>NC_083759.1:6485007-6788400 GCF_033458585.1 Syngnathus typhle | reverse complement strand
AATTGTAGCTACACAAAGGCTGCAAAGAATCCATCAGCAATCTCATTAGTCAACCAATAAGTGAAAGGATTTTTCAAGCCATGTCAGCTGCTGGCCATTTTTCTCGCCGACAGTGAAAAAGAAAAAGTTTGCGCCTTATTTCTTTCAGGCATTCTCAAATTACAAATGAGAAATTAAAGTGGCTAACATTGTCGCTACGTACTCGATATTAGAGTGGCTGCTAACATGAGTGCAGCATTTAAAGGCGGGGCTAGTCACTCGAGTGATGTCATTTCCTGCCTATACTATTAATACACAAAACCATAAATAGACCAAAAGCAGCATTTAATATAATTTATTTAAAACCTTACACAACCTTCGATTTGACTTTTGACTTGCTTAAACCAAATAATGACTTGGTTCAACTTTCTTGAAATTTTGAGCGGACTCGATTTGATTTTTGCCACAGTACACGGCGTGACTTTGGACTTTCTTGAAACTTAAAAGGTTAAGACCTGAGGCTTACTTATGACTCGCACTTACTCGTAACCCCGGCATTAACACATCGAGCAGGCTGACGTCCCGACGGCCAACGCACGTCTTGGTGTCACGACGCGCTAACGGGCTTTGCCGCCACCGGGGAGCGTTTGATGTTTGTCGGTTGAAAGAATAAGCCTTCCTCCGGGTTGCGCTTTTGCGCAGAGGTATGCTGGGATAGAAAGAGCACTTGCCCGGGGGCTAAAGGAGATTTTTCGTGGGCGTCACACATCCAATTACCTTGGTAGCATCCCAGAATCCCACGGGGGGGAAAAACACAAACACACGCGCAAACACACACAAGCAGCGGCGCCCACTGCAGGAGGCCTCTCACCGCCGAAAGGCCACTGCCAAAATTTCACAACTGTTGGCTGAATTCATGAATATTTTCAGCGAGCGTGTGACGGAATGTGGCTTAGGATACAAATATAGTAACATTCCCCCCATGTTTCACCTCTTTGGAGGGCATCATTAATGCATCGGAAGATGCCGCTGCGACGCCTTGTTCGAAACACGTCGGTTCTGTCGACAAAGTGTGGATTTAGGTGTTTAATATCCACATTGTGAAAATTTTATAACGCCGCCGAGCAAACGATCACAAAGCCACTCGTGTTTAGTGTCGGGTGAGTGCTAGCGCTAGAAGAAAAAACGGAATACCACCACTGATGTTTCGCTGTTAATCATAGCAGCATTGAAAATATTTCCAAAAAGGCTCGCAAAAAGGAGGGATCCGAAAATCTGCAATATAACTTAATTGTGAAGGAATGGTCAGATATCAAGCGAGAGAAGATTTAATTCATGTCATTGAGCACACATCGAAGTTGCGAATAAGCAACAGCGATGGCAGCACTTGGAGAGCAAAAGTGTCTGTTCTTCCTATAAACCCCCATGAAGCACTAACCATACAATCAGCTACAGATTGACTATTGACCTGCAATTTCACACAATCAAGCCGCCATTTAGGTTAAAGAGAAAGTGGCGCCTCAACAAAGCCTCTCTGACGATCACCCTTGATTATGGACTGAGAACACAAGAAACCTAAACTCCTTACTCGCATGAATTATAAGTTCCCCGGGAGTCCGATAATTTAACCTAATTGCGTCAATTGTAGCCCTATTTTGAGCGTTTAACAGCAAGCTCCTCACCGTTGAGAATCTATACGAGACGAGGAAATGTCAAACGGGTCTTTTTGCAATGAGCCATATTATCTTGTGACAATTTCTACCGGTGATTTAAGTATCTCTTTTGACTCCGTCCAAATGTGCATGTGAGGCTTTTAAGACCTCCATCATTTTCAGTTGTCCCTTCTAAGCAGCACAGAAGAAGAATAACGACTCTCTATGGGCTTTGTCTTTCCCTGTTTCGGCCCATTCTGCCGAAATGTTACCTCTCTTTTGTGGGTGTTTAAAAGGCCTTGGAGGAAGTATAAACCATTTATCTTTTTTTTTTCTTCTTCTAAGAGGAGCGCTTTATCAGGTTCAGGGCCACATTCGGCACGTGTTCAAAATAGACACTACAGTACAAAACAGTAGAATTATGTGACTTATCCAAATCAATTTGGCTGAGCTGTCTGACACTGAAATCGTAAGACTTGTGAAAGTAACTTGACTATGTCAGGACAGAGGTAATACCTTCCCCTCGGGGTTATAGCGAAGTGCTCTAGGGCTGTTTTTCTTCAGCTGGAACTAAGGCTCTCTGAAAAGTTCGGAAAGAATTTTAAACAATTCAATATTAGACTCAGTATTGGCACAATACCTTCAGACCTTCTTTTTCTCTAGATACCAATAAAACGGTAAAAAAATGTCCAGTTGAAATGTACGTCTGTCACAAAATGTACACTTGTACACACAAAAATGTAGCAACAAGCCATAAAGAATCATGAAATGGAAGAGACCGGAATGCTCAGCCACTGTAAAGCTATAAAAATGTATGACCGCTTGATATTAAAAGATCAAAGGGAAATTTATTTATGGCCCCTGGAAAAACCATTACACAATGTCCAGTTTAAATTTATAACCACCATAAAAATGCACATTGGAAGGAATAAAGAGAGGTTCCATAGAGAATATTGATATTGAATCAATTCGAATCAATCTACGGTCTTGGTAAACCAACAAAATGCACATGGACACTGTCTTGACAAAACGACTGTCGAGACGACTCAGGATGCGGTTGCCATGGCTACCGCAAGATGAAAAACCGTGCACGCTACACGGGCCACCCAGATAAGAAGACAGCTTATTACTGTTGCCTCGCAGCAGCGCCATCATTTTTGGCGGAGACATCGAGCCCCGCCGGCACCTCACCCCTTTGCCCTCTTTTTAATCTGCTCTCACGCACGGCCGCTCTTACTCCTGCAATCACTTTGCGTTTAGGGCGACAGCTTCTCCGGCACGTGAAGCCCAGCGGATGAAGAGGAGAAGGCTTGGAGAGTCGGAAACGTTTTTTGGCGATGGCGGGTTTGCGTACTGTCGCTATGACAACAGACATCACTCGACAGAAGAAGCACTTAGTAGACCCCGTGTGGGCTGAAGTGACATAGTTGAAGGCTGGCATTAGCCTCTTGCGGGTGCCCTAACACATAAAATCATCTCACGCCACTTCTTCAAGTGCTGAGAACTTCACTAATTAAACACGGAGCTCGATCCAGATGCGTGAGGTGGCGAGAGGGTTTGAGGCTAGCGTTCGCATCAAAAAGGAATTTTACAATTGATTTATGCTATAGTTTATGCAACTGAAATATGCTATAGTTTTGCGGTGGTTGTCAACTCCAAATGACATCAGAGGTCACAAATTCAAGATTCAAGATTCAAGAGTTTTTATTCGCCATGTTTGAGCGTGCCAAACAAGGAATTTGACTTCGGTAAAAACACACCCTCTGTTGAACATTTAGGTGACTAACAACTCTCAGGACATGTGAATAATGGCAAAAACAGTGTAAACAAATTGAAAAAGGTGTGAAGAGCAGGATGTTATTGCACAGTAATGACTGCTCTTCACACCTTTTTGAATTTGTCCGAATTTGTCATTTGGAGTTGACAACCACCGCAAAACTATAGCATATTTAATCTGAATTGTATTAGTTTCTGATGACAGAAGATCAAAACGTAGAATTATGAATAATAAAAAACACTGTCATGTTGGAATTTGCAAAGCCAGCGAAACTATTGAGATTTAAGAAGAGATCATTGATGTACATTTGTTTTTTATAACCTGCTGATGTCATCAGGCAGCATGCTTAATGGCCTTAATAAAGCCGCAAAGAATGTCAGGTTGGAATTTATAACCCCTATAAAAAAAAAAATTTTACACCGGTAAAGTGTAAAATTAATCTGGATTTTATAACCTGCCGATGTCAAACGATCAACGGGTAGAATGTTTAATAACCCTCGTCATGCCATAAAGAATGGATAACTGTTTTTTAGAACACCATGAAAGTACACCTTACAATAGGTACAATGAAATCAGTCTAGATATAACTATTTACTGGCAGAATGATTAGTTAAAGGAAAATTATTTATGACCTCCCACCCGTCCCCCCCAAAAAATAGGATGTCTAGTCTACCCCCACAAAAATAGACTGCTGTCTACTGTACGAGCACTTTACGAAAAGCGTCTGACTGCGTTATCGTCCGCCACTGTCAATGAGTCTCCTGCCAGTTTGGCTTAACAAAGACAATCGCATTGAGTGACGGCAAAAGCATAACAGAAGACGGGAGCAGCCATTCATATTCAATAAGGCCCTCTCATCACGCCCGTGTCTTTGATGGCTGCTAGCATGTATAATTCCCTGTGATTGGAAGCGCTGCCACTCACCAAGATGATAACTTGGGATAAGGATGGGCGGGGGATAAAACCTGGTGTTCATTAGGCAGAAGCTATTTCGACGCAATGCGAACACATTACATAAACCTCGCACTTCTGGCAGGTTGAGGAAAAAGGCATCGGTTTAGCCGCGGGGGAGCAGTAATTTAATTAACAGGTCGGCAGATTAGCAGCAAAGACGCAGAACCGAAACAGCAAAACTCCACAAAAGTGCAACTGACAATAAGTAAATCTAATCATTACCATGTTAAATTTGTTGTGATATATTGAGGACACTTAAGTGGTGATTATCACAAGCATACCAGCATAATCTAAGGTAACATTTACCTCCGAATCAATCATGGCCGAAAAAAGAGGCAAAATATAACAAGGCTCTCTCTGGTCAATCAAAAGTTTAACTTTTGCGCCTTTTAATGTGTAATGAAGTCTTAAAGCTCACATCCAACCTGAACCAATCGTTTTCGTTTCATATTGTGAGAGTGTAACAAGCAGTTAATTCGTCATCCGCATCCTTAAAAATATATATTTTACATGTCAAAACTGAGGCTTTGATGTGCGTCAATTTCCTTGCTTTTTACAGGTTTCATTTCTTGTTGTCGACATGCAAGATTCAAGAGCCGAGAAGGAAGTTTGAAGAGTAAGAAGATGCAATTATTCATCAGAAGCAGCCTTAAATCATTTGGAATTCTGCTTGGCACTCATCCGGGAAGCCATCGTTGTCATACGCATTACTAGCGTTTGACGATCTTGCTGAAACTTTTCGGCAAGGAATGAATATATGAAATAAAATAATTCTAAACTAAGGTTGAAGGTCTACCAGTTCCAAGACTGGATTGTGTTGGATCTGAGAGGTCTTGAAATTTTTCTAAGTCTAGCATAGACTTTTCTATGAAGCCGGCAAACGACAAGGATATGATGAAACGAAGTCCTGTATTTGGCTCCGTGCAGGCAATGTCAAATCCAAATGTCTCTGAACTCTTGATGAGGGTATTAAAGATTCCACTTGTCTTTTGAACTATGTCTCAAGGCTTCACCACACTGCTCAAAAGGTGGATCCATCCTGATCAAGCTAATTCGTAGTAGTAAATGGACAGAGCGCGACAAATTCAGACCCTCGGCTACAACACGGTCCCACGCTGCGCATATCCAGCCGGCAAATCTCCGCCCCCGGGACTAGGTCCAGAGAGAACTGACATTTGGTTTGATTAGGCTGCCGCTGTCTGAAGAGCCACCCACGAGGTAGCTGTCTATTCCCAACGTGCCCGATGCACACTTTAACCACAGTGGTGGTGGTGGTGGTGCAGATAACTCTTAGCAGCAGAGCTCGGCAGTATTCCCTCATTTGCCACTGATTGAAGCGTTCACATCCTGACATGTCCGCCGCTTCTGCGAGGAATGTGGCAAGAGACAAGCCCGGACATAAGGACGGCGAGAAGGAGATAGAGTTATCCTTGCTCTCATTGCGGTGGGAAATGTGAGGGTCCTGATCCAAGGAAATGATGAAGGACCCTGTGGAAGAGGCCTCTGAGCACCAACAAAGACGGCTTTAGTTTCACTGGCAGAATGCATTTGCATAGCTTAGAAGCCAGCGCGTCTGAACCGGCCTCATGAAAAGACACAAGCGGCAATGGCTTGGACTTCAATGCCAGCGGGAATCAGAGAGGGAGGGAAAGCGGGATGGGGGGGGGGGCTAAGCACGGTCGGAACTTTTGCCTCCGCCATGCGACAAAACGCGATCAGGAGGAGGTTGTCGCCGACTGACTTTGATGCCCAGATGGATCATGACGGCAGCGAATGACTCCGGATGAAGTCGCGGAGTGGACAAAACATTTGATGCCGTCTTACGCTAGTCATGTTTCATGTTCTGACTTTGAGAAAAGAGTCGTTAAACATATTGAGAGCTAGTTAACTCATTGCTACTCTTACTAAACACAAGCCATCTCAGGATTCAGCATTTACCAACAATAGCTTCAGTATTTGCAAGTAGCATCTGAAATATTAGTGTTCTCTCCTGACTGTGGACTGGATTGCGTAAAATGTGAACACAACAAAAACAAGCAGCCAAGCAGATGTTCTTCTGTGGCCTGGAGCCATAATGTTTGGAGGTGACTGGCTCACATCAGGCCCCTCTAATGACTCTAGCGGCACTGCTTAACTCGCTGGTGTTTGACTTCCCCTTAACAACGACGCCGTTTAGTTAGGGGAGGTGCAGCGGCGGTAAAATTACACTTTTGCCTCTACTTGGAAATCCGTGGCGACGAGCAAAATGTTCAATAGAAAACATCAAATCAAGAAATTGCTGCAGATAAATAAGCATAATGACACTTAATTTAATCGTTCATCTCGGCTTGTTTGGGACTCAATTCACAACGCTAATTAACCGAGCATTTAATCACAATCACAACTGCAGTGTTTTCCAATGGAGTGTGTTATCATTTAGGCACCCATTGCGATACACTATTATATTGACTGCTTGGACCGTGCTACTTTGTTTATAGGCCACAAATTCCGCCAAGATGCCATTTTGATTCAGCTCGGTAACCTTCGATCAATGAGAGATTTGTTTAACGTGCTGATTTATATTCATATCATGCATCTCAAAAGCTCTTATCTTTGAAACAACAAAGAAAAGCTGTCCATTATTCATTTGTCAAGCATTATTCCATCCAGCCGAGTTGGTCGGCTGGAATCGGAGTCGTGCTTACATAACAATCAATGACTTGCATCAGTCGTGGTTTATTGAGCTCGTAATCAAACGGATTGATCATGATCGATGAATGATGACGGCCCCATTATTTACGAGATGGGGTCGATCTTTGGGTCTGCTTGTACTGCGCTGGACCTTGATGAGAATCGGCTGACGCAAGAGCACAGACGTTATTGCAGCTTGTTGCGTTTGACTGCACTTTGTGCTTTGGTTTGGCCTTGAAATTATGAATATACATAGTTAAGCAGAACACAATGGTATATTCACAAACCCGCCAACACATGGTCTTGAACAGAATATTAGAATAATGTACAACAGAATGTTAGCTTTGTGTTGAACCAAAAGGGTCTTGGTCTCATAATATCAAAGTATGCTCAGTAACCAGCGTAAACATATTACCTGAAGTCATCAATGAAGTGAAAGTATGCAGTGGTTACATTTTACAGTTGTTAGCCACTTCTTTTATTTACAATAGAGCAAACAGTACTTACTGGAATGCATGTGAGAAAAGGGGAGCCGCGATTGAAGCACTTGTGAACCGTTCATTGAATGGCACAAGAAGAGTCAAACAAACAGTGAGGGCAACTAAAGCGGAAGCTGCTGTCGGCCACAGCTCCCACCCAGACACTCACACTCAAGCGCTCACAAACGTTTGACACTACACTGGGCCCCGCCTCTTAAGGCCATGTACACAAAAATGAAAAATAGGTCTAATATTTCCAATTCAATGTGGTTGGGTTTTTTTGTCCCGCTTGTATAGGTGCATACAGAACAGATGCGGCACTTAGAGCAAAATAGCAATGAGGACGAGGGGGGAATGACCATTTTGAGAATGCATGGCACAGCGGCACACAAGCGCAGGGGAGTTTTATAAAAAAAAAAAAAACACACACAGCTCCATCTGTTCCATCACCAACTCCTCTACGGCGAACTGTAATGGGACGCCGTTATGCTTGATGCGCGTCAGTACGTAAGGAGTCTACGACTGATTTCTCGCAACGTCAATATTGGATCAGGGCCCAGTGGAGCTTTTTGTAGGAACACTCCACCTACGTGCAGAGTGCAGTGATAGTTTTTTGTTTTTTTTCTGAAGATGAGGCCCGACACAGCTTCCACAGTACAGACTCGCATCATTCCTGCACACATGACAGCACGACTCCGTGTAACGATGGAAGGCAACAACCACCCAATCGGCACACATGACTTCACATTCAGCTCAGCTGGAAGTAGAGCGCACGTGAGCTTCCATCCTGAATCATGATGGCGACTCGCTGCTCGTACCACCGGTTGCACAAAAAGAGATGACGAATGTCACATAATAATAACGTGACACCGATCGTGTTGACGATGCGAGTGGACATTCATCATTCGTAAATTACGACGGAATCAGAGTTGCATGTGTGCATAATTACTCGTGCAGTGCGTTAAGAGTGATGGTGACCATATGATATATTGTTTTGCAAGGTCATGGACATGCATGTCACTCACTCACCGTACACTCCTTGGCAACGGATGCCCTCCACGAGGAGCGACAGTAGCCCCACAACGCAGATAACCGGATCCATCCTTTATTTTCTCTCTCTTTCACCGTGATAATAATCTCTGCATGATCCAAAGGAGAAGCAATCAATCTGCGCGTCGTGTGAGGCTTTAAATTCCGCACCACCACCAAAAAAAAAGGCAAAAGAAAAGGGGTTCTAGAAGTGTCGGATGTGGACCTTTTTTGTGTCTTTATTCTTCTTCAGCAAGCTTGCATCGGCTCCTCCGTGCAGGTAGCGAGGGAGCCCAAGGGACTGTGCCGAGGACGACTGCAGGCGGGCAGTAGCGCGGTAGAGTCGGGCATATCTCCTCCTGGATGTGCATATGTGCTCACAGTTGCGGAATCCACGCGGCAGTAGCGATGCAGACGTAAGACCGGCGGGGCGGTGGTAGCAGCGGTGGCGGCGACGCGCACATCCCAGCCTCTCGACGGATCGGCTCTAAAGGTCCGCTTTTGAGTGCAGAGGAGCCGGCGAGAGTGCGAGGCTGCTGGAAGGAGTGAGAAAAGGAGGCGGGGGGCTGCGCTTCCACGGCTCGCTCAGTCAGTGTTGTTGCGCAAGCCGGGGTGAGGGAAAGGAGGCGACGTCAAGAGGAGGTGCGCGACTCCTCACGCTCATCAGTATGGGAGAGTCGGCATCAGGGAAGGCTGGAGAGACGCAGCTGTTTGGGGCTGGGGGGAGGAGGAGGAGGAAGAGGAGGAGGAAGATGTGATGGGTGGATGAGAGAGAGAGAGGCAGAGCGAGAGACATTTAACAAATATTTAACAAGTATTTTTAAAAATTTAAAACTAAAACGTGATGTCAATTATTTAATGTTTTTTGTTCTTGTGGCGTCTGTCGTCAAGCGAGGTGCTCCTGGGTTTTGGAATTTTTAACAAAACATTTTCTGAATATTTTTGTCCACCAATGCACCTTTAATAGAAAATATTTGTCTTGTATTTCACCTACGGTAATTAAAGTAGATAAAAGGGCCGTGGCAGCCATTGGGAATTTCGGGACATTCTCGACCGGCCAGTCCATTTTAGGGCATTGACATTCCGTTGCTGAGGATGCTCGGTTTCCAGAGTTGTGACCCACTTAATCATAAGGATTGCTGTCCTGGATTGTGTAGTTTTTCGGAGACATTTGGAAAAAATGTTAGACTTACAAAATGTGAAATTAACTTGCGTAGTGGGTCCTTTGAGAATTCTTTTTTACACCCCATACATTCACATTTTAATAAAACAACTACAAGCAATTAAATCAGAATAGCGTGCTCATGGCTGAATGCTTAAGAGCATAAAAGAGTCATTAAATTGCAAATTCTACTGGGTTTGTCCATCACATAAAAATGAAGCAGTCGATGGTAATTGACGAATTATTCTGAAATGTATAATGATGATATAATATGGCATTGATACGTAGTCATTCTATCGCTGACATTGATGAAAGGACACTGCACTGCGCTAAATTGCTTTCACGATGACTCAGTACTGGTGATAACAAGTGGTAGTGATTTTCCAATCATGGCAAAAGTTCTTTAAAAGGGTACATTTTGGCAGATTTGGTGACCATGAACTAAAAAAATAAAAAATAAAAATAAATAAATAAATAAATAAATAAATAAATAAATAAATAAATAAATAAATAAATAAATAAATAAATAAATAAATAAATAAATAAATAAATAAATAAATAAATAAATAAATAGTGTTTGTTTTTTTATTGCTCTACTGATATACTAAAGTGTGTGCACTATAAGTAGCCAGACCTTACAATTGCTGTTTCCTAGCAACATGTTTTATAAGAAAACCTCTTAATCATTCAATGTTTCATACATGACCCTCACACAGCACCCAATGGAGAAGATCTCAAATAATTGCTCTTTCTGTTGCCTTGGGAATTCTTACATTCAGTGTCATTACCTTGATGGCAACTTTGCATGATTACCTGGCTCAGGAGTTAAAAATAATAATAAAAATGCAGTCAACATTTAAAACAGGCCATTAGAAATTTTCCATTAATGTCTAATGTACTAATCTTGTCCCGCGGTCCATTTTACGCCGGACGTCGATGATCTCGAACGGCGTCAGGATTTTATTTTCAGCTCGTAACTCGCTTTTGTTTTATTTCTGGGTGTCAAGAGTATGGCGCTGATTAATTTTATGGTCGCAAGCTCAAGTGATTTTACTATGCGTGTTTTGAGGCTGTGAATAGTACCAATGCGGTGGTCTATTAAGTTAAATATAGCCTGTTTTTCACTTGCCGTTTCATTGTTGCTAGGCTATTAGCATGACCTAAAGCTAGCTCACCCAACTGCAGAGGAACAATATCAGTCTCATTACCCGAAATCTCCTACAAATCCTTCTGGAGTTTACATTATTCCATAAGGGTCTTCTCCCTATCCTCGCAGGAATTCAAACCTCTCGCATCGCAGACTTATTGCGTGAACTGGGCTGCCTTCATTAAAATGTCACAATTAAGAGGCCGGCGGCATGAGCACAGTGTCACCGAGTAGCTTCAACAGGAGGCTTTATGAACATAATACCAAGGGTGACATTTCACTCCGTTTTTACGCGGGCTGATGAGGTGCTCGGTATGACGTGAAACACGAGAATGTGGCATTTAAGAGCAAATCTCTGGGAGAACACGCGGGTCATGTCGTAGTTTGGGGTTAGGAAATAGGTATGATGGAGTCTTGTCCCAAATCTCTAATCTGATTAAAATTTGCAATGAATTCATCCAGGTGCCTATACTGTAATCAGGCATTAACCATTTGCGCCGCCATCGATTAACTCACACGGCGGTCCATCTATTCTTACAGTGTTGGAACCTTCTATCGGCCTTATCGATCACCGCCGCTCCCCCGCTGATTCCACCCAACTCATCCAATTGATTCTGTCACGGCCGTTTTGGTGAGACAGCACAGAGTCGACTCAGCGCGCTAATTAAGCTGTGCTCCGCCATTTGGACGGCCTTGGAAACCTGCTCGCTCAGAGAATCCTTCTCGCCGCCATTGAGTACCGTAATTTTCGGACTATAAGTCGCGTTTTTTTTTCATAGTTTGGGTGGGGGGGCGACTTATACTCAGGAGCGACTTATATACATATATATGTTTTTTTTCACTTTTTGGGGCATTTTATGGCTGGTGCGATTTAAACTCCGGTGCGATTTATAGTCCGAAAATTACGGTAATATTTTGCATTAAAAGTCATTCTATCGAGTCATTCACTTTAACATTCCATAATGCTGCTGCGCGCATTTACTTCCGTTGCTGGTGTTGATTAATTCTCAACTACTGATACATATATATTGGGGTCACATCTGTTAGGTGTTATGCGTGTATATATATTGTTTAACACATACAGTACTGCTGACAATTATTGCTGCTGCCCACATGGACTTTTATATCTGTAGCCTCTGGTATATATTTATTAATTTACAGGTTTTCACATTATTCATGTTGACTATACTCATTCTTGGTCTCTTGTGTACACAGATATTTTCAAGCGCTTGATATCGTTATCCTCGTACGCCGCCCAGTACTGTCCATTTAGTCTTATTCTATTCCATTCGATTAATCCAGCAAAGATTAGCTACGCCTCCTTAAAAGGAGAAAAGGGCTACTTTAATATCATAGACCGAGCAAGCACAATTGGGCCGCGCAGGCATTCCCAGTGTACTGCTCTGTGCCGGAGAATGTAATTATCTTTCTAGAAAAGATTACAAAAACCAGCCTAGTGTCAGCCCGTGCGTGCTCCTACAAACCGCTGGTTTCACTGCCACCATTTCGAGAGGGAACGCTCGTGCGCAAGTTAACTTTTCACTGGATTCGGACGGGCGCCAAATTACACACGGGGCGCTCTCCAAAAGGCCAAAGGTAATCATTGTTTGTGCCTGAGTGAGGGTACGAGCAGATGCTGCTAATTGGTTGTCTGGAAAAGGCACTTACTTACAGTGCAGTATATGTGCCATTTAATTTCTGCATTTGAATTGAAATTGAGGTACTCCATATGTGCATAAAGGTTGGAGAAAAACCACACGACACCACAAAACAACTGACATGTACCGTTCCGTGCAAAACATGGAAGGATATCCAAACAGCACTCCGCATGTAATCACTGGCCAAATGAAGTAGGGCCGCAATCACTTTAAGCCGACTTGTGAGAAAACAAATGAATTATTGATGCGCGATGAATATTGCATTTCATGCTACAAAAATTGTTGCCGTCTCTCTCGCCATCATAAGGCGGCGGATTTGATTTACACGGCTGCTTTTCCACCGGGCCGGCGGAGCGGAATTGTAATCACCTCGCAACACATGAAAAGAAAGTATCATGACTGTTATTACCGTGTCATTTTTTCCCCCTGACCTGCGACACAAACATGCTTATCATTCTTGTCTCTCGTTTCATATCAACATGAAGTCAGCCAGTTCTAGATTGCATTAATATTTTTTTTTTTTTTAAAAGGTCTCTACGGTGTTCATGAGCAACATATGATTGAACTTACCTTTTTTTTCCCTGCATGGTGAGATGGAAGCCTCAAAACAAGCAGTTCCTCTTACGCCGCAAATGGGTGATGATGCTAAGTGGACTTTGATTCTACACTTTTCCAACAGGAATTGGCCGCCATCTTGAAAAAGAAATATGACAGGAAGTGACGTCAGCTAGACAGGAAGTAACATACTTTTATTGTATCTTTTTCTGAGCATGTTAGCTTGTTTAAGCCGCAGGGGGGCTGTTGAGTGTGGAAACGATGATGGGTGTGTCTCTTGAGAGCATAGGCAAGCAGAACGGCGTATGTGCTGCATGTGTGTGTTACGTGTGCGTTCTCAGCACTGCCGAAGAGATGTTCGGGTGCCAAAAAACATTGCCAAAGAGCAGCAACGCGGCTTAATGAATAGATGCTCACATCATGGGCTGATTAAATACTTCATTAAAAAGCACACAAGCCTTTCTGTACGGTTTAAGTAGTTCTCACACCGAGTCTTGCGTTGTTGGCGGAAATGTGAGTGTATGGGATCACATTTTGCATGCCGGTGGGCTAAACCAAATATTTGGCTCAAGAGAATCCACCGTTTTGGAAAGATCAGCCCCCTTAACCCGTTTTGACTTAATGATATGAAATTGACCAAGTATGACTGAGGTTGGGGGAAGCAGAAAAAAAATGTCCATTTTATATCAGAAGGATAAAAAAAAAAAAACTGAGGAAATCATCTCCACTCACACTGCAGTCAGTTTTAATGAGCTCCACTTGCAGGTGGATGACAGTGCACTCTGAATAGTTACTGTCAAGAAGTCTGATGCGCCACAGATCCCGACGTTTACGCTGAGTGATGGGACAGGATATCGGACGCATCAGATTGCGAGGCATCTCAGCACGGGTAGTGGCAAAGACACAAAAAAAACTGCTGCGTCCTGCTCACCGGGTTCGTCGGGGGAAGACCGATAGTATTAGTCACATATCGATCTTGTGCCTCCCGTCAAGCTGCCGCGACATATTCCTTGCGGCAGCTCATTGCCCCAAAAAAGCAGGTAGCTATGACAGGGGGGGAGGGTCGTTGAACTCCTCGTGACCTTTGACGTGGAGAGAGGACGGTAATTTGTCTGACATACTGTAAAGAGCACTCGGTGAAGAACAAACCCTCCATCAAAGTCAAGCTGTAATACCAGCTTGCAGAAGCCGGTACAGGCAGCAAGATGAAGGCGCAGTGGCTCTTTCATGTACAAAACATAAAACGTAAATGAGACTATCCAAACGCTGTGTCTTTGATAACTCCTTGCGTGCTGTTTACAAAAATGTGCACTATTTTTTCACTGGGAAAAAAAAAATGCTTTAATGTTTACATCAGCGCAGGTCCCGCCTCTCACTTGCATTTAGCTGCAAAAAGTTCCTGCTCCCAGTGTAAGCTGCGATGGGTAATGCAACGGATGAAGAGATGCCAAAATAACGTGTCTGAATCACTTTGCTTGAGAATGGGATGTATTCCCACTCAAGTATACGCATAATTCATTTGAATGAGAGACAGATGAAGACATGAAAGCCTGAACGCTCTATAAGGGACCTGATGCATAATTCCTGCCTCATAAAACTTGACATGTTCTTATCTGTGTCTGTTTGGATTTTATTCACTAAGAGGTCACAACATTGACAAATGAATGTCCTTCATTGTTGAATACTTTCCCTCCATGTTGCATAAGTACTGCAATTCCAATTCGACAACAGCACTCATTTATAAAAAAAGAAAGTTGGCGAGGCGTTAGCGGCAAAGGGTTGCCTTCAAGGACGCTCCATTGTCAAGAAATGTCCTTTCAGTGCGCTCGCGTACAATGTAAGTAAAAATGGTGTCATGAAGAACATCGGGTTAACAGCAAAGTGAATATGTTGGCAACCTTTTTCAATTTCTTGAGTAGACCGGTGTTGCATTGTTTCACGCTTAGGCTAAATTCATGCCCTCATTGCGATGTGTGCGTGTTTCGTGTGCTCTGGCTGAAAATCTCATTTAATTTCTTGGTCATGTATGCCCGTGTTTGTTTGCAACTACACGTTTTGATCTCAGACAATAAAATGCAGCATTTTTTAGAAGGCAGAGATTGCCTTAATGGGATGACTGCGCAGAATTCTGACAAAAAAGGCCTTGAGAGCAAGTCCACAAATCCAGGGAGAAATCTACTAAATGGTCCTTGAGTGTCGAATTCACATGTAACCTCCATATTATCATACATTATACAAATGTATTCATGCTTGTGTGTGTGAGTGAATTAATAAGGTTTGTATCAATGCCAGAAGCTCACAATACAATGAAGGTTCCTTTTTTTTTAACTGCTGGCATATTTGGCTGTGATACAGTTACATACGCTTTTTTGCAAGGTCAACTGTTAATGCACGTGGACCTGACATTCAGCTCGGCCCACCAAATCCATGACTGGTCCGAACCTGTCATCACTCATCCTTGCCGTCTCCATGATTAATTCAACGAGCCGTGTCTCCATCTCGACTGGATATGCTGAGCACATCCATTATGAACCTGCGAGAGCGATGCAAGCCTCGGTTAGACTGGAACATGGAGTATGTTCAAGTTTCAGCTAATATTCTTGAGTTGGTTGGCGAGTGACTTTCAACTGAACACTGAATTGACGGATGGTTTCGATTTTTTTTCCTATTACCAGGACTCAACCTTGAAATTATAAATATCGTTGAGGTTGTATCGCAAATAAACACACACGTTAGGGTGTTGGGGTTTTTTTTTGTTGTTTTTTTGGAGGAGGGCGGGTGAAAAGCTTTAGTGACCGCTACTTTTAATGCAGTGACAGCAGCAGCGAGATAATGAGTCCTGAAGACTGCTGATTCCTCTTTATGTCGCCCTCTCAGGAAATCACCAAAACTCCAGCTGCTCATTATCCGTGTGGCTGCGTATGAAAACCTCTCCAGCACGCTGACTTCAAGGTGAGCCGCACACGCATTCCACAGCGCGCTCCCACATCCCACCTTAGCCGCCCACGTGGCAATTCCTCAGCTTTCCGCTTGCCCCTGCAGGGCCGTTGTCCGAAACTTGCAAAGTGCGAGAGAGGACGCCGCAATGGATGTACGGGGTCTAATTAAAAGTGCCGCGGCGTGGGTGGCGAGGCTGCTTTGGACGGAGAGTGTGGATAGACCAGAATGACTCTTTGGGGTATTGACCCTCATTTTTCCACACAGCACCTTTGTTTGCTTCTATGTACATCGTCCTCCTCCACACTTTCTCCATGTTGATCGTATGCCACTGCTGTGTTACTCCCGGGATCAGCAAATTGCAATCTGTGCGCTGTCATGTGAATAGATTACCATTCCCTAGGGGAAACCAATACATTTTTTTGATTCCAAGAAAATATCTATCACTAATACAACAAGGTCACGTTTTTATGAATTACATCTTTTTGATTTGATATGTGAACGATACGATAGTTGTGCGCTCATTTGCTTCCGTAAATTGGCACAAAGAAGCCAAGGATGTGGGTAATTAAAGAGCACATCAGCTACGCCTCTTTCATTATCATGCGAACAGAGAGCCGGAAAAATACCATTTTGAAATATTAATTTTCCGCTTGATTAGATTGTAAGACTGACGGAAAGTGCAATTAGCCATCAATAAGGCCAGATTCTTACTGCGAGCGATTGCAGTTCCCCATCACTTAAGGACATTCATTGAATGATGTCTTGCCCGCTGTCGTACTTGTTGTCACTTTTGTTGTCATGCCAACGCATGTCAAGGCTTTGTCAGGCAGCTTTGCATTTATAGCCGTGCTCCATTTCTTTAGAAAAGTCAGTCTTAAATTAAGTTGAGTGCTTGTTAGAAATGCCTGGCAGATAAGCAAGCTAATAACGATGACATTGTTCTGAACGATCTAGTGTTTTGGTAAATTGGTAACTGACGATTGCTACAATACTGCGACAATACTACGACATGCTGATTTCTCTATTTTTTTTATTATTGTTGCGCCACATCAAAAAAAATTGCTCTCGGTGCCCCTTTGCGCTGACTTGGATATTTGTAGTCCCACCACATGCAGGCGCTAACACTTTTCTGGTTAATCATTTCCTTGCATCTCCCTTTTAAGCATCATAAATCGAATTTGTAGGTGTTTTCATCGTGTGTGGTAAAACGCCTGTAAACGTGAGCGCACTTTTGATTACTTTTTAATTCCCCAGGATTTGACAGCAGCCGAGAATCAAAGAGGGGATTATAGTTTAGCGACTGTTGTACCAGTAAATCCAACAACTAAACGGGTGCATGTTGTTACCTTTTAGGATGGGTATATCCCAGCCACTCCGGCCTGGCCTGTAAATTGGATGACGCTTGCTACGTGATGAATACGGTCCTGAGAGATTACTTTGGTATCTGACAGCCGTGATTACCCAAACAAATTAAGGGCTCTAGTTATATGTTCCACCGCAGCGTCGGCTAGTCGTATTTACATCCCGATGTGTCGCTCCCTGTAATATACGGTGAATTCCAACCAATCGGCCATTATAATTTAACCAAGTCCCCAACAGCCCCATGAATAGTGAGAGTTCAGTGTAAAAGCAACTTGACAATAGCACTACATTATCTTTAGTGCTTTGAGACAA
The DNA here is from genome assembly GCF_033458585.1 of Syngnathus typhle. Lineage (NCBI taxonomy): Eukaryota > Metazoa > Chordata > Actinopteri > Syngnathiformes > Syngnathidae > Syngnathus > Syngnathus typhle. The sequence continues at coordinate 6,770,724 of NC_083759.1, read as the reverse complement.
ATTTTCATTGACCCACATGGCGACATGACATAGAGCTTCTGCTAAGACGCTAACACGGATTGGAATGCAAGGCAAGTACTGCTAGCTTGTAATTAAAACGTCTCATCGGGGAACTGTGGGTCTAATGAGCCTCTTGCATTTCAGCCACACTGGAGCACAACTGTGAGCTTGGGCGACAAGTCCCCGCTGCTACTGCAGACAATTTTGCAGTTTGCTTGCAAATAACCCAATCGCTTTGTATATGTTTACACAGCCCAATCAATGATTGAATGGATCCGAGGTTGGATGAGAGCTCTGAATTGTCACCCTTTTTTTTCGTTCTTAGCTTTAAAACCAGTTTAGAAATATTCGTCAAAACACTATGACCAGGCTCGACATATACTATTTGAGAGACCTGAATGACCTATTTCTTATTCACAAGGAATAGGTGTTTCTTTTGACACCCCCTTTAGTGAGCAAGCAACCAACTGAGCGATGGTGCTCTGGCGAGACTTACGCTTGACATTCTCCTCCTTCACTGCACTGAATTTACAACTATGGTGTCACAGGTAAGTCAAAGACATGGTGCCTCGAAGGAGCGATGGTAAAAGGTAGACGTGAGCATAAGGGCCAACACAGAAGCGCTCATCTGCCATTCCAAAATGGTGGTTTCAAGGATCCAGGTTTCTTGACAACCAAAAGGTATTTAGTCCTAAATACAAAAGGTATCGTTCAAGCACGTTTACCTGTCCAGGCTTTTAGTTGCTATCAGCGATATTATCATCACATTATATTGCTTGTAGCCAACAAATCAATTAGGAGCGCGCCGTCATAACGAGAGGTCAAGAAAGCGCATCATACCGCCACAGTATCATATTGTAGAATTAACGCATCAATGAATAACTGTCAATTTTTGCATCACTTATAGAGAATGTTTACCACGGCTGGCTAAAGTGAGGCTCACCTGTCAGTGGACACGTCCTCTAAATTCCCCCATTATCCTATCAGATTTAAAGCTCATTTGTAGTCTTATCGAGTAAGAACTCCTCTCGCTCTCCCCCCATGCTCCCCCGGTGGGAGTCAATTATTAACAAGAATATTCCTTACAAACCAAATTAGCCTCTCAGCACACGCTCGCACGCCAACACTAGGTAGCCCTACAAGCGTGGCTGTGTCGGAGGCAAAGGTGATGCCAGCGTTCGGTCGGGCGATCAAGCAAGACGCCTCTGCAGAAACACACGCCGATGAATGGGATGCATCCAACAACAACGAAGAGAAACTACAACCTTCACCGAGGAGGATTTGGCTTTGATGGTCTCGGAGGAGTGCAGGAAAACGCATCGATCAAAACAATAAAATGCTTGTTAAGCCCAAGCCTTAGCGTGGCATTGTCTCAAATAGACAGGAGAGACGAGGCACCCTTGGGGTTATACTCAAAGGTCTCTGAGCATTCTATTCTATAGCAGAGGTTCTTGGTTTATGACAACTGCAGTACCGCACATTGTTAGAAGAAAAGTCTTAATCAAAGTTTTGTTAGTGAGTTAAGTCAGTCAGCTTGCTTTTTAGTTACTTGGGTAGCAATTGTCTCATTAGTTGTTGCGTTAGTTTCCAGGGTTTCACAATCACCAAAACAAAAAGAACTATAAAAAGTTACCTTTGTTTTATATAACTACCGAGCTGATGTTTTAGTTTTGTAGCTAGCAGCAGTCTCAGTTACCTAGTCAGTTACTGGGATTACACACCAATTGGCTCCTTGGTTAGTTAGTTAGTTAGTTTTAGTTAGTTAGTTAGTTAGTTTGTTAGTTAGTTAGTTAGTTAGTCAGTCAGTTAGTTAGTTAGTTAGTTAGTTAGTTAGTTAGTTAGTTAGTTAGTTAGTTAGTTAGTTAGTTGGTTGGTTGGTTAGTTAGTTAGTTAGTTGGTTGGTTGGTTGGTTGGTTGGTTGGTTGGTTGGTTAGCAATTACTAATTAATAATGTTTTTATTTAGTGAATAAGCTGCTTCGAAAGCAAGTAGCTCCTTAGTTAATTAGTCAGTTATACAGCCCCTAGTAAGAAATAATATTGTTCGCCTTTTCGAATGTTGACCCCAAGAGACAAGCTGTTATTACAGGCAGCGTGAACTCTTTGGACCTTCGACAGGGAGGAAAAAACAAACAAATGAGTATAAAAAGCGGAACAAATAGCGCTTGGTGGGTTTGCGAGAGGAAATTGCTCTGTCCAAAATGTATTAATGCATCATCTTAGCCAAAGCGGCATGATGAATATCTTTCCAATACACGGAAGGACTTCTATTCGCGAGCCGTTGAGATAACGTAGTAGTAAAGGTGAGTAAACGCGGAGTCGTCCAGCTTTCCCGCTCTGATGTTCTTCACTAGGCCTTCATTAGTAAACTACTCTCTTCGCCTTGGATCAATGAATCATCCTGACTAATTATGAAGTGTATGTGTCAATTTGGCCAACATGTAGTTTACAATCAAAATGACGACAAGGCTTTTGTCTCACCGCGTCTTTCTTTTACCTACTCTCACCAGCACTCTGAAATGTTTTAATGGCTTCATTAAAACCATGAATAAAAGCCCATTTTGTGTTTTTATGCACTTTTCCACTCAGACAATGTGTCGCAGCAACGCAGTGAGGCCCATGTTTACCACGTCTGCAAATTAATTAAAACGAGATGGCCCGATGGACCGATTACATCGAGGGCTGATGAATGTGACAAAAATGATGGAAGATTACCGGACCGGGGAGGTGAGAGGATCATACAAATATGATAATTCATGCACATCTGATAAACTATACTGCGAAAAAAACAAACTGATTATGAATGACCTTTAAACTTGTATTGGATCAATCGTCAGTCAAATGTCAGTCAGTAGAACAATAAAAAGAGGCAAGAGCCGGTTTGACATTTTATCTTCACTACTGCACCCATCTTAAATCTGATTTTATTTTAAAAAAAATTAAATAAAAATGTTTTCCTTGACGAAGATGAATCCTTCCTGAAAGGTTGGAGGAATTATTGTGACTTCTGAAAGGGAACATGTTTGAATCAAAATTGATATACATTTTTCAACTTGGTAATTCATATGTAGGACATCATACAATATCAATTGATTTCAAACACAAAATACTTTAAATCGGGACCTCTGTGTTTCGCTGACACTAAAATCACTTGTCCAAGTTTGGCAATTTGATATGTGCTACTGGCACCAATACCAACCTATACCGGAAAATCAGTACATAATTGTGTCCGAAATTCTGCAGAGATGGGAAGTTACTTTTCGAGCTTGGTTCCAGTGGATGTCCTACACCATACAGAATCAATAGGATATGCAAATAACTACGGCTTTACATTCCAAAGGGCTCATCTCGTTTATGTACAAACTGCATCAAACAAACAAGTCAACACATCGATCGGAGGCGAATGAGAGCTGAAGTCTGTCCATTTGTCCACCAATGCCACCAAAGAAATGAGCTTTAACGAGCAAAGGAGTCCTGAAATGTTCCCTGAAACGATATTTGTTCCACCCCCAGAGGTTGGTGGCTGGAATGGCAAGGGAGGTGTGATATTGAGAAGCGAGAAAAGAAAGCTGTGGGCAAAAGGTTTAAAGTGGCTGTCCTTTGGAAAGGCGGAGAGCGGCTGACAGATAGCGAGCAGAGGACTCTAGAAGACGGGATTGGATAAAAAAATAGAACAGAGAGAGGTAAAGAAGTGGTGGGAAATGGTAGAGTGGTAAAGGAGTGACGGGTGAGGAGGGGGGGATTAGCTAGTCGGGTATGTTGGAGCTTTGGTCCCCTTGGCTGCGATAGGAATGTTGAATTATTCATGCAGCAACAAGGACAAAATAATTTTTTATATCATGACCAGTACTATGCAGTGTCTTACATCTTTGAATCAAAATGAGTCCAAAACAATGGGATTCTTGCCTTATTAGCTTGATCAGAAATGGCAGCGAGCAAGGTCTTCTGAGCCGCCAAACCTAATTAGTACCTCGACTAATTTTAATCTCTTATATGTAACTTTAATGAAGCTCATATCAAGGCATCACTGTACTCTAAATTGTGTGTTTGCCAATAAACTGTGTTCTGCTCAGTATTAGAAAAGGGCAAAGAAGGTGGAGGGTGTTGGCTAGTCGGATATGAGGGCGACTATTGGACCCCCGCACCTACTGTTAAAGTCACAGCGTGAAGCTGCTGCTCGGGCAGATATGAGCATTGCTGTTGTTGAATAATTCATCAGCAGCAGCAGCACCACAGCAGCAGCAGCAAGGACACGAGGCCGTGTTGATACAGCAACGTGTGGACGGAGGATTTGCGGAGGCCTTAAGAGAGGAAGGCGAGAGGGAAATAGCAGAAGTTAATCCACATAACTGCAAGATCTGACCTCAGGAGCCTGCGGGATCCAAACTACTCCCTGGCCGAGAGATCATTTATCCTCGTCAGAGACCCGTCGTCCATTCAAGGCTCCAACACGGTGCAAAAAGGCAGCGGATTGTTAATTTGAAGTGGAAGAATAATAGATGTGGCACTCAAAAACGGTAGGCAGGCTAATAAGTAAGACCCCAATCTAAGATGGGAAACTCTGGACCGGTTCAGACTGACTCCTGTCCTGTAGGTGGCGTTAATGCATGCTACCAAGTCGAAGTGAGCCGCACACATTTGAGCACCTGATACCTACCACAACTTTTTTATTTTTTTATTGAACCACAAAAACATGATGTGATTGTCAAGACAGAAGTGGATTACCGCAAAGATGTTCAGCCAACAGATAAAAAAATGCCAACGCCACTCGGCAGTCCAATTGGTTCAGGCCACATCCCTCGATGAGCGACGGACATTAGTGGTTTTTATTGAGCGCCGCGTGTATGACATTTTGACACGTTTGTTCATATGCTATTTGTAAGGGACGCAACAGGTCATATATTGAGCAGCCTCCAGATGGAAACTCATGTAAATGTGTGACATTTTAAACCGGGGGCTAAGCGGTCACCACGAGCTGCGTTATTATCTGCGCCTCCTTTTCACCCCTACGCCTTGTACAGCAAGAAGGCCTCATTAGACGCTAGAGAATGTACATGAGGTTCTATAAGACTAGGCCTGTGTGGTTATGTGGGTGTGTAGACGGAACTTTTCATAAATCCGCCCTGGAAAGAGTTAACGTGGCTACGTATGATACGGCGGCGCTAATGGGAAGCGGGCCGCTGGCTGCGAGGAAGCAGGCCGACGAGGGATTACACTGGGAAGTGATCACAGGGAAGTCTTGATCAGAGACGCCAAGGCACCAGGCAGCTCATTACGGGCTGCAGTGAGCTCAGTGGCGTGCAGCAGCAAACAGGAAGTAGAGTACACTCACTCGCTGCTCTTGCGGCGTAATTAAAAACTATTGTTTGTATGCAAACAGGCCATTTGTCCTTTTTGTTAAAAAATGCGCAACTTGATATTCAACCGTCATTTGACGATTCTCAGACTCGACTGCTTTGTGTTCACGCATAGTAGTAAAAAAATAAATAAAAAGTATGATGCCATGCCTGTGTTTTAGTGGTAAGTTGCCCACTTCAAACACACAATATTTTTATATTTCATACTCAGAGCCCAGGATGTATTTGCTTCTATCGGCCAAATGCACATTGCAGCATTTAATAAATTAAAGAAATGGGGGGGGTAATGGCATCAAAACACATTTTCAATTAAGATCGATTTTCTGGAATTATTAACAAGACAAACCTTTTTTTTTAATTGTACTTTAACCTTGCACTCATTTTTTGTCTTTTTTTCATATTTACTAGTTATTTTCACAAATATTTTAGCTTGTTTTGTACATTAATAATTTTCCATATTTTTTACACAGTTTTATCTACATGTTGCCCGAATGTAATATTTCTCCACAAATTACATTTTACCAATGTAAAATAATTTTGGAGGTATGCAAATTGTGGAAAATGCAGAAATTCTTTTTCAAATTGACCCCAAAATTTAGTGGAAGCCATATATAATTTATCTATACAGCGATATAGTGTGTCATTGATATGCACTAAAGCTGCTAGTGTCTTTGTTGTGCCAAAGTGTGTGATTTAATCAAGTTAGCCACCGCCACTGCTGATCTGTCACGTGCAGCAGTACCTTTGATGGGATTCCGCTTGATTCAAATTAGCGCAGTGGCGGCGGATGAAACGCATAATATTACCTTCACATGTAAAAAGCTTAGAAGTCGGCATATGAGATCCTGATGGGAAGTGACTCAAAGCAGCCATCCTGGAATAATTGCTATAATTTCTATAAAAGACGTATTTTTGTGATGAATGCAATGGGAAAATGAAAGTGACGAGCTAAACTGTACTGAAATAGGCTTGTTTGGGGATAAAATACACTTTACTCATAAGCTGAAGTCGTAACTAAGTTCCAAGTCATCTTCAAATTACTGCAGTAAAAATCAATCTTATAATCTTATCATCACAAAACTGAATCGGCAAGTCAAGTCAAAGTCAAGTTGAATCTTTGAGGAGTTTTAGCCAAGCAAATCCAAAGTTTTAAGATTGGTGATTTGAGTCCAACTCGAGTCTCCCCAGTTGCTAACAGACGGCTTCAGGCCAACAGTAGACAGTCAAGCTAGCTAGCAAATATGTGATTAGCTATAAACAAAGCGCTCCTTCATTTTAGTTACACAAATTATGATCAATGATCGTTAGCTTGTGTCAATATTAATTCATAGGCCCTTAATGAGGGAGAAACTACCTGTGACAAAGTTTTTCGCAAACTTAAAGGAAAAAAAAAAATAGAATATTCCATCTAAATTCCAGACACTCCAAGGAACTATTTTTCTCCTTCAGCGAATTACCTTTCCATTAAATTTTCAGCGCCGGCTCCGCAATCATGTTTAAATCACGGCAGGGGAGAAATTTAAGAGGCCAACCACGACGACAATGATGGTAATTGTACTTTAAGATCAGGACGATATCAGAAAATGTGATTTAAATGGCAATTATTTTGCCCAATGATGCCTTAATGATACGAGTGAACATTATTTCACCTCTGAAATGAAGTCGTGCTGCTTACTGGCTTCGTGATCTCAAAGACTTCCTGGTCTGTTCTGTTTTGAATAAAAAAAATACAAAGTCTCAGACAAGGTCCTCGACAAGCGACAGAATGGCCTAGAAATTGGCAAAAATTTAAAAGTCGGCAAACAAATTCAGTCAATCATAAATATCATGAAATTGCTTTCCATTTCAATGCATTAAGTTTATTTTGACACCTCGTTTCTCAAGGAAATAAAAGGTAGCCCAAACACCAATAATGATATTCATAAGGACTGAGGTCGGTGATGCACTGCTTTATTGGCAGGACTGCTTCGGTTTTAATATATTTTTTGGGGTTGACAGTTGAGCAGTTTTATTACCGTCACCGAGATCTGTGTATCTTGCTTTTTCTTGGTTTTTTTTGTATCATCAAAAAAAGTTTGCACAAAACTTTTGTTTGGGTGTTTCATGGAGAAACTAACCCATGAATTATGATCCATAATAACTCGTCTTATATTATTGACACAATGCTTATTTCTTCATTTGAGCATGAGGGACCTTCCCCACCTGCACATCATCAAAATCGAGCGGATGACTTTTTTTTCGTCGATGTCAGCTTTGAGAAATTCCCACGTTGGTCATAAACGTCGGCAGCCCGTTTAAAACACTCCGCACGCACCCATTAAAAAAAAAAAAAAAGAAGATAAAATCTTGTCGCAATGACCCCGGACCACTCAAAGACAGGTTGTTAAACATTGGGATGAAAGTAAATAATTCTGCTAGAACAACAGGCGGAGATGGTGTCAGCATTTGCAGCTGTTCAAACACATCTTTTGGCGGTGGCTTCCCGTGTAATTATGCTCACGTCACAATGTAATTGACACTCATTGCGGCTTAATCGCGGATAAATGACGCGAGAGCTTCATATTGCTGCATATGCAGCAAGATAAATATTTTTTTTGCATAATGTTTTGAACAAACTAAGTGCTAACTAGTTAATTAGGTAACTAACTTGCTAAATAGCCCACTGATAGCTAATGTTATCTACCCTACGAGCTAATAAAGTACTAAATGATTATCATTATTGATATTCGAACAGTCACACTTTTGTCAAGGGCCATCTTTATGTCTTTTACGTTGCTGAAGGCAGGATGACGCCTTTGCTGTTTTAGCAGTGGAGGAGTTCGACGCCAGCGGCCACGCAGGATCAGATGCTCGCAATTGGAATTAGTGGCAGTTTTCTCGGCGGAGGCTAGGATTAAACGTTGGTGAGCTTCTAAGGCCTCATACCTCGGAGGCATGTAAGAAGTTAATCAAATGTGTTGGGGGAAGTTTATTTATATGCTCCCGGTGTCGTGGACACGCTAAAATGGCAATAGCATCCCTCTAAATATAAAGGCAAGAATCCTCGTATATTTGCCAACTAGCTAGGGAGCTAGCAAACTAACCATTTACCGTTTTTTTCCGTGTATAGTGCGCAAAATTTAACGAATTTATTGTCCTAAAATATGGGGTGCGCATTATACATGGGTACAAAAATTTTTAAATTTTTAAATTTTTTTTTTTTTTTTTTTTTTTTTTTTTTAGAAAACAAAACCAACAACAGGACTGACCGACAAAGTCGTGGAACAAAAAGACAGGGTGACATTACCAAAGACAGGAACAGAAAGCAAACAGACATCATGACAGTAACACATGCAATGATCCGACGGTGAGCGAGGGGCAGACAGGACTTAAATACAAAACACGTTACATCGATTGAGGTGACACAGGAAGAGAGGGGTGACGCGAACAGAAACTATGGCAACCTAGACACATAGCAAAACTGGGGACGAGACGTGACAAATGTCCCTCGAAATGAAACTTGAAATCACCAAGTTTTGGTTTCCAAGGGTGTTTTTATTCCTCTTCAACGTCTCTCCCATACAGAGCCGCCTTTTTCACGTCCGCACGCCTCTTTCCCGTGCGCGCACGGAGCGCGGTGGTGCGTTTATGGGCAGTCGGAGAAATCCACGCCAACAAAAAAAATTACATCCAGCCTAGTTAAGACCATACCAAAGACTATAAAAATGGGACCCATTGCCTCCCTGCGTGTGTGACGATCATTGGGCCTAAAAGAAAAAAAAAAAAAATTCATAAAAATTGGGTGCGTATTATACATGGGTACAGGCTTTTTTCCAGCATCAGCATGCCATTTTTAGGGTGCGTATTATACATGGGGGCGCACTATACACGGAAAAAACGGTAACTTGCATTACTCCCTCAAAGCATTTTGTACATTTTAATCACGTACATGCGTGCTCAGTAGAAAAAAACAGTCGGAATAAAGTCTTGTCGACGGTCATCCACAGAGAGCAAGTATTTTTTTTTCTTGTGTATTCCTGAATCATCTGATATTTAAGCCAAGTACATAAAATGTCAACACCCATCCAGGAGACTATTTAAACTGTCAAAGTTGCTTTTCAGTAAACCCGCAGTGGGCAAGTACGCTTCGATTCGCTTATTACGGCGGTAATGTTCCTTCGGGTTGTTAAAATCAAGAGTAATGTACTGTAAAAGCTGCAGAGGTCAAATATGTACTATACACAGTAATAAAGTGGCATGTTGAAAGAGCCCCGCGCACACGCCGACATGCAGGAGTGACAGAACGTGGGACTGCTCAGTACACAATAGCCATAATAAAGACTGTCATATACTGGAGTAAGATAATCACAAAATTCCATTTTCTTTTAGCACAAATGCACTTTTCAAACGCAATATTTTTTAGCTTTTAGTTTGGTTTTTTTTGTTTGGTCTGTTTTGCTGTGTGTCCAACTTGAGCGAAAAACTAAAAAAGAGGGAAAATATGAAATATGGATGAGTCGCTGACGCGCCGCCGGGTGTCACCTCCATGACGAGCACATGCACTCGGGTTGCGTCGACACGAGTTTTGCTGGCAGCGGTTGAATGGCCAAGTGTTTCCTTTGCAGCCGAGTGCTCTCCTCAGCTGTTTGGAAAATTTTAATTTGTATGGAGGATGGCAACGATGGGCTTATTCCATGCGTTCAATGTACCGGTGTTTCCCGCTTTTTTTGAAATCACAGATTTAGTTAGCTATAATTAAGTACAGATTAGTTCTTTGACAATGCTTGTTACGCCAATCACATCTCCAGAAAAATATTTCCCCATTAAAATGAATGGAAATGGCATTAATCCGTTCCATTCTTCCCAAAAATAACACAAATGTGTAGTTTGTTTATAATAAATGAGAAAACTCGCACCTTACAGTATAAAATTATACTTCATAAAAACATAGTAACTACATAATTAAACACAATTAAAAAGAATTCAACCGTTTTTGTGACACTTTGCAACAAGTGAATGGCTTTCCAGTTAACTTTGACTGAGAGACATTAAACAGCTCCTTTTTGAAGAATTGTTGCTCCCTGGTGCTTTCTGTACTTGGATATAAGGGAACTGGATGACAGCATTAGCGTGAAGCACTAAAAGAATATTGCTTTCAATTAAAAAATGTTGAATTTGCATCAAACATCAAAGGCACATCTGCCTTGTCTGCGCTCATGTCCATTTCAGTTCTTCTCTTTTTGTTCTGTTTACTTCCAAAATGAGGCCAAAAGCTTTAACTTAGCTAAAACACACACACACGCACAGAAAAAGCATCTATATATGAATACCGAGCTCCATGTTGGGATTTAGCGCTGCCCGATGAGCCCCTGACTGATGTTGGAAGGAGGGAAATCATTTTCCAGAAATAAAAACAAGCCTCTGCGAGACGCCGCCTTCACAGTCATGTTTGACCTGAGCCGCAAAATGTCATTTCACTTGCGAAAATAGCAGGCTCTCCTCTGTTTATTTTGTTTATTTTATTTTCTCTATGCGGCACAAAAGCAAGCAAACAGAATCGACCGCCTCGTATTGATTTCCTGTTTGTGTCCGTGTCTTTAACGCTGCAAGAAACAAGTATACAATGTGCTATTAAAAAAAAAGAAAAACTTTTTGTTGCACTCAGCAATAAAGAGGAATGTACTTAAACAACTATAGTATCAGATATAGTCCCATCCAGATTTTGTGGCAACAAACTTGAAAGTCAAAACCCTACTTTGAAAACCTAACCTGTCTGAAGCCCTATCACTGTTTATCGCATGCAGTAAAAAACGTGGACGTTTCGAGGCACGTGCAGACGCGAGTCCTCACAGTAGCAGGCGCCCGCTGTCATCGGCACGTACACAGGCCGAGCGATGAACCGCACTTTGTCTCTTTCATATGTAAAACAGACAGCAAATTACCACCTGAGACGAGCGCGATGGCTGATTGCGGCCCCGCCGACTTTTAGGATGTACCCGATAAACTGATTTTGACATTTTATTAATGGGGGGAGCTGTCAGCACGGTCAGGCGCAAATCTTTATTTAATCACAATGACATTATTATTCTGATTGTGCACCAAGAAAAATGAATCAACTGACACAATAATCTGTTTTTTATCTGGTCTTATTAATGTGCATGCAAGGAGGAGGAGGCTCCCCATTGTGCCGCCCGTGTACTCAATAAGCCAGTTTGAATGTGTGTTTTTCTTTGATATGTTTTTATCGTACACAACAGCGATGAATACTCGCATTGTGTGTACAGAGGAGGACACTCAATGGATAGCAATAGGTACACTTGCATAATCCAATCATGGCAAGACAAGAGCGACAGTGGAGCTTCACATATTTGTGGGTTAGTATTAATAATATATCATAATTACAGTTACATGAAAATGGTTTGATGCCTTGCTTTACTAATTTAGGTGTGTGGAAAAAGAATGCAATTAGTCAAAGTATTTGTTGCTGTTGACGCTTCACAGTGAATTTGTGCAAGAAATTAAAGCAAACACAGAAGGTGTGAGATGTGAGTGCGTGTAAAGCGGCAGCAGGTCTCTTTCACACTAACACTAAAATAATTTGCTGCTATTTTGATGTTTGCTGCGGTGCGATGTGAACCCCGAGGAAAGTTTACGCTCCAGATGTTGTTTGCTGAATTTTTTCACTACAAGACATTTTTTGAACCATGCAGCTCCAAAGCTTGTTTTAAGCTTCCTCCGCACAAAACTTTGCCCCATTGAAGATTCCACAAATTCAGCTTGGAGGGAAACCAAAAAAAAAAGTAAAAAATCAGATTTACACTACAGACCTCTCCCAAGGCCAAACGATACAGAACCAAGTAGAAGTCATGACGTGCAGCTCCACTCCACTCCTATAGGTGGCGGACATTACATTACAAAATGTACTTTAACCTTAGTTTGAAAACCTCAGACTTTTGTGATTAGGATAAAACATTATACAACCTTACAATGATTTGAATTGGCTGATTTCTATAATTTGACAGTTTAGATTTAGAGACACACTCAAACACAACAAAGGAGCTCCTCAACGGAGGTTAATAAAAAAGAAAGCATTCGAGGACACCAGAGAACAGAATGTGCTCCGGATGGCCGTCATCTGTTTAAGTGTCCAACACGACCCTCGACGCCACCGCTGCCCGCCACTTAATCACAGCAAGGCCACGCTGGGTTAAGTGGCAGCGTGACCTCCTCGGGGTCAACAAGAGCGCCCCTGTGAGTTGGCGCGGCTGCGCACTCCGTCAAGGGGCGTGTCGGCCGAGCCGGCCGCCGCAGGGTGAGGTGATGCGGAATAAACTCTGCTCTTCATCCACAAGTCATGTGTGAGAAGAAGTGCTAATGAGATCTAAAGCATTCACTGTAATTAGAAGCTGTCAAGGAGGAGGACAATTAAGTGGCGCTTTCCGCAGCCCCTCTTGAAGCACCCCTGTCCCCCCCCCCCGCCTCCCATCCGAAAGATTGATGACGCCTCATCCTTTGCAAATGAATCTCCTTATAAGCATCAAGACTAACGTTTTGAAACCCCAAACTAGATTTGAAACCACGTGAAACCAACAAATCTTGTCGCACCCCTTTGTCTTGACGACTATAAAAATAACAGCGAAAGAGAGATAAAATGTGTTTCAATCTGGAATGAGAAGCATCCGTGAATGAAGCGCATCCCGAAGGAAATCGAAAGCTACCCCGTCAAGCCTCTTCCCGGGGTCTCGCACTTCTTCATTTGGGGATGAAGGCTTTGGGGGGCAGTAAGCTGATAGCTCTACGCTCTAATGCGGTTGAGAAGCAGTGCGGTGAAAAGGCTGCCGGGACCGACGCCAGATAAGGTCAGGGAGAAAAGGGGATTTGCCATCTTTTTTCCCGGGGGATTTGATAAGTAGGCCGTCGGTGTCCCCCCGCTAACACCTCGGGCTTAGCGGTAACTATAGCACGTGTTCAACGGAGCGCTGTAGAATTTTTTTGGGGGGGGACTCGGCAATTATGATACAACAGAGGACAATACAACACACGCTTTGCTAAAAAAACACTGACAAATACTATTTTGAAGTCATAGTTATTTCAATTAAAACATATAAACAATTGTGAATATCTGTCATTAAAAACTAGTTTTCAAATAAAACAGAGGTAACAAGGCATCATTAAAGGTCCCTCCTTTGACAAGAGGCCGCCTTTCATTCGTTGCAATAACATTCTTTGTGGCAGCTGCTGCTCAAGTCGTCGTCCGACCTCAGACGTTAATTAGAGCCTCGGCGCAACAACGAGGAGATTTATTCCAATTAGTCATGTCATTATCCACCACGATGGCGCCACTAAATTTTACTTATTGATGTCTGCCGGCTGACATCACGTCTCGCTCTGTCACGCAGACCGAAGCATGCGGGAAGATTGAGAGAAAGTTAGCTGATTCACAATGAGTCTGAATTCTCAACTTTGTGGGGCTCACATGATTTATTATGCAGTTTTGTTTCGTTTTGTTTTTACCACCAAGTGTCATACTCATGAACTTACCTTGAACTTACCTTTTTTGGGAACTTTTATCATTCATTGAAAAACTTTGTGATCTTTCTAAAATATCATCAGATGCCATAAAGTGCTAAACAGTTAATATAAAGGTCTAATACATACAATATAACAATACTCACAGGCATATATTCTTTATCCTCTGACAAAAATAACTTATTTATTTCAACTTTCGGTATTTATTTTGGTGATACCTGTCTGTATATTTGTATCTTACTGCCTGGTGGGAACATGTTTGTTTTCTCTACTTTGTTGTTAGCTGTTGTGTTTGTCAATGCTTGTAGGTGTTCTCTCTTTACTTACCGTATTTTCCGGCCTATAAGGCGCACCGGACTATAAGGCGCACCTTCAATGAATGGCCCATTTTAAAACTTTATCCTTATATAAGGCGCACCGGACTATAAGGCGCACCATTAATGCATCATGTCAGATTTTTAATCCAAATCAAATCATTCTCCATTTTATCTTTTTTATTTCAACTTCAGACGGAACAAATTACTTTATAATCATAAAATAATGATCCATAGTCTTTTTGATTCATGATTCATAGTCTTCAGCGGGCCACTTATGATTGATTTCATGACACAATGCTTTGGGCCAGTTTAAATTTAGGAATTTGGTCCATATATAAGGCGCACCGGACTATAAGGCGCACTGTTGGTTTTTGAGAAAATTTTAGGTTTTTAGGTGCGCCTTATAGGGCGGAAAATACGGTATGTTGACTTGCCTTGTGTATGAAATGTGCTATATAAATAAAGCTGTCTTGTCTTACCTTGCTAATGGAAAGCATAACAGTGTTGAGTGTTATCAAGACTCACTAATGCTTATGTGCTCCGGCGGCGCGTCACTTACGTCAACACAAACGTGTTCGTCCTTCTGGCAGGCTGTCGACACGGGAGGTGCCATTATCATCGCATTATGCCTCATCTGGGCTCGGCTCTTCTTGACATTTCCCGTTTTGGGGCTCGGGGGAGGGAAGTGTTGCACTCGGCCGCCTGTCGTGGCAGAATGAGAGCGAGGGGCGATTAAGATGCTTTTTAGATTTTTCCTGGAACCATTCGACGGAGAGTTTGTCTCCATCTGGCACTTACCATATTCCCACACAGAATTCCCATACCTGAGCAGGAAACGGCATGTTTCTTTATTTCTGTTGTTCTCGAACCCAAAATGATGCTCGAGCTCCTTCATTCTCAAGCCGTCATTACCTCCGAATCACTCAATTAAATAGCGCTGTCCTTACCCGCCGACTATACTGTTGTCTCTCTGTGTATGTATATATATATATATATATACAATATATAACAATTGGGCAGTACATATAGCAAATAAAGGGTAGTATGAGTCGTATAAGTGATACTTTACGACACAGTGTTCTCAATTACGAATGACAGCATGTTTGGACCCATTTTATCTCAAATAATAAACACAAAACAGATTCAGAAAATTTATCTAAAATCATGCAAAATCAAAAAATATAACTCCACAACTGTGTTATTAACTCCTTTTGAAAAAATGTCCATGAAGAGACAGACAGTTGTGACTACCAAATGGAGTCCATTTAACAATTGGATGGTGAGAGACTGCAAGTCTCTATCACCTTTAATTATTCATCTCCTGTGAGGAACATGAACTAAAAAGCAGTGAGCAGACTGCAATGACCTAACTGGACAATAAAATTACACCAAATCCACAAAGTATGGAGGAGCCTGGCCATTGAGGGCTCTGTAAGTAACATTTTGTACCAAATCATAAAATGAACAGGGAGCCGCTGCAAAGACAACAGATCGGATGCCAAGTGGCAGATTTCTAATCTGGCTGGAGACCGTCTAATGAAGTTTTGTTGAAACATCTATAGAGGGAATTGCAATAGTTGAGGCTTGAGAAGACAAGGACGTGAATGATCTTTTCGAGTTCAAAATTATATAACATGGACACCCCCCCAACACACACACACACACACACACGCACACACATGCACACACACACAGTTCACATCTGGTTCATGAACTGGTGAAGTTTAAATTGTGACTTAACTGCATCCAAACAGTATCAACGTGGTTTGTGGAGTATATGTGTGCCTGTGTGCGTGTGTGTGTGTGTGTGTGTGTAGTATGTGTGTGTAACGTCTATGAGAAAGGTCATGGAGGCAAGGAGTGGCAGAGGGGACTGATGGAATTAACGGCCACATGTGCGCCCAGGATTTATCGCATCTTGGCCGATCCCACGGAGGAAGCACAAATATGCTTTACACGGCACACACAAACAACACGTGTGTCTATATGTGTTATTGTGAGCCAGACAAATAATGTACGCTAGCAAAGTGAGATCACACGCTTCTTTGGACGCTCGACCTTCTCCAGAAAGCACATCTCTCCTTTTGACGTTTTTAGCGACCCTACTATTAATCTCCAGTGGAATTGAAGCGGAGGGGATGTGAGAAGAAAAAAAACGGGGCTCTCGTGTTCAGGGGATGTCAGAGCCATCGATTGACGGGGAGACTCTGTAAACAATGCGTCCAGAAGATCCAATGATTCATCCTCTGGAGATAAAAAGGCCGTTGGCTTATTCTGCTTCGGTAGCCATTGGGAGGGGGTGAAGCCAGGTAATGGAAATTTACCAGCGTGAGCAGCTAGTTGTGATCAGATAATAATGTCTTTTACACTTGCTGATGTGACTCATCCAAGGTTATTTTTACTGTAGTACTCTCCCTGTTTCTGTTAACGCCGCATCATTACAGAGAAACACAGAGTTTAAAGTGACAATTAAAAGCCCTCGTTGCAAACCTAAACCGAAGATAGTAAACGCCATAGCTTGAAACCCTAATGCTAAATTGACAGCTTCTTTCGAAACCATACCTTGCTTTTAATCCACTCTCAAAACTATGTGTCCTTTGCATGCATTTAGGAGAATGAAAGTTATTGGCATCAACATTTTGTTTTGAAACGGCTAAAGTCTCATGTTTACGTGTGCCTTTTGCCAGAATTTCCATGTGCCTGTTTGCACGCAAACGCAGAATTTGTTTGTCTTCTTGGAACGTTTGCGTGTGACGATTTGTTCTCATTTGTTTTATGCACAGACACACTCACACACAAATCAAATCAAATCAGAAAGCGAGAGGTAGGGGGGGCGAGGGTGCGGGCGAGCACCGGCAAAAAACTTTACACAGCTTGCCCGTAAATCCATGCAATATTAATTGGACAGATTATTCTCCTCTCGTCACAGAGCCCAAAAGACCAAAAGACGCTTCTATTTTTGCTTCTATTTGTAGTTGTTGAGAATTTGTAAAAGGGAGGATGCTGTTATTGAAAGTCCCCCAGCAGATTGCTTGAAAGTACAGACTGTCGACCACACATGCTGTTCAAGCGTCTAATTGCAGCTTCTACATCAACGAGAATGTTTCCACGCAACTGCCCGTGTCGATGTTGTCTGAGGTCACCGTGTTTCAAAAAAAAAACTGTCCATATGCAGCAGAGTCTTGTCAGTACTCAGCTGCCGAGCGCTCGGGTTAGCATCGCTAGCGCTCCTGTTTCCAAGGTGAGACTCCCCGCAGCAGATGGCAGCGTTGCAAATGCAGAGGTGACTAATAGCCCGATAGGCCCGGCCCAAATTGCAACCTGCTTCCCATGCCACCTGAGCAGATTGGAACGTGGCCCGATCTCATGATCAGCTCGGACGCTTGAAGCAACATGGAAGGGACAGATTTAAAACGTCCATTTTGTCCCCACAATGTGCCAATGTTGAAAAATGTTAAAAATGTCATCATGAGTTCAAAGTCCTCTACGGTTGCACACCTGCGAGGAAAAAATTGCTCCAATGCCGCCGCAGGGTGTTTTTGTGAGACTTTTTTTTTTTTTTTAAATGGACCCTGAACAAAGTGAGTCCTTTAAATGTCACCGCCTGCTCCCCAGCCTGAGATGACCACCGCCATGTCATTTCAGGCTCAGCTGAGGACAAATGCAGTCATGACGCGCGTGACTCACTTTATAACACACACACACACACACACACGGTATATTGTTTCATTTCAAGGGAAATCAGAATGAACCTAAAAAGGACCATTGGTCACTTTATTAAGTGCACCTGAAATCTAGTTGTGCAGTTAAAAAGTGACAGATATCCATAAAATACAATTAAAAAATATGAAAATAAAGCGCTAATTAAGATGCTAAGATGGCCAAATAAAAAACATGCTCAATATAAAACCGACCAAGCGACAAATCAACCAACTAATGAATCAAAAGCAAAACCTGAAAAACTGTCACTACACTATTTGCCTCTCCGCTAGCACACCTGCTGTGTTGTTTACGTCAACAAGCGCCGTCTCCTCGCGTCTGGCAAATATATATCACGTCAGCGCGTACAACTTATGAAGAGGCGTTTAGGGAGAGACGAAAAGCAATTTCCCGAGACAAAGCAAGACTATACGAGACGGCGTGTACGCGTCAAGCACAGCGTGGGCGATGCAGTTGGGTACATTTTCATCATTGAGGTACAAACCCATAAGGGAGCTTCAAAGAAAAGTCTGTCTCCTGAATATCGACTGGATTGTCAGCGAATGAATGGAAAGAAAGTAAAACACTCGAAATTCCGACATCTCACCAACAACGCTAGCTCTGCCCACTCGTCCAATTGTCTTCAACCTATTAAATGGAAAACTATTTCCAAATTTTCCATTGTGTAACATCCCTTGCCTCGAACCTTCCACAGGTTCAACTCCACGCCTTTGATGACCGAGGGCGAACAATTCCAGATAATTGCAGCAAGGAGCTGGCGCGTTCATAAAATCTCTGGCACGCAGGCAGAATATAGGATCCCCCCCGCCTAAACGTCAATAAAAGGCCGGGCCATTAAAGCGAATACATACGGTTTATTTGAAGAGCAGCACTACTGTGGCTCTTTTATTATTGACACTATTGCGCTGACACACACACTCTGCCGCTCAACGCAATGAGTCTTGCGTTGAAGTTGACACTACGGAGTTCAAACGGATTAAAAAAAGAAATAAATGAATGTACACCACTTCTCTTTAGGCTTTTGCGCTACATTGGCTTCTGGTATGATATCTAAATCCCAGAGGCTTTTTTCTTTTTGCCTACAAGTGAAGGCAGCGTTTTTTTGCTGAAAGAGCAAAAAAGGAAATCAAGAGTGAGTAGAGTGTTGGTGCAGATTGAACAAACTATATCACTTTTTTTTTTTATTACTATTACAGCTGCTGCTTTGCTGACGTGAGACTCGTGGCGATAAAAGCACAACCAATTCTCATCAACTACGTGCGGGAATATTTTAGAATTCCGTGCTACGGAACACCAAGCATGTTAGAAACTGCAATGTCGAAGCTGGCATGCAGAGGTTGTGCTGATTTGTATTCACGTGGAAGACTAATCGGAAGGTAACATGTGTAAACATTCCATTACTTCATCTGCTAATGTATATATGCACAAGGCCAGGTGTGCAGCTCCGTGAGATTATTCACATTTGCTCTCTGGAGGTGGTTAATGAGTTTATTTCTGAGGCAAATGAAGAGCTGGCATTGTTGTTCCTGGCGACAGAGCGGCCAAGTGGAGCGATGTGCGTCCACTGAGCGCCTCCCGCGGATTAATGACTTCCCTAGAAAGGCGGGACAGGTTCAACTACTCTTGATTACAAATAAAAGTTTCCCTGAAAGCCAACAATCAGCCACCGGTGAACTCTGCAGACAGCATCATTTGTATGTCGCCGAGCGGCAAAGCAGTGATGCGTGAATTTGCCGCCGCCCGGGAACGGTTTGTTTACCTTTGACAAATGACCAATAAATAAAGTCATCGTGCTAAGAAGATGAGTTGTGGTAAAAGAGGAGACGAGATGAGGAAGTGCATCAGTGTATTTCTTGTCGCTGTGATAAATTGCAGCAAAAATTTTGAGGATGGTAATGTCTTTATATGCGTTGCTCACAATAGCAAACAGTCAATAAAATTACTTTTTTAAGGCAACTATGTTAACACCGTGATATGAAAAACGAGATTAATTGTTGACCTAAAACTTATACAGCCCGATTGAAATAAACTATTTTAGAAAGGAATGAAAAATACTGAGTTGCAAAAGTGTGCACACCCTCTAACAACTGGGAATGTTGATGTAATTCAAATTTAAAGGATGGCTGGTGTGTGTTGACTTTGAATGTGACTGGTTCTGAAAAACCACAAATAAAGTTCAAAGTCCTTTTAAATATACCCAAATGATGTCCAGTATCATAATAATCGAGAAATCCATTATAGGTATCCAAACCAGATACGTATATGGAAACTATTGGGTCACCACTTAAGTCATATTAAGCGCAAGCGGGCTAGTTTCACAGTTTCTGCAGATATGACTTCATATGGAGCAGCCAGTCAGCACTCATACTTGCAAATGCTGTGAGCTGTAAATTGGTGCATACTGTACGTGAACGTCTTCAGGGACTTCCATTCATCAGGGGGTGGATGAGGAGTCCAGCTGAAGTTGTCCCTATTGACGCGCTCCTTACTGTCTCCTTGAGAAATTCTCCAAATTAGCACACGTGAAACAAGAAAATAGATTTTTTTTTCCATTACTGCACCATGCCGGCCTACACAAGTACGTACGAGTAACTGCAGTGCATATGTAAATCAAGGCTCACCATGCTCTCAAAGTTGCACTCCATGGAGTGGAAGCTTATCTTTTCTGCTTGTCCTCGCTATAATAATGACCCCAATTAAACATTCCGCTCAGCTCTGTGATTGAGCTGCTGTTATCGCCGCCGCCCAAAAAAACAAAACACTTTCTCTTCTTCTCATCTGTCAGCTTCATTAGCAAACACGGGCGCCGGTCCGGGCTGACTCAAAGACGGCTGAGTGGATCTATCTGACCAAAGCCGCGACACATTACATTTTTAAAGTGATCATTTTATGGGTTTTGAAAGTATTATAAAGCCCTTCCATATGGGAAATCGGACACAAACGGCTCAAGCTAGCGTAGCGTTTTAAGTTAGGCTAGAGAACGTGAGGAAAAATAAGTCATCCAGCCAGCATGTTATTATACTGAGCGTTTTGTAAAATGTCCTTTCGACTCGCCGAAACGCCGGCTTTTGAAAAGGAAGCACACGGTGGGGGGCAGTTTAACATGCTGCGTAAATGTACGTTAATCTTCTGCTATTTGGCAAAAATTACAGAGCGTGAATATTACCCGCTTCAGCTTCAGGTAGCTTGGGCTCAATTTATTGGATGGCATTTGGCCAGCGGGTGGAACGAGACCCTTGCCTTTTTTTTGCTCAGTGGCAGGTGAGTTCATGCGGATTGCCTAAACAGCCGCAAGGTCAGAATTCACAGTTGTTTAACCTTTGACCTTTTGTGGTTGTTGGTGGGTTTTTTTGCATCCAGAATCTTTTGATACATACGTACATGCATAGGCTACTCTAATTTTGCTCAAGTCATGTCATACGTTTGATTTTTCATGCCCCCCCCCCCAAAAAAAAACATCCAAATGAAGACTGACATAATTGAGAGTGAAAGGAACCAATTAAGGATTGATGGTGTGTGTGTGTGTGTCCATCCGTGTGTGCGAGTGTAAAATAAATCAATAGAGGTCAGTGCAAAACAAGAAGAGACTTGACAAGCCAAATGAAGACGTGTGATGTCATCTCATTAACCTCATTTTAAGTGAAGAATAGAAACTACGTACTAAGAGTGGAATGTAAACATTGCTAAACATACAAACATTCATTTCTCTCATGTACTTTATTGATTGGGAACAATTCCCCGGAATCCCCTCAGTGTTGTCGTGGAGTCCTATTGATTTTGAACGACGTCCGTGGGGAAATCGCTGATGGCTTCCTGTCGACCTATCAATCAAAAGGTTAAGTGAATTAATCTTTTTGAGGGGTTACATGTTGAGGTAGCTGAGCTGTACTGTAGAAAAAAAACAACATTTTCTTCGTTAAAAAAAGTTTAAAAATTACAAAAACGTAAAGTTTTGGGGATTTTTTTCAATTTTTAAAATAAATTTGAATCGTGACCTAAAATTGTGCAAATTTATGAATAGAGGTAATAGAAAGCAATATCTATTTAAAATTATAAAAGAAAAAACTATAATTCTTTTCATTAAGTAATAAAACATCAACTAGGAATCTTGAACTAAAAGCTACTTTGCTCATAAATATTTTTTTAATAACCTGCAGAATGTCCATCTAATGAAATCAAGTGTTTTATGTAAGTGTAAGTGCACTTTCCCAGTGTGTGTATGTGTGTGTGTGTGTGTGTGTGTGTGTCTGTGTGTGTTGGAGGTCAATCAAGTCTACGTTCTTTGGCCCCACGCACACACATCGCCACGGGCCCACACACACGCACGCACGCACACACACACACACACGAGCACAGCATGTGTGTGCGCGTCGCTTTAAATGAAAGTTGCGGGGGGGGGCTCTGGCTGTCAGGACAAATCACGGTAAAACTCTCCGGAAGCTTCTGCCTGACCCTGCTGGAGGAAAAGGGGGAGGAGGAAGAAAAGGAGGATTGCAAACCCACCAACAGTGATGGAGGACGAATGTGGCCTTTTTTGTGTGTTTTGTAAGGAAATATGCAGATCATAAATATATCAGGCCATTTACTTAGCAGGCCTCATCTGGAGACGGCGTCGTCACGGCGGCGCAAATGTCAATAAATCGAGAGCGGAATGGGTGTTCTCCGGCGTGTTTGACACACAAACGCTCCCTGGGCTGCGCTACAAATAGACGCGCTGACATTCTGTTGTGGTTTTATTAATTCATAAATGTCAGCCGGGATCACTGCAGAAGGCTTATTTACAAGGGACATTTGCAGGCCGGCATCCCCTCGTCCACTACCGTTTCCGCCGACCAGCGCATCCGTTTGTCCTACTTGGGCCCGCCTCCATCTGTTTACGCCATCATCGGTATCGGTCCCATACCAAACTTACTTAAAAGTATCGGATTCTCTACAGTGTAGAGTCTACACGATAAGCAAACAAAAACCCAGTATTAGATAAAATAATCAAAAAGATTTTATTATTCGTCCCACATGAAATAATTACAGTATTACCATGACAACATGGTATGGCTCTCGTCAGAAAGTTACAAAAGTGAAAGAAAACATGCTGACCTAAATGTGGGACAGTTTTTCCCTTTTCAATATCCCACGAGTGGAAAATGGTCCTCAGGAGCACCCAGTGTGTCATATTTAATGGCGGACATTTCGTGATGTGCCGGTCAGGCTGTGCACACGCCGCCTGGGATGATAATAATGGCAGTGATGGTACGAACCGTAAAATGAACACGGATAGTGACACTATTGTCTATACAGTTAGTGTTGTTGAGACAGAAAATTGCACTTAAGCTTGTGCAATCCAACCTGAAATCTTTTGCGTAAAACACACCACTAAAGTTACAACAAAAGGATGGGGAGAAAAGACGGAAGCACGGTTTTTAAGAGATAGTGTACTTCTATGATGATTTGCTAAAGTACTAATTTCACATTCAAAAAAAGACATTAAAAGGTATGTTTATTGTGTTATGGCAACAAAATTATATAAGACTAGTTGTTGCGACCAAAACGGCACTAATTTGTAAATTATCTAACTGTTCAAACTCAAACAGCCTTAGGTTGAACCGATTATTTTTCGAGTTGTTTTGTTACGCCAATCAGAGGAAACCTATGGGATTGTCGCCCCCCTGCGGAAACAGGCGTCACATCACAGTGTTCAACGAGTTGGGATCCAACGGCTCCAAAGATCACGGCGACATTTAATAAGATTGTCCTCGCACTCCTTGGGCTAAAAGGAGAGGATGCTTTGTTCTCTCGGATTTTAATGCAAGGTCACTCTCGTGAATACATACTTATTCTCATGGGTTGACTTAGTCTAATAGGGCTACAGTGTTCTAACTTCTAATGGTCCATTGTGTTTGATAGTTGTGTTCAAAGATATATATATATATATAATTGTATATATTTATACAATTTATATATGTCTGTACATATGTGCTTCAGACAATCACCGTGGGAGGGCGACAGAGCAATACAATACATCCACCCACCATCAATTCAAATGGTTACGCAGTCCAGTGCGGTACGTGTATATTTGCTAAGAACAACGTGAAGAACAAGCGTACTAGTTTACGGTACTCAGTTGGCTATATTTATATGGGAGATCATAGTCATGCTAAAAACTGAAGCTAAAATCATTGTTGCTTTAAAAGAGCTTGAACAAAAAGATGATCACTTCAAATAGTCAGTCGGAGTGTTGATAGTACTCGCTTGCGTACGATCACATGGTATTGCTGCCATCTAGCGGTTCAAACGGAGATTAACAAAGTACTACGCAAGCTCCTGATAGCTTTCAACTACAGTCCTTCAAGTTAACTGCAAGTTAGCAAACCTTCAACCTGCTGCAGCTGTCAGTTCCATGCAATTTGATGCTATTAGTCTTTTCTTTCACTAACTGAAGCAACACTTAATAGTTTTCGGCCAACCAATATAGTTAAAGTAATACCATCTCTGCCTCAATTTGAGCTACCTGCCTTTTAAGTTATTAGAATTCAGCAGAATTTCTGACACTTCAACCAATTTGTCATGACCAGTTTAATTTGCAAACATGTCATTTTCATAATTGAAAACAAAGCTTTCCAACAAGGGAAAAACAACATTTATTTGCAGTGTCTCAGGAATCATCCATTCATCCAGCCATTCAGGTAACAATTGGCGGACGTTTCTGCACGTGACATTTAATCCAGCTGTGGAAAAAGAAAAAGTAGAAGTAAGCAAGCAAGGTTGGCAACAGGCATTCACGCAAATATTTTCTGGGTGTGGTCAGGTGAGGCAGCAACAACAATTAACATTTGCAGACAGTAAAAGAAGCGAGGATGGTACTTACCTTGACAAAGCCGATATCCTTGGCATACTGCCGAAAGCACTGGCGGCACATGTTGAGCCCGTATTTACGGATCAGACCATGTCTGTTCGAGCAAACCCGGCTGCAAGTGGGAAATGAATGAGTGAATGACTGGCAGAGGCGATAACACCAGGTTTAATACAATACAATTATGCGTTTATGTAGCTCAGTATCGATAGGAAGCAACGTTTATTTCGTTGCCATTTGTACTAGAGTATGCCTTTAGTGTGATTTTCAAAATAAGACATTCTAGACAATACACTGGCAGAAAACATTGACATTCGAATCCATTACAGAAAGTATTGTTTCTCCATTTTCATTGAGCCAAGTTATCAAAATTGGCGTTATATTACATTGACAGTAAATAGTATTTTCTATTTTGCACTCAAGAACATTCCTAAGTCTCAAACCCTAAAATACCTGATGCATTACTTTACCCAGTATTTTTCTTAAAAACAATCAATTACAGTTCTACATTAATAGCATGTGTATTTTGTGTAACTTTGACGTAATGACTGAAATTCTGAGATGCTAACAGAGGATAGCAGTTAGCATTAGGCATCAATCAAACTTTACCCAGTATTTTTCTTAAAAACAATCAATTACAGTTCTACATTAATAGCATGTGTATTTTGTGTAACTTTGACGTAATGACTGAAATTCTGAGATGCTAACAGAGGATAGCAGTTAGCATTAGGCATCAATCCGCCGCCATGTTTATTGCGGCGCAGTCTCCATGCGGTACGAGTTTGTTGGCAATTTTTGACATACGAGGGATGTAGAAATCGCACCAAACGAGCGCCAGACGGGACTTAAGTAAACCCCAGACAAAACGGAACAAAACACTTACCAGGATCGGGATCCCTGTCCAAATTTTCTGGGGTGACTCCAATAGAGCTGCTGGTGGCCCATCTTGTCTCTTTTCGCTCGAGCGTCGCAAAGGAAGACCAATCTCCGCGCATGCGCAAATGACGTTTTCCGGTTTCCGGTGAGCGGTCGGGTCGGGTCGGAGCGCCTTTTAGTGGCCGGAGGACGGTACAGTACAGACAGAACAGCGCTTCCTGTTGAGCGAGTGGGCGCATTGAAATGATCCCGTTTACCCATCATTAGCAGTTAGCGGGTTGTTTTTTCCATGCAACTCCTCCTCGCGTGAGATGGAGCGAAAATGGGGCACGGCCAAACTGACGTTTTAATCCTGAAGTAAACGCTAGGCGGCTTTGACTTCAGGTAACCTGCACGCCGAACCCGGACATGGTATCTATTTTTCGGACAGTGCTGTTTTGCAGACTGAGTTGATAGCTGATGCTAATTAAGTGCTAGCATGCTGCGTTTCGGTGTCTATTACGACGATAATGAGACCGTTAAAGGACGCTTCGTGTTATATAAATGCGGATATTTACATTTACATGTGCAGACCAGAAGAGTAAAGGTGGGCATCAAGTGGAGTGGGATCACGATTAAGAAAAAAAAAACATACACAAGATGCTTGGAGGAAGTGGTATGTCCAATGCATTATTGTATATTAAACTATGGTTATATATATTTCTTATCAGCAATTATGTATTCATAAAAATATTTTGTGCCTTTTTCTCCCTCTCTCCACCAGTGTCAGTGCTTAGGCCCAACGTTGAATTTTAGGCCATATTGCTCAGCCCTACCTTGATGTTTTGATTTGTGTTTCATTCAGGCAATTCATGCTCACTGCAACCTTGGTGCTTCCCAGCAACTGTCATGCTTCATTTGTTATACACCCCTAGCCAGTGGGAGTGAAGCAGGATCCATGTTTCCAGCAATTAGCTCCTCTTCACCTCTTCCACCATCACAATCGTCTGCCAACGATCTTTTTTCTTTTCCCTCCTCCCTCCAAGAGCCCGATCCCCTACAATGAGATTCCGGATCTACAAGAGAAAGGTGGTGATACTGACTGTGGTGGTTGTCATTTGCGGACTGGCGTTGTGGACCAGCGGACGGCAGAAGAAGATTGAGCCGTTCCCGAAGGAAAAGAGTAGCGGCGGCATTAGCACCAGAAACAGCCTTGACGGACATAGTCCTTTGCTAGTAATTCCCGCCGTGAGCCGGGCTCCTGTTGCGCCTCTGAACCAGACGCACCTGGAAAAAACAAAAGAAAAAGAAATCAAGGGCAAGGTTGCTGTGGATAACACCACTCTAGTCTACCGCGCCATCGTTTTCCAACTCAACTTTGACCAGACGATAAGAAACGAGGAGAAGTTTAAGGCGGCGCGGCAGAAGGACGACCTGGTCGTAGTGGTCCAGGTCCACAACCGACCGGAATACTTGAAGCTGCTGGTGGACAGCTTGCGCAAGGCCCGCGGCGTGGAAAGCATACTGCTGATATTCAGCCACGACTACTGGTCCCCCGAGATTAACAATGTGGTCAACTCGGTGGATTTCTGCCAGGTCCTGCAGATTTTCTTCCCGTTCAGCATGCAGCTGTACCCGCAGGAGTTTCCCAGCAACGACCCGAGGGACTGTCCAAGGGACATTCCCAAAAAGGAGGCCTTAAAGTTGGAGTGCCTCAATGCAGAGTACCCAGACTCGTTCGGGCACTACCGCGAGGCCAAGTTCTCCCAAACCAAGCACCACTGGTGGTGGAAGTTACACTTTACGTGGGACCGAGTGCACGTCCTCCGGGACCACAGAGGTCTAGTGCTGTTGATCGAGGAGGACCACTTCCTGTCTCCGGACTTCATCCACCTACTGAAGATGATGTCGGCGTTGAAAGAGGAGCAGTGTGGCGACTGCGACATCCTGTCGCTGGGGAGCTACAGCCACATCGGCTACTCCAGCAAAGCCAACAAGGTGGAGGTGAAAGCCTGGAAGTCCACAGAGCACAACATGGGCATGGCCATGAGTCGGGACACTTACCGGAATCTGCTCGGCTGCACAGACGCGTTCTGCACCTACGACGACTACAACTGGGACTGGTCCCTGCAGCACCTCACCTCCTCTTGCCTGCCGTCCTACTGGAAGGTGATGGTGAGCGAGGCGCCGCGCATCTTTCACGCCGGCGACTGCGGCATGCACCACAAGAAGGCCGCCTGCATGCCGGCGAGCCAGAAGACCAAGTTCGAGAACATCTTGCAGAGCAGCGGCAGCCAGCTGTTCCCCGAGAAGCTCTTGATCACCAAGAGACTACCGAACGGAGCCGGAAGGGCGGCCCCGCGTGTCAAGAACGGGGGCTGGGGGGACATCAGGGATCACGAACTCTGCAAGAGCTACGTGCGATTACAGTGACATTTATTGCTACTATATTCCGTTTTCTTGTGTCTCTTTTGCATCCTATCAAGAAGAAAGTCTTTTCAAATTAAAATCTTTATGGACTATTCTTCATTATGCCTGTTTCACTGGACTGTTAAAGAAAATAAAGATGAATGTTGGGATTTTTGGCTCATGAAAAATCATGTTTTAAAAAAGCAAGGGGAAAACAATACGTATCAAACTTGTGAGAGTATGTGTATTTTATATTTTTTTTCTTCAAAGAATAGAGTCAGACAGAGTCATGGTTATAGTCTGTCACACTGTTTAATAGGCGTCAAATGTGAGGAAAAAGGCTTCTGCTGTTCTAACCCTCAGGCTTTCTCCTTGTTGGAGGAAAAATATCCTCAAGCATCCTCCGGCTCTAGCAGGAATCAACAAAGTGTTTAAAAAAAAAAAAAAAGTCATCGTCATCATATCCACGCTGCTCAGACATGTTAGGGTGGGAGTCGATTCACACTATAGGCCAGCGCGCGTTCCTGCGGTTTTACCTGAGCTCCGAATGATGGCTGAACAATTGCGTTCACACCACTTAGCTGTTAGATAAAAGCATTTCCTATACCAAATGTTGCGTTAAGAAAAAATACACCTGAATTCTCTTTAGGTACAATGAAGAAAAGAAAAATCTGCATATTCAAGATTCCTTTTAATATTAGATTTTCTGTATTAGAAATAGTTCTATTTTTTTTTTCTAAAGAAAAAAAGAAAGGCTTTTTAAACTATTAATAATCTCCATAAATCATTGCATTACAATATTTACATATAATACATAGCCCGTGTCGTGGAAAACCATATTAAAACAATAAGTACAAAGGCTTTTAATTCTATTGAACACTCCAAAAAAAAGCACATCCGCCCTCCTTGAAACAACAAACTGTTAAGTGCAAACATTGTTTTCCTAAATAATAAAAATATGATTGCAGCATCAGACATGGGAGACAAAGGGTGCAGACAAGCCAAGTGCTTCCAAAACCTGCTCATGTTAAGATTTAATAAAAAAAAAAAAAGTCACACCAGGGAGCAAGGGCTGCCAAATTTGTGCAAATACACTTTGAGTAATTTAAGGAAGTACGACCTCCATTCGCAGAGGATATGCAGCCACTTGAAAAATATTTTTCCCTTTCCGAGGCCTGATACATCATGTAAAGAAATGGGAAGAACACTCAGAGAAGAATGCAGGCAAGACAGCAGCCACCCTCACATGAACAGTGAACCAGTCAGCCCTTCCTATGAAAAAAAAAACCCAAAACAAATCTTAAAGCTCCTTTGTCAAACAGCACTGCCACTGTGGTCGGCTGTTGGGGGCGCTATACAACGGTTCCGCTGGGGGAGCTGGCAGGGTTGGTTTGAGATGAGAGCAGTCCCTGTGGAGAGTCACACCGCAGACAAAACGGAAGCCGTGAGAAAACGCAAACACGAGAATAATTGAGTCGAAGAATGCGTTCTACATTCTGTGTTAGCATTAAGCTAGCAAACTGTTTTTTGCAGTCGACTGGCTAAAAGAAAGGCGCATTACGTGACGTCACGTGGCCGTTACTCACCACTTTGCCGGGCCTGGCCCACGTGCAAACGAAGCCCTCCTGACAGGCTGTGACCAGACAGTCCTCCAGGAAGATCAACACAGTCAGTCTCTCGTGGGCGATCTTCTTGCACACCAGCGGCTCCAGCAGCGGCACCTCCTCCATGCGCGGACACAGCGTCGTGCCCAGCGTCTTGGCCGTGTCGCCTATGGTCCCCGGCGGCCGCAAGGTGCCAAGCTGGCTGAGCTTGTCGCCGCTCTTGCTGCCAATGTGGCCGGCACTGTGCATGCGCTTGTGCTCCTTTTCCGGCCGTTCCTTGCGTGCCTCGTGCAGCGATATTGTGGCGAACTTGCCCACGCCGGCGGCGATCAGGGCGCTGTCGATGATACTGCCACCACCCTTGGCGGGTACTGCAGCGGTGCTACTACTGCTGCTGCTGCTGCCCGTGTGACTGTTAGGTGTGCTGCCGCCTCCGCCGGCTGGGTTGGAGGATTGCGGTAAGCTGTTGGACCGAGGCAGCGTCCCCGGGAGGGAGTTTGGCGTGTTGCCGCCGGTGCTGCTATTGCTAGCACTGTCTTTGCCGTTGGTGCCAGAAGTGAAAATAGTGTTTGCTGCGCTGCCCAAGGGACTTGAGGCATTCATGACGTTAGTGTGAGTCCTGGTGCGAGACAAAGGGAGGTGAGGGAAGAGTATGTCCTCAGTGAGGTCCCACAGACACAGCTGGGTGTCCTGGCCGACGGACCCAAATCGGTACGTCACGCTTACGGGCCGACTGTCAGTAGAGTTCCTCTTGGAAAGTCGGGAGTGGGCGCTGTTGGCCCGATCTCTTCCAGCGCTAAAGTGAATATGCTCATAAAAGTCCTCATCGCTGCCGCTAAACTCGGCGGGGGGGTCGCTGCCGATGCCGTCCTCCACGCTGGTGGTGCAGTGGTCGAAGGCCACCACGCTCACCCACGACTTGTGTCCGTGTCCCCGCGCGATCACCCTGCAGTCCGAGAACGACCACACCGTCACCAGGTCGTCCTCCCCGCCCGCCACGATGTAGCGCCCATCTGGGCTCCAGCACACGCAAAGCAAGCCGCCAAAGTAGCTCTTCATGGTGCCGTGCAGTTCGGCAGCGTCGAAGCCGAACACCCGCAGGTACCCGTCCTGGCTGGCGCACGCCAGGAACTTACCGTCCGGGGAGAAGGCGAACTCATTGAGCGCCCCGTCGCCCACCGTCCACCGCAGTAACGGGTTGCGCCCCGACTTGCTCTTGCAGGTGTGCACAGCGTAGTTGTCACCCTGCTTGAGGAGCTGGTAGTGGGGCGCCGCCGTGCCGCACGTGTTCTCCACATTGTAGAGATACATGGCGCCACTTGAATGGGCCACCAAGAAGAGGCTCTCAGAACCCGGGACCCATCGCACGCAGGTCACGCGTGACTTGTCGATTAGCCTCTGGGAAGGGAAAAGAGCATGGATGATTAACACGACAGCAAACTATTTTTTAGTCTTTGCACGTGATGAGGCCGTACAAGGATTTCATTGGACGATTACACACCTCTTCATTGAAGAGCTTGCTAGTCTCCTTTTTGATTGGGTCAATAAGCTGCACTTGGCCCGCCGAGAAGCCCACCAGCAGTGAGACGCTCTCAGCGGTGGCCGTGAGCGGGTTGAAGTCATGGCACGTGGGCTGCGTGCCTTTGTATATCCGCTTGTCTACAGGCTTGCTCAGATCGGCAGCCTGAAAACAAGAAATTGGATTTCTTTAGAGTACAGAGTTTGAGCCCTGCTGAGCAGTAGAGTAGGCAAAAGGTTTTATCATTAGGTCCAGTACAAACAAACTTTGTCACATGCAACTGAGGTGTCACGAACGCAGCGTGACGTCACTACAGCAATCACTCACACCTTTGACCTCAAAAGTTGATACACCTGACTTTAGGCATTTACATTATGTAGTCGTCTCATTCCTTCAAACACGTCAAAGGTAAACAACCCATTTGCGGCATGGCGGTCACTCAGAAATTGTATCACAGTACCACAGAGAGACGAGTTCACCTGAAGTGCTAAACAATTGTGGCGATTATATTAGCTGGCGAAGCTAATTAGCGTCAAACATATTTGGACGCTTCATGGCCTCGTTCGGACAGTCTGCGACACGAGCCCGGTGGGTCGACACTAGGGGTGGACAGACACGCCGATCAGGTGCGGCTTCTACCGGACAAACGCGTACCCGACGACGACTGTCAACGTTGTTTACCTTTCTCACACCTTTGTAGATATAAAAGTAGAGCTCCCGGCCCACATTGAAGCAGATCCTGTCGCCGTTGCCCGACTGATCGTTGACGTTGACGAAAGAGACCCTGACGGGGTTGGAACCCTGCGAATTGAAGGGCACCCGGTTCGGGCGGCTGTACTCGGAGTGCGTTAGGAGTTTGTAGACGCCTTCCCGGGTTGTGAATTGCGTTTTAATCTCGTTCGTCTCCTTCCCTCCTCCCTCCGCCGCCATCTTGAAAGTCGCCGTTCATTCTTATCAAAGGTCCCGGATGTTGTGTACGACGCATGTGCAAATCAGACATTCGGTCATGCGCACTGGTGTTCACTATAAGTCACGTGAGACGAAAGAGGGCATATAAACAGTGAGCAGCAAGTGACGTAACAGAAACGGGATAAATGATTGGCTGTTGTAAATATTGAAGCGATGAGTACAATTTTAATAAATACAGTCCGAATTATTGTCATTTTAACCGTAAACTTGGGATTTAACATAGAGGATAAATCACGTAACGTGACACATGTTAACTACAAGTGAACAGCATTCTTGCGACTGATACACAATCCATTTAGTACAAGTCTCAAAGTGATGCCATTGACAATCCGTTTTAGAGGAAATATTTCTCTTAATAACACAATGTGGTAGTGTCGTTGTTGCTGTTGTCCGAAGAGTGATTTCACTTTTCTGCGGGTTGTCAAACGCACTTGGTTCCTTTTGAATTGAGCTTTCTCGGTTACCGTAAGCACGCCAGTTTACCGCGCCAGTTGGGTAACAGCAGATCGGCCATTAGTTTCAGAAGTTGTGGTCAAAAGACAGAAATAAGTGGGGTAGAGCAGTACAACGTGTTTCCAACAGAGAGCGCTCATCCTCTATAGTTGAGGATTCTATTACTGTTTCGGTCTTAATAGTGTAATATTTGATGTTAAATAAAGTGTTAAAAATAGGAGAGTGTATCAGTATAGCTGCCAAGGAAATAGTTTAACAAAAAAGAACAAATTAATTTAAAAAAACACCAAGATGGCTCGCAGGAGCTAGTTAGTTTGTTTACAACGTTCAGCATTAAATCACTTTTAATTAACTAGAAACCCTTCATCATTAAAACCCGAGCAACTGACTGCACCGGAAGCATTTATTTCAAAACAAGACGCAGTATTCGTATTTGAAATTGTATTTTCACAAAGTCATGATATTAGAGGAGCAGTTTGTTGCCTTTTACAGTTTGACCAATTTTGAACGACTCAGTATTTTGCACATAAGTGTCTTTTCAGTCTGAGGATCTTGAAACCTTGGTCGAGGTGCTCATTGCATGTCGGGTGAGGAGCTGATTGCTCATACAAATGCATTAAGTGCACATTTGAGAATTCACGCATTAAAAGGGCAACTTTACCACTCTGCTCTCCTAATAGAATGAATTGATATGAATGAATAAAATGAATTGAAAAACCTTTTGTGTCAATTAGTGCGACTCGCGACTTTTTTTTTTTTTGCTTACTTGACAGGTAGTGGAGGTTTGGGCCCCAGAGGTGCAGCCGACAGCCTTGTGGGACATGCGCAGCGGAAGGGACGGCAACCGTAATGTGAGTATGCAGTGTTGTGCTAGAGGAGCTGATGTGCGATGTCATATTGCGCCACAAGGTAGCCGCGCGTGCAGCCACCTCTCCTGCCACCAGGCGGAAGGTGAGCACATCCAACCAACTGACATCTCTGACTGAGCCAAAAACTAAGTGCCAACGAGCCAACTACTACTGAACTGTAACGATAAAAACATATACAAGTTGCTACACGAAATAAAATATATCAAATAACTAACAAATAGTTCACCGCCACAGGGCCCCAAGCACCGGCGTGGACTTCCAGGCGTGTGGCGGCGTGGACTTCCATCCCCGGAGGTGGCACTTCCAGCCACGGAGGTGGAAAAGAGCTCCATAGAATAGGACCGGGCGTGCGTAAAACCCATGTCCAAGCCCCATCCACCGTCCCCGGACAGCCACCCGGCCAAGCACCGGCCCCCGACTTTCATCCACGAGGGTGAAAGAGAGCTCCGTAGAGTAGGACCGGGCGTGCGTAAAAGCCATGTCCGAGTCTCAACCACCGTCCCTGGACAGCCACCCGGCCGAGCGCCGGCCCCAGACTTCCATCCACGAAGGTTAAAGAGAGCTCTGTAGAGTAGGACCGGGCGTGCGTAAAAGCCATAATAGTTTTTCAAACCTTCTGTGTCACTCCAAATCATTAAATCCTTCATACTCTTCGTCCTCCGTGTCACTTACAAGCAAAGCCGCTAATGATGCCGGTAGTACGTGGGGCCCTTGTCATCTTCGTCATCCCGTGATCAATCTTTGTCCTTTTTGTAAACAACCGCCGCGCCGCGCTGCTGACATCACTTGAAATTCAAATTACAGTAATCCCTTGCTACATCGTGGTTCGTTTATCGCAGTTTCACTTTTCTTTTTTTAAATTTTGTAAAAATTCACGTATAAGTCGCTCCTCAGTATAAATCGCCCCACCCCCCAAATTATGAAAAAACCCCGCGATTTATAGTCTGAAAATTACGGTATTTGATTAATATTTAACCAACTTGGTTTGCATCAGTGTCATTGAAAAACACCCCCAAAAGTGTGTGATGAAGATGTTATGCGATACCTGGCACTTTGTCTGACTGGGCCAAAACCTAAGTGCC
The DNA here is from genome assembly GCF_033458585.1 of Syngnathus typhle. Classification (NCBI taxonomy): domain Eukaryota; kingdom Metazoa; phylum Chordata; class Actinopteri; order Syngnathiformes; family Syngnathidae; genus Syngnathus; species Syngnathus typhle. Next base: position 6,736,217 of record NC_083759.1, on the reverse strand, counting down.
AGGTACTGCTCAACTTCATCATCAAACAGATGACATGTTTTTAATGACATTGATGCAAACCAATATAGACAGAAATATACATTTGATTAGTATTTAACTCACTTGGTTTGCGTCGGTGTCATGGAAAAACTTGTCCAAAAGTGTGTGGTGATGGTACTGTGCAGTACCTGGCACTTAGTTTTTGTCTCAGATGTCAGCTGTTTGCATGTGCTCACCTTCCTCCTGGTGGCGCTTGTGTCATCATTAGAAGTAAGTGACATCTCACTTGAGCTCATCAAACACTTAAGCTGCTTCCATGCAAGGCCTGTAATCACTGTTTGTGAGCAACTAAATTCGTTCCACACAAACATTGACTGCTCAAATGTTTTAAACTGCTTTTCTGTCCAATAAATGAATCAACTGGAATGCCAGTCTTTGTGGTTTTAAGAGCAAATTTGCTCAATGACTCAAAGTGACAGCAATTCAATTGCAGTCATTTGAAGTCATGTGAGATGGACTGAAAACTGCCTTCCAAAACCTAAGTGCCACTTACCCCGCCTCCTAACTCTGCCGAAATTCAGTCTGACCAATCACAGTACAGTGTAAATCTACATAACCGCGCCTACTTCCCCCTACAGCCAATGGGATTGCAGCATCTGCACATTTGACCAATCGGAGTGCTGCACATTGTCGGTACCACGCCCTCTTTTCATCCCACCAATCACAGGGCACCTCATTTGAATAGCCGTGCCCCCTTTCAACCAATCACAGATTTCTATTCTCATTGCCTCACCCACTTCTTGAGTTTTCAGCGAATCATGAAGCAGTATTCCAGTTTTGGCCCGCCTCATTTATAAACACACAACACAAACAAAAAATCCCCCAAAAAATTCTGGAAAAAAAATCTGGGGTGGGGGGGGGGCTAAATTCAGAAAATAATTTGAAAAAAAAGTTGTTTTTTTAGTATAGGATATTTTTAAAGTTTGATTTTTGTGATGTGTTTGAAAATGTAGTGAGAGTTTGTGTTCTTTGTAATCAAACTTTATTTTCCAGAGTAAATATTCAATCGCAAAAAAGTTACAAGTTGGATCGCAGTCTGCTCGTAGACGAGTGGTGAAGTGGTCGGCCAGCGGGCCGAGTGGTGAAGTGGTCGGCCAGCGGGCCGAGTGGTGAAGTGGTCGCCCAGCGGGCCGAGTGGTGAAGTGGTCGGCCAGCGGGACGAGTGGTGAAGTGGTCGGCCAGCGGGACGAGTGGTGAAGTGGTCGGCCAGTGGGACGAGTGGTGAGGACTCCGTGCTTGGACCTAAGACAAAAAGATTTGTAAGTCAAAAGTTAAGTCAATATTTTGTGCAGAAAATGTTTTGGCATGAAACTAACCAGTGTGAAAGAATTGTTCATGGCACCATCATGACCAAGAAGCTGAGCTTATTCCTTGCTGCCTGTCAAAATAGAAAAAAAAAAAAATTGGAACAAAGTTGTCATTGATTGTGCAATGATTAGCATTTAAAGAGCATACTACCCTAGTGCAAATGTTGCCCAATTCACAGGTTGCCTTGGAGATGAGGAAGCAACACGAAAAAGTATGTTGCTAGCATGCGACTGCGCTCTGGTCCTCAGCCTCCGCTGCAAGCAGGTACTCCATAGTGCACCACACTGGACAGAAAACAAACAAACAGTCATTCAACTTTTGGAACATGGTGGCTGCAATGAAATGTACTTTCCTTCTCTTACCAGCAGAGGCCTTTTCAGGCAGCAAGGAGGTGCAGACCCAAAAGACTTGTAGATCTGACAAAACGTGAACTTGAAGCTTTTGGCAAGTAGCATACCAGGAATGTCTCATTTCACCTCGTAGGTCCACCTGTAACAACCACAAGGGGAAAATCCAAGTCCAGAAAGTGAAGAGCTTGCCACAGTTTGGCTTGAGCCACAGGTGCTTTGACTCCACCGGCAGGTGGACGAAGTCAAAGTAGAAGCATCTGTTGCTGAAGACAATCTGTGGCAGGCTTTTCGCTTTCTGGGGCAGGATATGGCACCTCTGCCTGTAAAGAAAAGGAACATTGACACAACGACTCAATTTAAGTTTACTGTTTTTATTATTAACTGTAGACTGGAATCTTCCGATGAAAACTTTCAGTCGTTGGTGCACTTGAATCTTATTCATAAATTGTTGTGGACCGGGACAGTTTTTAGGTTATCCCATATTTACTCAATGTTTGTTTAGGTAGACTTCATGCAAGTTATCTCACATCTACTTAACGTTTGTTGGAGTGTATGCACGAGAGGTATCTGATAATTTACTCATTATTATTGTGTGATACTTAGTAAGAAAGTCTAGAGCATTGTTTTACAGGGACACGGCAGCACGTTTGAAGATTGCAGCCTAGGACGAGACTGCAACCAAGGACAGACTCTGGACTGCTGGGGTCACGAATCGGCCAAGGCCTCGCACCACACAACATCCTTTAGTTAGCTAAATTAGTGTTGCTACAGCCACAATCTCTCTTCCCTTTAGTGTAGCAACGCCACTTGTGGAGGATTGTAACTGGGCCTTCTACATAGTTCTCCTCGTGAGCAAAAGGAATACTGGTTGTCTTCTCTTCTTTCAGTGTATAAAATAATGTCTTATGGTACTTAGACTTGGCAGAAGGTCTTTCTCCTACTGGAAGCTGCACTGCACTAAGAGCAAAGAAAAAGCAAGTCAAGTCAAGTTTATTTGAGTAGCCCTAAATCACAAGCAGACTCAAAGGGCTTCACATTGACAAATAATTGGCAATTATTCTCAAAACATTCCCTGGTCTTAAGCTCCCCAAAGTGCAAGGAAAAACTAAAAAAAAAAAAAAAAAAAAAAAACCTACCAGGGGAAGCAGGTTAGTGTTCTTAGCAGGCCAAATCGGGTAAAGCGCTTTGATTTGTTGAATTTGTCATTGCAACAGGTTCAAACTGGCGCTTTTATTTCGGTCAATCCATGCAGCAGGTATCAGGTCCTTTGGCACCACCTGGTGGACAAAACAGGAAGAAAGTGTGCATGCGTGTTTCGCCAATGAAGAATGCAGGGGCAGCTCTGAAAAGATAAGCCAGCACTTAATGAGAAGAAATCGGCAGTGTCATTAGGGGTAACGAACCAGAGTTCCATTATTCAGCGGCAATGGCGTTAACTAGTCGATAGCCATAGCCTGTTGTGAACTTACTGTGATTTTTTTTTATTTTCACCATTCTGAACATCTTCGAAGACCAAGTGACACAGAGGACTGGAGTTTGAGACCCCTGATGTACAGAGTGGATCTCGAGCAAGAGGTGTACTATCACAAGCGCAGAATTATAGCGATCGACCACATTGCCATGACATTTTTGCGATTCCTTCCTAAAGTCTATGTTCATAGTGATGGAGATATGGATGACCGGACTATTCTCCCAAGCATTTAAAACCGGGGTCTCAAACTCCAGTCCTCGGGGGCCGCGTTCCTACATGTTTTCCAAGTTTCCCTCATTAAACACACCTGATTCAATTATCAGGCTCCTGCAGAACGTGAGGATGAACCCGAGGACTGGAGTTTGAGACCCCTGATTCTTGTGGGTAAAGCTTTTGCCGTGAGTCCAGGAGAGCTGAGTTCGAATCTCACACATGACTCTGTAATATGTAAATGTTACACAGAGTGGAACTCGAACACGGGTCTCCTGGTCATCAAACCAAATTTATACCATTTGTCCACCGTGCCGCAGCAAATGCGATTTTTTTTGGGTAGTCCTTCTTACCACCAGAAAGGTATACGAGAATTACATTTTGATGTAGCCCTTCAAGCAGTTACATGAAGAAATGAACAAATGCAATTGGGGAAGTGGTTTGGCATCCCTTATAGTCAACGGAGACCGCTCATGTCCCTCCTGGACCTTGTGACGACACTTCAACCATGACCATGTTTAATCAGCTTTTTTCACCCAAATGATCATGTATAGTAAGGTAAAACAAAACGTAAACAAAATATCCCATGAACAAAAGAAACACGCGCCTAGGTGCTTCTGTTGCATGCATGAGTGCTTTCAATCTGTCCTTACACGGCAAACCGAGTGCATACCAACATACGTGCACAGAGTACCGTTTTTTTTCCATGTATAATGCGCAGAATTTAACTAATTTATTGTCCTAAAATCTGGGGTGCGCATTATACATGGGTACAAAAATATATATATATATATATATATATATATATATATATATATATATATATATATATATATATATATATATATATATATATATATATATATTTTATATATATATATATATATATATATATATATATATATATATATATATATTTTTTTTTTTTTAATCCGGATATGATACGGAGGCCGCCATTACAGATGGGCTTTCTTCTCTGCTGTTCACTTCAAACACGCTCCATACGAACACAATGCTCTCGTATCAGACGCTTGCTCGATCACCTGCTCGTTTGCTGTCACAATGTACCCTCCACAAATCCGAAACATTTCTTCGCTATCGAGTTTGCTAGCGCATGCGCAGTGATACTGACCGGCAGAATAACATCCGGTTGTTCCCAAAGATGATCTTTTTTCTGAAATAATTTTACGTTTACGGACTTAAGTAGGAGTCAAAATTTGGGTGCGTATTATACATGGGTACAGGCTTTTTTCCAGCATCGACATGCCATCTTTAGGGTGCGTATTATACATGGGGGCGCATTATACATAGAAAGAAACGGTACAAATTGACTCCTACAGTACTAAAACCACAGACCACATTTTCAACAATGAACATTGTGTGCATTGTCCCACACAGACAAACTCTCAGTTCAACAAATTCCACAAACAAAAACATAAGTTTTTTCACTTACTATGTGTGGCGGGACAGACCATTCGTTTTAGTTTGTCGTTTTCAGGTAGACAAGATTTCAATAACGTCACTGAGGCATATTTTAACGAACTCCGCTTAATTGTATGGCTTTTTAGCCCGTGCAATGTTCCAAGCCAGTTGAAACAATGCAAGTGTGTCAGTCTCTGAGTGCTTTGTAATTTTTTTTGAAAAACTGTACCTATTTTTCTGCCTGACTTTTCAAAGTCTCCAAACTTGTGCTTGCGAAATTCAGTCCCTTTTGCAAAGTCCTTATCAATATTGGCATGAAGTGAGCTGAAGTGGCGCTGACCATTTGAAGCTTTTAAATGCGCCAATGACGTCCGACATATCAGGCAGAATGGCTTGCCATAGCGTTCAACAAAAAACAATTTTAACTCTGTGAAAAACGTCCTGTGTTCATCGTCATATATTCGTTTAGCTGTGCATTTTTTCCTTTCCATTTTGGCAAGCGTCTTGTCATCTTTTCTGGACCTAATGTGCCCCCGTAGTCACAGTCGCCATTCATTAAAAAGCCAGTAAAACCAATCGCTCTATTTGTCCCTCCTCCTTTGCGGGATTTCACCTCATGCCCATGCGCGTTTGACCAAAATACCATATTGAACTCAAGCGAAGCAAATACGCACGAAAAAATAAACACAAATATTGATATGAACGTAAAAGAGCCGCATGAAACCAGCCAAAGAGCCGCATGCGAGCCGCGGGTTGGCCACCGCTGCTCTAAAGCTTCAAACGTCACTTCCGTGTTTGGCGAACCTACAGCCAATCCGCAACGCGCTCCGAGCACCGAGCATCGCGGTGACATATGAAAGCCACTTCCGATACCGAGCAAAGCGGTGTCATATGAGAGAGGCTGCCATAGCATACGGATGCGCTTGCCTCATTTTGACTGGTGCCGATCTTCACCTTCGAAGCCATGAACTCTGTTTCTTCGAGAGCCAGCAACTGTTTCGACTTCTCGACCAACGTCATGATGACCTTAGCCTTCGGCTGTTATATCACCACCGTGTTGATCGACACAAGCGTTCCCGTGGACATCCGTGTCTCCAAAGTCATGCTGAGAAATGTCTACAGTGTGACCGGATTCGGGGAGCCCTGTGATATGGTTTACATCACCTTTGACCTCTCGGCCAATTTGCAGCCGGCATTCAACTGGAATGTCCTACAGCTCTATATCTTTGTGTTTGCCGAGTACGCGACACCGAAAAATGCTTTGAACCAGGTGATGCTTTGGGACAAGACTGTCTTTCGAGGAAAAGACACGCTGTACCTCAGAGACCAAAAATCCAAATACTTCTTCAGCGATGACGGAAACGGACTGAGGGCCCACGAGAACATCACCCTGACGCTGTCATGGAACATCATTCCCGTCGCTGGAAGTCTGGCCATTGTACCCGGGAATGGATACACCAGTCTGCCCTTTCCCAAAACATATGAGACTCCCACCAGCTATTTGTGAGACACAAAGTTGAAGCTCGACGTTTACAGACCATTCTTGATTTGCGGGCTTTGTACAATCTTAACGTATGGCTGTGGAATAAAGGAGACTGCTGAAAGGAACATTTTGCACCCTCTTGTGTACATTCTTTGCCAGTTTCCAACATCAAGGCTTCTTTGAGAGGGCTTTGCTTTGACATTGCACCTCTTTGTAGCTCGACGTTTACAGACCATTCTTGATTTGCGGGCTTTATACAATCAACGTATGGCTGTGGAATAAAGGAGACTGCTGAAAGGAACATTTTGCACCCTCTTGTGTATATTCTTTGCTAGTTTACAACATCAAGGGTCCTTGGAAACGTGGCATTGGCATGCGAAGCGGAATACGTACACTTACTTACGTTCAATTAAATGGACGTGTTCACATCCAGTCAGCGCACGGGAGCTCAAACCACAGGCCGATAGATGAAATACATGAACCATTCTTTAGCCTCTTGTGTGAACTCAATGCCATTTATAAGTAAAAATGAAAGAAGTGTTCCCGGTAGTAATGGTAGAATTAGCCGGTTTATTGTATTACATTGCTTTGAGTACCGTTTTTTTCCATGTATAATGCGCAAAATTTAAATAATTTATTGTCCTAAAATCCGGGGTGCACATTATACATGGGTACAATTATTATTATTATTATTTTTGAAGAAAATCATGGTACAACAATTTTTGAAGAAAATCTTGTCACGGATGGAGTGTGGAAAGGAGCAGGGTGACCAAGTGCAGCTTGGACCAGGGTTCATTGGAGGAACTCAAAACACAGACTTGGTAAACTAATATAACTCTCTAACAAAACCAACAACAGGACTGACCGACAAAGACGTGGAACAAAAAGACAGGGTGACATTACCAAAGACAGGAACAGAAACCTGTGTTATTGTCAAATATTGTTTGCTTTTTAATCTCCATCGCGGACTGGACGTCATACGGAGGCAGTATCACTGCGCATGCGCACTATGGATCCGATGCAAATAGTCCTCTTCTCTTCTTGACTGTAAAGGGAAATGTACTTTCGGCAGTTTGCAAACACATTTCATTAAGGCTGCGTTAGACACATATAATCATATCAATATAATTTCTAGTAGTAGTGTGGTCGCCTAATAAGTGGAAAGGAATGTGCAGACTACATGAATTAGTTTTCTTCAAAGTATTGTGGAACAGGATGTCCAGAAAGGGAGGATATCTCAAGGCCGATGGGGAACGCGAAAAACAACTCGTCTTTGTGGTCCAGACACCTGTGCTGAGCAGGGGAAAACCCAAACGAGGAGGAGATGACCATCAACCATCGACCAATCACCACATGTTTTGCATGCTTGAATATTCATATTGTGTTTCTTTAAAACTGGGCAACCCGGAAGAATGTCTTGTCTTTTCTGGTCACAAAAGCACACGAGTTTTTGTGTTAAGGACCCGAGACCCAGGCGCCTGTATTAACTTCCTTTGTCAGGATTAAACAATTGGTAAATTCGGCCTAATTGATCTACTGGTCTTCTCTTTGACAGAACGAACTCGCAAAATTGTTAGGTGCGACCGTGTGTGAATTAGAACATAGCAATTCTTTTGGTTTCCAAGGGTGTTTTTATTCCTCTTCAACTTCTCTCCCATACAGAGCCGCCTTTTTCACATGTCCGCACGTCACTTTCCTCTCTTCATTTTAACCTAACTGATCGCGGTGGTGCCTTTACGGGCAGTCGGCGAAATCAACGGCAACAAAAAAAATACATCCAGCCTAGTTAAGACCATACCAAAGACTATAAAAATGGGACCCATTGCCTCCCTGCTTGGCACTCAGCATTAAGGGTTGGAATTGGGGGGTTAGATCACCAAATGATTCCCGAGCGCTGCGCCGCTGCTGCTCACTGCTCCCCTCTCCCCCAGGGGATGGATCAAAATCACACGGGGATGGGTCAAATGCAGAGGACAAATTTCACCACACCCAGGTGACGATCATTGGGACTTAAAAATAAAAAAAATAAAAATTGGGTGCGTATTATACATGGGTACAGGCTTTTTTCCAGCATCGACATGCCATTTTCAGGGTGCGTATTATACATGGGGGCGCATTATACATGGGAAAAAACGGTACACACTATCTCATAGCAGGATGAATAATTTAGTGTGCTAGAATGGCTAATAACAGACATGTCATGACCACACGCATGAATTTGAACCTGGAAAGCGACCACAGGAAACTCAAAGAGTGCAAGATTATTAGAGTGTTGGAGTAGAAAACAAATAGAAAAATTGAACACGAGACATACAAAAAAAGCAATATTTGAAACAGTTTTTATTTTTGGAATAATTTTCCTGTTTGTGTTAAGCCTTTGAGATGTCAGCAGTCCACACTGTGCAGTTTTCTGTCTGACTTGCATTGCAGTGCAGCAGGAAGCAACGGAAAATTGAGTTCTGTCATTCGTCGGCGTGGAGTCGGGCGGAACTTGGCTATGGAGCTCTTCTTAGTTCCTGTCGTCTTCCCACCCTTCATAGTGTTTCTCTGTGGGGGGCAAGCCTGAGTTTTGGATGCACTCACTTGCAATCCAGAGGTCTCGGGCAGACTCAGCGGGACCCATGAAACCTTTACGGCTCTTTCTTCTTTCGACCCAAGGTTGTGTATGCGTGGCAGCGTAGTGGGCGGAGCTCTCTGCAGGGTTTCCAGGTGCATTCTGGGAGAAGCGCCGCTTTTCTGTGGTGCGCTGAACCTCAGGACGTCTTCCATAGGGCCCCCGCCGCCGTCTGACAACGTGGTCCCAATGAGCTGTCTCACCAGTTGGACGGGCCCCGATGGGCTGTCTCTTGGATTGGCGGGCGAGGGGGCATGGCAAGGGGCGGAGTCACACAGGTGCGACGTGGTTGTTTTGGGAGGAGAAAGATGGACCACTTGGTCTTTGGAGCCCAAGACTAATTTTGGGGGAAAAGCATCAATTATAAAACATTACTAAGATGTTTATCCTAATATAAGTTTTTTTTCCAATGATGTACCGTGAGGAAGAAGCAGAGTCTCTGTCTTATTCAAGATGGCGGCGGGATCCAGATCAGTGACCTCTGGTGATGTTGAGGGTCTAAGAGGGGCGAGAGGGGATGACACTGCTCCATTGTCATCAACGTGATGATCGTGATGATCGTGTTGTCGTGGCGGCTGCTGGCGTCTAATCCTGCTGCGCCTCCGCTCTGCCCTTTGTCTGTTTTCCATGGGATGTCTGCTTGCCGCCTTTTTCTCCTTAATGAAGGTTACAAATTTTTCAAAAGCCAACCCAACTGAAAAAGTAACTGTAAAGTGACATTCTGACCTTGACACATGGCGGGTTCCTCTTGATCTTGGCGAGCAGTAAGTGGTAAGCGGCCATGACTGGAGAAGGCCGGTTATCGGTGAGTGTGCGCGTGACCTCGGAGGCTGAGTAGCCCAGCGTGTCTGTCATGTACGCTAGCACTGACGCGTCCACATCCTCGGCGCACAGCCTGTGGGCAGAAGAAAGACGTACATGTAATGTTGCTACGCTCGCGAATCGATGACTCCTAGCAGCCTTTAGGGGGCGTGTTTGCATCGTGGCTCGGCCAGCGCGGCCACTTAGCCGTGATGACATTTCCACACGCTCCATAAAAGCCTTCAAGTTACACTTTAATACACACAAGCTGTCAAGCTGACGACCACAACAATTTTCATTTGGCTTCATTTCCTTATGCTCAATGCCCTCGGATTACAAAACTCACACCAACAATGCAATAAATGGGGGAATTTTCTCTGAGGGAACCAAAAGGAAAAATACTGAAAGCTATGTTTTATCTTCTTGCTGTCATTGTGTACTGTGTGACTGGACTTAACCTCTTACTACCTGTACCTGTTACTGAGCAAGAGTGTGAGAAGCGGGCTCTTGGCGTAGCCTTCATTGATCCAGCCGCACTCCATAGCGGCTCGGATGCTGGGCCTTTTCTCAGGGTCGGCTTCCAGCAGAGACAGCACGAACGTCACAGCGCCTAACAGACGGATGACTCAAATGTCATTCAGTGGCGAGCCGACCTCCCCCAAGGCCGAGGAATCCAAAATGTGTCCCTCCTGTTACTAAATTCTGGCACTAATTGACTTCAGCTAAAACATACTGAACAGTTGTGCGTTCAGAAGTTTCCAGAAAGTCAAATCAAGATCACGTGTACAATTTAGGTCCAGCATGGAATTTGACCCAAAGCAAAAAATAGTTTTGTGAGTAGTGTGTTGTTGTTGCTGCAGACCTTTGCTGATGTCACTGGGTATGTGTGCGATGTCGCCGTGCAGCATCTTGTGGTGCAGATTTTTTATGTTGAAGGGCTCCACGGTGAAGGGCAGCGTGCCAGTCAGCATGGCAAACACGCTCACGCCTCTGACAACACACGTCAACTCACAAAACAAATTTTCAGACATGATGTGATGATGACCTGACTTACACAGACCACACGTCCACTTTGGGTCCGTATTTCCTGTGGGCGAGGAGCTCAGGGGCGGCGTAGGCGGGGCTTCCGCACTGAGTGCTGAGCAGCTCCGGAGGCAAAGATTCTGACTTCACCGTGTTGCTCAGGCCAAAGTCTGCGAGCGGAAAAGAAAGAAGTCGCCAGCGTCACGCGTATCGACTAAACACGTCATTGTAGTGCTTTGAGGACGTACCCACAATCTTGATGTTGTTGTGCTGATCCAGCAGGAAGTTCTCAATCTTCAAATCTCTGACACATGAGACACAAGGAGCCGAGTCAGATATTTTCATATTTTAATGATATTTGCATGGAGTCAATTATCAAGTGAATTGATAATCGATTCCAGTCCCCAAAATGATGCGTCTTAGAATTTGCCATCAAATGGCCAAGTTGGGTGTTGACACCACAAGACGCATCCAAAGAGGCTCTGCAGCCAGCAGGCTAAATAAACATCTGCGCTCGCCATCCGGCTTGGGAATCATGAATGTTCCTTTCAAGTTCATTCATCTCAACAGCAGATGCTGAGAAACGGTGACAAAAGGAGACAAAGCCAGACGGATGACAAAGAACTGAAGAAAGAGGAGGGAAGTCCTCCACAGAGGAGGGAAAAAAAGGTTTGTGGTAAACCTCCTGAACGTGGGGGAGCGGGAAGTGGGTTCAAGTGCAAATTTTCCATTTATTTCCATTTTAATCACATCTCAGTGTGTGCGTGTGCGTGTGAGAGTGTGTGTTTGGCTGTCGTTGAGGGACTTCATTAGAGAGGAAGTTAGTGATGTCGTGATGATGTGTGAATCATGGCGCCAGCGCAACGTGATGAGGTCATTGCCTGGTAATCACATTCCCACCTTTGAGTGAGCCAAACCTCTTAAAAGCATGCCCTGCTGCACACTGTGTGTGTGTGTGCGCGCGCGCGTGCGTGTGTGTATGTGTGTGTGTGTGTCAAATTGCTGCAGTATAGCGCCAACTACTGACGAGGAGGACTTATGCCAAATTTGCTTTACCTTAAGTATCGGTGGCTGGTATTGATATATATTTTTTTTACTGTCAACCTAACATTCACAACAGGTCGTGAGAGCGTGCGTGTCACCTGTGCACGACGCCATGCTGGTGGAGGTGTGCCACCGCCGCCAGGATCTGCCGTGTGTATCGCCGCACCTCCTTCTCCGGCAGACGCTTCTTGTCGCAGATGCGCTCCATCAGGTCGCCGCCGCCACACAACTCCAGCACCATGTAGTAGCTGTTCTCCGTCTCCATGGTCTACATACGCGCACACGCACACACGTCGTCACAATAAAAATGTAAATATTGCCTATAATTTGGTTACCTCCAGCAGGACGACGACGTTCGGGTGCCGTATCAGCTGGTGGATGCGAGGTTCTCTCTTCATGTTCTTTTGCACATAAGAGTCCTGACATGCTTTCTTCTTGTTGATCACCTTGATGGCCACCTCAACACACAAATGTAATTCTGTAAGTCAATCGGTATCAAAAGCAGCAGGTAAGTAAATGTAGGTAAAAAGCAAATTTTCAATTGGCAGGTTTTTGTGACACAAAAATATTTTTGTTATGTTTTAATTATGTAATATTGAATGAAGAAAAACCTTTTCCATCAACGGCTATAGGACGGGTGCTTGAGCACCACCTATTGGCTATGTGTGCACATGCACAATATTATGAAACGCCTTGGTCGTAATTGTAATAAAGTGGTAACTTGAGCTTGGAATAGCTTATTCGTTCCACCGCATTGTTTTTTTTTCCACTGTGTTTTTACTAAAGAAACTCAAAAGTGCACAAAAAAATTCGACTCCCAAGTGCTCTAATTTATATTTAAATTCAGTCACCAGCTTGATCAAGGAATGTAAACTTGAAGTCAAGATGGTGCTGGAGAGTGTTCTTAATAAAGTGAGTGTGTGAAAATTGTACCTTCTCTCCGGTGGTGATGTGGAGGCCCTCCATCACCTTGGCGAAGGAGCCCTTGTTAATCATCTTGCCTACCAGGTAGGAGCCCACCCGCTTGGTGTGGGGGAAGCTTCTCAGCAGGTCCTTGCATGGGGTCGCCAACAAGGCCGTGCCTGCGCCGCCGCCTCCTTTCTCGTTTATTGCAGCACCTGGCATCGGTAAGCGAACGCCATACTGGTTGGTTGCTATGGAGAGACGAGAGAAAGCGTTGGTGCTGCTTCCTGCTGAGCCGCTAGTGCATCATTAACTCTTCTTTTCCGTTGGTGATATGCGACACCCTAATTACGCCCCCCTCAGAACACCCCCACGTGTACAAACACACACTCCCTTCTGCAACACTTGGCCACAGTTACATAGTAACCACTCAAACGCTCTTACCTGCTCTTTTACCTGTGGTGAGCCATCAAGGCCACGAGGCCAAAACACTGACCTACATTAGAAGCTTAAAAGGGGGGGGCGTGTCTAAAACGGTGCTGGTGCCTCATTGACTTATGATGCCGTGAGTTGGGTCTGATTCCAACCTAGATGAAGAGATCACATTTTATGACCAATTCATGCAAGAATCCCATATATATCCCATAGTTCACATATTCTTCCTTGCAGATGGAAGTTTTAATTTCAATGTCAATATTGTGCATAAAGCGTTTAAAGGGCTAAGAGGGTGCAATAGTGATCAGTGGAAAACAGAGGTGCGGTTTAACACTGGGTGCCTGCCATTGAACTCTATCACCACGTGTGTGTGTGTGTGTGGGGGGGGGGGGAGCTCAGATTGCAGTGTTGTACTCACTCACTAGATGATTGTAACATGACACACATGCACACACAAAGTCTGCTCTGATTGGTTGCGCATACCCACAATACATAGTAATCCCACACACATGCACACTAGGGGTGTAAATCGCGGGTTTTGTCACGATACGATATCATATCGATACAAAGAATCACGATACAATATTTGCCGATATCTTAAAGCCTGCTGCGATTCATTCACGATACATCGCGATATAGTGCTCTACGATCGATGTATTTGTTTTTTAAATAAAAAATATAGAACAATATCCTGATTTATAACAATTCATACGCAAAATCAACAAGGTACTGCAAACTCTTTATTTAGGAAATTACAAGAGTATTATAGTATACAAAGTGCTTATTTTAACACTGAACGTTTTTTCTGATCCCTGAATATTTGATCACCGCATGGCAGGATTTACAAACTGCACGTGTCTTGTCCGTTGAGCCATCTTTTCTTTGGAATCCAAAGTGCTTCCAAACGAATGACTTGAAGCCTAAAGGGGAGCAAATTTCCTCGTCTTTTTGGACACTAGCCATAGCACCAGCCCAGGAGCCGCGTACTAGTTGTCGACTCCCCTTTTACGTGCCTGCTCTGCTCACAACACAACACGCCGCTCACTGCTCCCGGAAAGAGGAAGCAAGCAACAATGAACTGGATTTCAAAATAAAGTCGCGTCTAATGTCCGAGGTCAAACACGGCGATATAAACCGATGTTTACGTTTAGCATCGATGCCAATAAATCGTCGAGCATTATATCGATTAATCAATGTGTATCGATGAATCGTTACACCCCTAATGCACACGTACTCGCACTCTTCTCCCCAAACACCCACATAAAGTACATATATTGACTGTATTAGGTTATTTATATTCAATACTAATACAAAATCGAATGCAATTTAAATTAAAAAGCTGCTAAATTGCATTTGATATTTAATACAGAGCAGGGATACAACGGTAGCATTAATTTATAAATATATGTCAATATTTTTACGACGCTGTCGTTTTTTAGGAAGAGGGTGGCCTTATCTGTTAGTTATTACGTTAATACATCATTATTATCATTATCATCTGTATTGCATCATTATTTGCTGTGTTGAGTCAAATCAGATGATCTGTCAATGCTGCCCTCTTGCGGTCAAAGCGCCACAGTGCCGCTCACAAGTTAAGTGTTTGGAATGCCAATTTAGCACTTTTGCTGCTATGCGATGTTCTTACGTGCAATTAGCATGAGTTGACGACATGTGACGTCACTTCTTAGCTCAGCACCTCGCCTTTTAGTGTGTGTTGCAAAAATAAGGAACAAAAAGGGGGGGGGGCTGGGATGAGGATGAGTAGGGATGAGGTGGGAGTATGTCTTGTCTAGGAGGAAGCAGCGACTATTGTGGTCAGCTGTGCAATACAGTGCATACATATCTGTGTACATATGTGAGTGAGTGTGTGTTTTTGTGTGCACGCACGCGTGTGTGTGTGTGTGTGTGATGAGTGGTGACGGGAGCCTCAGCCCACTGTGCTTTCTTCAACCTTCTGCAGGGTTTACCGACTAAAAAGCCCAATTAAAGTAAAAAACAAACTCACATACACTGGCATGCATTGAACACACACGCTCCGCTTAAATGTCCAGCTTATTAAAGCAGAATGTGGTGCAGATTCGTGAGTGTGTGTGTGTGTGTGTGTGTGTGGGTGTGGGTGTGTGCGTGTGCGCGTGCGTGCGTGTGTGTGAGAGACACATGTGGGTCGGGCCGCCAGGAAATGACTGGTTCGCTTCACTCTTGTCATCACCTTCCAACACGTTTCTTTCACATTTCAATTTGGGGAGCAGCGCAGCGGGTAGCACACATCCACACGCAAGCATGCGTGCACACACACACACATTGTACATATGTGTGCACACACGGTCCATATTAGCAGCGATGCAGGTTTTGCCCTCACAAACTTGCAGGGCGTTGACACTCGAAAATATTGACAGTATTCACTACAGTGTTCAGTCATTAGAATGTGCAGGCAGGTGTACCTAACAAAATGGCTTGTGTGAGAAAAATTCGAATATAATTACACAGTGGGGTGCAAAATAGGTACGCAGTAGTATCACATTGAGGAACATACATAATGAATGTATTTTTTTCCAGTTTTATTTATCATTTATTTTTAGTAAGTATTGTATGTAAAGTGATTGTAATTTGTTTGTCTTCTGGTAAAATGAATGGAAATGCCTTTACCGTTTTTTTCCATGTATAATGCGCAAAATTTAACTAATTTATTGTCCTAAAATCTGGGGTGTGCATTATACATGGGTACAATTTTTTATTTTTTTTAATTTGAAGAAAATCTCCCTCGAAATAAAACTTGATATCACCTTTCTTCTTGTTTGTTGTTAATAGCGCGTCGCATTCATCCATCCTGTCAGTAAGATTCATAATTGACGACACATCGTTTGATGCGATGATACAAATCCTTGATGGTGTGTTATTGTCAAATATTGTTTGTTTTTTAATCTCCATCGCAGACCGGATATCATACGGAGGCCGCCATGACAGTATGCGCAGAACGGATGCGCAAGACACGTCAGCTACATAAAGAGCGAGAGTTCAGTTTTCTTCCTATTAGTTTCAATTCACAGTTTAATTAGCAGTTTCAATCAGCAAATAACAAAATGCGTATTACAGGTAATATTTTATTTCACAACACTTTGCCTAGTTCCTTTCTCCTCTGCTGTTCACTTCAAACACGCTCCATACGAACACAATGCTCTCGTATCAGACGCTTGCTCGACCACCTGCTCGTTTGCTGTCACAATGTACCCTCCACAAATCCGAAACATTTCTTCACTATCGAGTTTGCTAGCGCATGCGCAGTGATACTGACCGGCAGAATAACATCCGGTTGTTCCCAAAGATGATCTTTTTTCTGAAATAATTTTACGTTTACGGACTTAAGTAGGAGTCAAAATTTGGGTGCGTATTATACATGGGTACAGGCTTTTTTCCAGCATCGACATGCCATTTCTAGGGTGCGTATTATACATGGGGGCGCATTATACATGGAACAAAACGGTAATTGTAAACGGAATATTCAAAGCTAAGTGTGTGTGCTTCTGCTGCATAATGTCACAAGTGCTCAATGCCAATGAAGTGCTAAGTGTTGCTTTTTATGGGGAGGAAACATACTGAAACAGTGTGCGTGTGCACGTGCGTGGCAAACATGCATGCACACACACACACGCGCAAACACATACACACACACACACGCACACACAGAGGCTGAATACGTTCTGAGTTACAACCTGTTCACTGATGAGACAGCCCCCTTTAAGTTTTTTCCTCACTAGCTCATTAGCCCTCATGTGTGTTGCATTGTGGGAGTACTACAGCATGCATCTATGCGTGTGTGTGTATGTTTAGGTGTGTGAGTGTGTTAATGTGTGTCAGAATCTGTTCCCAATTGGTAACTTTTAATCAGCCTGTGAAAGCGAGGCCCAGTCCACTAAAAGCCATGATAGCCACCACTAACATTTGAAGCAACAACACAATTGATGGATGTTTCATGCAAAACACATTTTCAATGTTGCACAAGAAATCTGGGACGAAAACAAACCTCATTATTGCCGTCAATGAAAGGTGTGTCTCTCTAGGGTTGTCAGCACAATTGGAACTTTGGCATCTGAAAGAAAAAAAAAAACATAATTTTACAAGGGTCGCATACATATATGCACACACATGCGCATCCATGCGCACAAACACACACAGGAAATGGAATTAGAGGGGATTATTGACAGAAGCTCCCAGCACACCTCTCTCACCGCGACACCTTTGTTGTGACTTGCGTCGTAAAGATGTGTTTCTGTGTGAACGCCACGCTGTAAAAAGTGTATCCTCCCTTATTAGTGCGCCCGTGTGTGTATGTGTTCATTAAGCACGTGTTATGTTGTTAATAGCACACCTCGTTGGCTGACGAACATCAGGCCGTTAAAAACGTTACACAACTGCGCTTGTGTGCTTCACAAAGACCAGCTTGTGTGTGTGTTTGTGTATAAGCACAACACACGGCATGTCTAGTTGTATAGATGTATTAAAAAAAACTTTGCAGGCTGCCATGGGCAAACCAAAGCATCAGGTGGAGCCACCAAAGTTTCAACAGTTAGCCAATAGGAAGGCAGAAGAAATAAATTTTAGGAAAATACACAATGGCATCAAATAATCCTACAATGTATTTTAACTCTCAAGTTACGAGCTTGGTCAGGGAACAAATTCAACTTGAAGTTGGAGTGGCTGGAATTAGCATGTGGAGCCAGCCTCTTCCTCGCATTCTGCGGGCTTTCATGTGCAAGCTCGGATGCGTTTTATTGTCGCATGTGCAACTTTTATGTGAGGTCAAAAAACACGGCGTGTGATGTCCGCGCCAACTTACAAACGTCACCATCGCGGGAAGCTTGAGCGCTGCGGAGTCAAATCTTCAAAAGACTTCCTGGCACAAAAGTATTGGGACACCCCCCAAGCAAGCAAATTTTGATGAGCGCTTTTGTATTGATAGTTTCATGAAAAGCTGTCCCAATACTTTTGTCTCCAACAAGATGCAGATTTCCATGAGCCAAACAAGAGCCGGATGAAATTAGAAATCCAAATAAACAAAAGCGTATTCCTTGTAAATTCCACATCTTTGATATCATTTACAAGAGACGTTTGCACGCCACGCGCCTTCTGCGAAAACCACTCGGCATCGTCGAAATTTTATTTGAAGATGAAATAGTCGTGACTGGATGAATGCATGGGCTGTAAAAACATTACAATGCATCTGGACGAGGGGCTCGCTGCCAAGTCGCCAACGGCCCTTTCAGACACCAACGTGGCATTGGGTGGTTGGTAGGAAAAGTTGCAATTCAAGAGTAAAAAAAAATCTGAATGTAATTTTTTTTTTTTTAAAAAAGATGCGTGTGTGTGTGTGCGTGTGTGTGTGTAAGTTACCTCCTCTGTGATTGGCTGGTGGCTAATCCAGTTTGTAGCCCACCTTTTGTCCAAGGTCAGCTGGGGTGGGCTCCATCATACTGGCGACCCCTAAAGAAGATAAAGATGGTCAATATTTTTAAATCATCATTTTATGAAAAAGAAAAAAAATCATCAACCATATCTCAGTCAGCATCTTTTTCAGTTCATTTGCAGCGCTACTTTTAGCAAGCGGGCACACCACAGGCATCAAAAGATGGCGGATGGGAATATTTTCTCACTGTCATCACTTGTTGCACTCCGCCCCCCCAAGGCCCGTTCACAGTGTGGCCCCGGTCACCCCCCCATCCCCCCTATACCCGTCTTTCATCCCGTAAAGACGGAATCCAAACACTCCAACTTCCCCTGCACTCATCTTTTATTAATCACATCTCAGCGCCGTGTCGCCTGCTCACACACACACACATGCAGATGCTAAAAAACGCCTCAAGTGTTTCATACTCTGTGCACCCCAGGGCTCATTTAAGGCCTAAAGAGGTGTTGAAGAAGGATTAGCGCGCACACACACATGCACACTAAACACGTGCACGGCGAGCGGATATTCCGGGCGTTGTTGTTCCAGGTGTGGAGTCATCGGGGGTCTCCATGCTGTGACCCCCGTTATCCCGGGAAGAGGGAGGAAGAGACGCTGGATGAAAAACACATTTCTCGCCCGAGGCCGTATCACCGAGGACAAAACCAGCAGAACAAAAAGTTGGGGGATTCAAGTGAAAGCAGATTTTTCAAAGAAACACTGAGACCCCACATCATTGTGGTATGACACCAGCGGATTCACCTCGTCGCAGGTTTTTTTTTGGTTTAAATTTTTAGGGGGTGGGGTATTCCCCTTTTGTGAAAGCCTGCTTTAAATGAAAGTGCATGTTGTAATGTATTGGAGTGCTTCCACTAAGACAAAACAACAAAACTGTCCAGTTTTTTTTTTTCTTGAGTGGGAGCCACCCAAACACGTCGAGTGCATCCTGGCTCATATGTTGTTCATGTTTGAAAATGTCCAGTGGGTCCATAAAAAATCTAATCTTCACTGTGCAACGATGATAATGATGACGAAGGGGAATAAGCCATTAAAATGAATTTTTAAAAAAGGAGGAAGAAAGTCAAAATGATGAGTGTTGTGCTCAAGGACAACCAGCTTGCAGCCATTTTGTTCCAAAAGATAAAGCAACGTCATTAAATGACGTCATTAAATGATTTCATGACGACTGCAGGAAAATAGGATATTCTCAAAGCAACAAGTCTTAACACTGAACTAAGGTGGTCGTAATACCGAAGAACTTGGCGTAAAACATATTGCCGGGGTGTGACGTCAGCGCAATATTTTATATACTTAAAAATATCAAATATGAGAAAGTGGGACCCATTCATAAATATACGACAAGGGAACACATGTAACTTGTCTGTGAGGCTTTCATGTTGCCGTTTGCCGTTAAAACGGAGTCATTACCGCCAATTAGAAAAAGGTAAAAATAGGAACTGGCGAGGGAAACACTAGAACACTTTCTTTACTCCTTTTTTTTGTAACGTCGCTATAAAAACCAGTACGTGTTTGTGCACATTTTTACGCCCTAAACACTCCAATAAATTGACATTCCTTCAATGTGCGCTAAATGCTAGTTGGATGGGAGAGGAAAGGCGCGCATTAGCGGCCAATTCGGAATTTCTCTTTTTATGACTTTGTTCTTTGATTAAGAAAACGCTTAAACGCTTCCAGTTGGTTGGGAGAAAGAAATCGGATGAAAATAAGCGTTGTTGTGCGCTTTTTAAGACGCACGTGTGCCCGACGCTCCCCGAAAGCTCGCTTACGAGCTGCAGATGTTTGCGTTTTAAGATTGTGATTTTCACATCATCGTGAGCGTTAGCGGCCTAACGGGCGCACGCCTCCTTCAAAAGAGCAAACGTTATCATTAAAGAAAAAGAATATAGCAACTTTGAATTATTGAAATTACATATAGCATTTTTTTTTGTGTCCGAAAACTATGACTGACTGCATGAAACTACATTTTTTTCCTCCCTGAAAAACGAACAAGCATAGTTTCCTCAAAACTTTATGATTTGTCTCAATTTAGATATTTAAATTTTATTTTTTCCATACAGACCATATTTTCTAATCATGTACGTTTTTATTGAGAAAAAAACAATTGGAGAATGATCTGAGTGTAACAGTGTGAATTTCAATGGCAATGCTCAATGCTAGGTAGCTCAGTATATGAAAAGCTAGTGGACTGTTTTTTTTGGTTGTCTTGGAAGACGTTTGGCCTCCCTTCAGAGCAGCCTCTGGTTCGTGCCGTTGCATGAACTGATGAAGCCCGCTCAGAAGAGAGGCCAAATGTCTTCTCAGGTAACCACAAGAGTCCACTTGCCAGACATTTGGTGCCCTGAAATGAAATGACCTGCATGCATAAGAGGTAGTTATCATCCCTGGATGACGTCCTCGCTCTGTTTAAAGCGCAAGCAAGCAGGTGTTGTTTCCATGGAGGTGAAAATTTCCAACCTTGCCTCTATTAAGTCATAAAAAACAAAACCAACGTCTCAATTTAGTCACCAGCAGAGAAGCTTTCATTGCTCCCATTTTCGCTGCCATGGTGTGTGTATGTGTGTGTGTGTAATCGTCTCCATAATATCCTGAATGCGGCCACGTAATGAACTGCTAAAGGTGCACACATTCAAACTGCGCTTTATCAAAGGACTAAATTCATTGCATGCTAAGACTGATATAGTTTGTCCTCCCATAAACACACATGCGCACGGCACACACGCGCACACAAACAAAGAAACATGTGCAGCTCATCCCATACAAACATGTGCGTCTGGATACACACTCACATATAGAAAAATTGGTGTACTATTTCGAGGAAAAAATATCTTAAAAAATCCCGTATAGCAATAATTACTGCTGTGCTTTAGTAGTTTATTATTACTGATTGGTGCTACAATGCATCGTACTGAGAAGTGTTTGTAATATTTGGAGTCTCTGACGTCGTTTTACTTCGTGTTAAAACGCTTTTTAGTTTTGTTTGTATGAATTATAATAAAAAAATAAATAAATGAAAGCACGAAGATTGGGCCTGCAGGCTGGCACGCGCCGTCAAGGCTCATTAGAGAAGCGCACACGGGCAAGCGCCTGCAACGCATGCACGCGCCTTGAAGCTGTCACGTTTTTCGCTCATTTTCCGACTCCGGGTGAGCAAACCGCGGTCAAAAGATTCCGTTAATCTGGTCCTTTCTGTCTGTATTTAATCACAATAGTAATGATACTAGCGCAAAATAAAAAAAAAAATAAAATAAATAGAAACATGATGTTTAACCACCTTATTATCTTTAGTGTGATATAAACTCGCCGTAATTTTAAATTATAGTGCTCCATTTTATGATTGGCAAATATGAACGACCGATGTGTGAGTAATATTTATTGCAACAATAATAATGGAGGAACAATGGTTGTCAGTAATATAAATAATATTTATATTTATATTAAACAACAACATTAACTTTATTTTGCTTGTTTTGGAGTCAGTATATGCTTGGATGGCAGTTCTATTCGTTTAAATCATACGAATTTATTCAAAAGTAATGTCAACACTTTTATATAGACATTCAAAATTAAAGTCAGAAACACACGACTTAAATATTTTTTACGGCAGCCTACATATATATCCCTAATTAAAGTTGTCCTTAACTAGAAGTCAGAACAGTACTTCTCAATACAACATGTACAATTTAAAAAAAAAAAGCAAAGCCACTGGGGAAAAAAATAGCGGCCATTCATAGAATGCAAAAAAAAATCGATTGTAATTTAAAAGCAACATTGTAAAACACTGCCTACTTTATATGACATAATAAGGTTTTGACAACTGCAAACTATCATATGTATTTTTTAAATTCTAAATTATGTTTTAAGGTAATTCATTCCTCACCTGATTTACTTGCTTGCTCGTCGTGGAGGTCAAAATGTCACTTCGGGGACCCTTCTCACCATCACTGAAACAGAACATGTCAATAAATCGTTAAATTCATGATTATTCAAGTCAACCGTTACAGCAGAGTTCTTTGTAAATATCCATCGTTATTTAGTGAATAATGGATGGAACGTCGAATAAATAACACTATGTTCGATTTAATACTATTAAATAATCTTTTTATCTCAATTATGTGTTTAGTGAGGACCACGATTAAACCTATTGAAATGCATGTCAAAGAAATTACATGAAGTGAAATGCGAAATAATATAGCATACATAACAAATCTAATAGAATTGCTTTGCGTCTTCTTGAGGACCAAGGACACTTTATTTAACAATAGCTCATAGCAGATTATTTTTTCACAAGATTTGCGTATAACTAAAACATTCAGCAGAATGAATATTTCACACTATTATCAACACTTCACATTTTGGGTGTTACCATTAATAACAACATTTTAACTATGAAGAATATGCATCTTTATTCCTTGCTTCAAAATTCATGCGTTCTTTGTGTCTGTTCGTTGTACGAGTTTATTCAACATCCAATAGAAGGAGTAATGTCTATAAATTAAAAATAATGTTCAGTTGTATGTGCACATTTTCCCATTTGATGTTGAATAAATTACTGAGATTTAATTTATCGCTTGTGTTAAAACGTCGAGTAAATAATGTAAATAATGCAATAAATTCTAACTGAAGGGTTTGATGTGGTGTTGCTTCACTCGTTGACCACATATGGGCTTCACCAGTGGGCGCGGCCACGGAGGGTAACCACTTCCGGAGTGGGTACTGGGAAGACTCCTGATTGGGCCAGGCCATTTGTGATTGACAGGTTCCCCACAGCCCCTCCTTGGCTCTCCCCCTATGTTGACACCTCCCTCCAAAAAAAGTGGTGGACAACCGAGACCTCAGACGCGAGGAAACTTGCACCACAGAACACTTCTTCACCTTTTCGGGGACTCTTCTGCGTTGTTGTCAGCTTCGTACCCAAGACACGGTTGACACGCCTTGACCACTGTCGCTTCCCGGGACTAGGGATCGGAGCTATGGCCGAGAAGCGACGTTCACCGTGCGCGCTCAGCGTTAAGGCGCACGCCTTCTCGGTGGAGGCGCTCATCGGGGCCGAGAAGAGGCGCAGGACGGCTGGAGAAGGCGCGACGTCGCCCGGCTACGACGTCCCGAGAACAGTCGCCAGTCCGGAGCCTCCGCCGGCGGGCAGAGTGCACGGCAGCGAGGCGGAATATGCCAGCGACGGATCCCGTAAGTAAAAGCTTGCAGTGCTGCCAAAAACTGGAACACAAGATGGAATAATACGTACAAAATTTGGAGACATCCACAACATTCAACAACGCTATCGGCTGCTATAGCGTCTACATTTCACACACAGCTATGTTAGTATAATATAATATATAATAGTGATCAGAGACTTACAATATCGTCGTCATTATTAATCTTGATTATTGTCAAGCCACTCATGCAAACAAGACATGTTGGGCTTGTGGCCGGCGTGCAAAGTGTGTGACAATTATGACTGTGAGTCGATGCTTTATTTTATGGGCTTTTGGCTGCAGTCGTAAACGCGCCAATTAGCAGCAGTAGAAACGGACCCAAAAGCACCAGGATGCACTGGAAACTTGGAAACCTAATACGAGAGTCTACGGTGTCACTTCTAATGCAATAAGCCTCAGGGTCTGCATTCATATGCACCCCCTGCACACACACACACACATACACACACACACACAAAAGAAAACACGCTCATAAATATGCTTGAATGATCAATAAATTCAACTGTATTTCAACTCCCCCAAATTGTATAATAGCTACTTAATTCAATTACATTTTTAATACAAAGAATTCTCAATTGTAATTAAAAAAAAAATGGAGTGGAGACGCAGTTAACGTGTGGAACGTGGTAACAGGTAATTGCGTGTTTGTGCGCGCGTGTGCTACAGAGAGCGAAGACGCGCTCCTGGGGAGTCCGCAACTCGCAGCCGTTTGCGGGACCGGGAGCGAGGACCCACGCGTGGACCTACAGGGCTCGGACCTGTGGAAACGCTTCCACGAGATCGGCACGGAGATGATCATCACGAAAGCTGGAAGGTATAGACATTTGCTAAGTCATGTTTTTCCCGTTTGTGTTCATGCAAATTCAATTTAAATTAAAAGGCCAATAAAATGGTGTGCTTTAAAAAAATTTTTTTTTGCACGTTTGGGTTAAACGCAATTAATAGTGGGGACATTATATTTAAGGAATTAATTAAGAAATCATTGCAAAGTGAGCATCACTATTTATTTTTTTGAAAAGTCAATTGAAAGCCCCCATTACTGCAAGGTATTTCTAAATAGATGCATTTGGTTTTCAGGCGAATGTTCCCTGCCATGCGTGTGAAAATGTCCGGTTTAGATCCACATCAGCAATATTACATCGCCATGGATATCATCCCCGTGGACAACAAACGATACAGGTAAGCTAGAAATGAGAAATATGACACGTTGAAGTCGTAATTCTTCTTTGTGTTACACACAAAGGGCGCTGGGCACAGTTGTTTGGTTGTTCCTTTTGGACTTTTAACCTCAGTCTGCTGGAAGGTCAGCGCAGCAAATGTGCCAATCTGCAGAGTGGGGGGGAAAAGCACAACAAAGGTTTCCAAGAGCCTTTGGTGCGTATTTACGCACGGCAGAAAGATTCAACAGTCTTATTTGGAACAACTTTTACACAACTTCAGTTATTGTGGGATTGCTGGAGATTATTTTTTTTTACCGTCCCTACTTTTTTCACACACTTCTGCTTTCACATTTCTCAACCAATTTGAATCAGTCAAGTTTAAAAAAAAAAAAAAAAAACCTCACAGAACCACTTTTTGCCATTCCAAAAATTCCTCATTTAAATTTTGATATTATTTTTTCGACACAAACTGCAAGTGGATGGTTTTGCTGTGTACTTACAGGTACGTGTACCATAGCTCCAAATGGATGGTGGCGGGCAACGCCGACTCTCCGGTGCCACCGCGGGTCTACATCCACCCGGACTCGCCCGCCTCAGGGGAGACGTGGATGAGGCAGGTGGTCAGCTTCGACAAGCTCAAACTCACCAACAACGAGCTGGACGACCAGGGACATGTAAATTCACCTATCATTATTATTATTATTGACCACATTATTATCCAACTATTCATTCATGGTATCGCTTAACCTTATTAGTATTAACCAAATCAGGTGTGTTTAACGAGGGAAACTTGGAAAACATGTAGGAATGCGGCCCCCGAGGACTGGAGTTTGAGACCCCTGCTTATACTATATTTTTGTGTGTGTATTTAAAAGTTAAATTAGAACGTTTCAAAGAACGTGTGTGTATTTAAAAGTTAAATTAGAACATTTCAAAGAAAATGACTGAAATTTTGAACACCACCTTAAAAAGCAAAAAAAAAAAGAAAAAAAAATATCCACTGGCCTGATTTTTCTAATGGTTTGGCCTTGGAGGAGGTCTTCCAGTAGATGAAGCATCTTGAAGGACCCAGGCAACAAAATGCTATTTGCTAAAATCAAAATTCACATAATCTCCTGCCGAATTAAAAAGATAATTTTTTGAAACACATTAAGAGCCCATTTTGCTTGCGCCCAATGCAGATAATCCTGCATTCCATGCACAAGTACCAGCCGCGGGTGCACGTGATTCGGAAGGAGTGCGGTGAGGAGTTGTCCCCGGTGAAGGCCGTACCCGCTGGGGAGGGCACGTGCACCTTCTCTTTCCCCGAGACCGTCTTCACCACCGTCACGGCGTACCAGAACCAGCAGGTTCGTACCTACTCATCATCTTCAAGTCACCCTCCCCAACAATATGAAAACAGAAGCGTACACCTCCCACCCCGTTGGTCACTTTATGGTTACCACAGAGTGAGAATTTCAAACGCTTTGAATTCAACGAGAAAAGTCATTGATGTCTAATGAAAACCACGTAGGCGGTTTTTATCCCAGAACAGTTTGAAATTTAGATAAGACTCTTCACTTAAAAGTAAAAATGTGTCCACAAAGAAAAACCTGACTGAGTTCACTTTTTTTTCTTCTGGTTAATCCTGCCGATTGACAAACTAGCTGCCTGTAAAAATAACGCAATGGTGTACATTATCCAAATTGAGCGTCAGACTGAACATCTGACATTGGATTCAGCTCACACGGTTGAACATTTTTTTCTCTCAACTAGCGTGTGTCACATGTGCGTCCCCGCAAACACACTGCCTCAGTTTCCTAAATGTCAAGAGACACGCTGCCATCCTTTATGTGTTGTCATAAGATTTGGGGGAATTTTTCTTGTGTTTTCCAGATAACCAGGCTGAAAATTGACAGGAACCCTTTTGCCAAAGGCTTCAGAGACTCTGGAAGGAATCGGTGAGTCGAGACCTTCATACTACCCGCCGCAACTGGGTCATGTTTGAGATTCTTGCTGGCCTGCGGGTTTTCTGTCTTTTTGTTTTTTTGTCACGGCTATTTCAGTCTGATATTACGGGAAAGGGGGGAAAAAAGCACGGCCTGCATTTATTTATCCTTCCCTCGTGGGAAGTGTGCGACGGGCCGCTCCGAACGTGAAAAATCCACCCCGAGTGGAACTAATCAAGTCTTACCGCAGCAGCGTTCCGGAGATTTCATGGTGGAGTATTCATCACTTTGCCGTGGAAGATCGGAACACAGTTTCTGAAACAAAAGCTAAATGAGTCAAATGCAATCGGTACAAAAAAAAAGCAGTAAGCCAACAATTAAGGCAAGCATGCGAAATGTGAACATACATACTTTTCACGGAGGCAGCTTGTCTAAATTATCAGCGCGGCTTCAACCCTGCGAGTGTGCGCATATGTTGGGTGGCGGTGGGGGCGGGGCGGGGTGACTTTCATCCTTACACTAACGAGGTCCAACAGAGGAGTTGCGTTAGGCGGCCACACCAGCCTACCTTGGAGGAGTGAGGTAGGGTGGAGGCAAGAGGGTGGGTGATCCCACCTCATAAATCCTCACTGCGGCTTCCGGCCTCCTCGCTCCTGATTGGCCCATAAAAGCCGTGTGAAAGCAATTACCTCGGAGCGCCCGGCTGGCAGCGGCCAATGGCGACGTGGCGTTTATGCCCCTCATTACCTGCACAGACAGTGAGACAGCCCAAGATGGCGGCCAGGTGGTCACTTTACGAGGTGGCGTGGCTAACGTGATTTGTGTTTGCAGGATGGGCCTGGAAGCCCTGGTGGAGTCGTATGCCTTCTGGCGGCCATCTTTGCGGACGCTAACCTTCGAGGACATCCCTGGCATGACCAAACAAGGTACATGATCATGATGACCCCCCAAAATTACATCTGACATCGTTTTTGCTCAGGTGACAACTAATGTCATCTCAATAAACTCGTGTTCCCACAGGACTCCAAGGAGGCCATGGAGGTGTCGGTCCATCACCTCATTTGCTATCACCCTCGCCCTGCTCGTCGCCCTTCCAGGTGTGTCCCCTCAGCCCGGGCGACTTCACCTGCAGTCGCCCAGCCCTCCCGCTCCACCGCTACGCCGCCCCTCCGGAGCCCTTCCCGCCGCCCCGAGGCCCGGCGTCCTACGAGGGCGACGCCTTCTGCACCCTGCCGCTCTCCACGTCGCAACTGGGCTACCTGTCCGGCCCCGCCCCGCAGGGCTATGCCGGCCTCCGCCTTCACACGCCTCACTACGGCCTATACGGCTACACCTTCCCGTCGTCCCCCCGCCTGGCCGCCAGTCCGGACAAAATGAGTGCTGTTGCCGCCGCCAACCAACAGATCACCCCACTTGGCTCGTGCCCTAATGGGACGCTAACGGACAGCCTAGGGGTGCTTGCCGCCGGACAGCAGGGCTTCTTATTCGACTCTCGGACTTTGGGGCTAGCAGGCAGCCCGTCGGGGAGCGGGGGCTCGCAAGTCGCCGCCCACCTGGGCTGAAATTGTTTACCGTGCATCCGACATACGACACTCAGGAAGGCCTCGAAACGCTTATCCATATTAGGGTGAGTGCAAACCTATTGCAGTTGACTTTTGAATGGTTACACCCTGGACATGTCGGCAGCTAATCAAAGTGATAACACAACGACGGGGGTGAAAACTGGAAGTGATTATGGAAGAAGGAAGTCCGGTGAGTTGAAGTGAGCACTTTGTTTCCATGCTTCCTCACAGCCACGCACTGAGTGTGTATCGTGGCTGGAAGGCGAGAACATAACGGGGGGGGGGAGGTACCCGTGGCACTTATGCACCTGCTCTTTGACCTTGAACTTGTTTGTTAGAGACTCTTCTTACACATACGCTCTTGGCCCAATTATATAAATATACACACATGCACACATCTATTCATGCCAACAGCTTTTGTACGCAACTAATTTAACTGACAGCACAGCCAATTGTTGACTTGTCATACCACCTTTTGTTTCATCTTAATCAATTACAATATTTACAATATGAACATTTACTTGTGGGCTGCCTTTTAATGTGGGTTTAAGATGAAACGTTGATACTGCTCAGGTTTTCACATTGGTACACTTCTAAGCGTACAAAACTTGAAATGAGAGTGTAGACATGCAACACTACTCCTTGTTCATTTAAGACAACATAGCATTTGTTGTCTACCGCATTTATGAAAGGAGAAATGAACATTTTTATACTTGGAGTCATAACTCTACAGCGTAATGACTGCCGAGAGAGCCTATGAATGATTTATAGCGAATACTTTGCACATACACGCGCAAACACACACTTCGCAGGGACGCGTCGCTTACATTTTCCATGGCCCCCAACACCATCCTTGACATCTCTGGTCAACTGGCCCAAACCCTGATCTAATTCCAACAGAAGCCATAAACAGCCAGCGTTGCGTAACGGCGTAAATGGACAATGTGTGTGCCCACCCCCCAACCGAGCGCTGGCTCAC
This sequence comes from Syngnathus typhle, assembly GCF_033458585.1. Classification (NCBI taxonomy): domain Eukaryota; kingdom Metazoa; phylum Chordata; class Actinopteri; order Syngnathiformes; family Syngnathidae; genus Syngnathus; species Syngnathus typhle. The sequence goes on along the minus strand of NC_083759.1, from coordinate 6,706,811 downwards.
AAGAGAGCAAGGGCGTACGCCAAGGAGGGTGTGAAGGTGCGAATGTGCGTGGCAACAGGTGGTTGAGACGTCTCAAAAGGTCACGCTGATCCCAGAAAATGCAAAAGGAGCCCCGCCGCCCCCTCGACGCATACTCCATGAGAGCGTTAGCCAAGTTATTCTAATGCTAACACATGTACTGTAGCTTAAATGTTAAACATGAGTTTAATGTAGATTAATTACCAGCATGTCAGTTTTGCATCTCTAGCACTTTTGAAATACTAGATGGTATTTATAGGGTTTATTTGGTGTCAACTTTGATGTGTTCCCCCATTTATTGTACCAAAAATAGCAGAATTTTACTTCAACGTGGCCTTAAATTTGATATTTGGGGCTTGGTAAGTTATCTATTTGTTGCAAAATAGGAAAGTATTTTTATAAATCATGTGACAAAATATTTCATTCACAGAAGAATTAACCACAAAAGCATGCTCGTGGCGGGACCACTGCCGAAATAATAAAAAAAGATGAATGATTAAATAACACAAGTCATAAAGCAATGAAAGAATTATTAAGAACAAGTCATCCACTTCCTCCTGAGCTCGGGCGCGGCCTCTCGTGTTGCCTGGTGTCAACGTGAGGGGTCGCTGACAAGACGAGCACATGTGTGGAGGAGGTGGAGGGGGTCTTATTTTAGAACGCAAGGAATGGTAGCCTTGTTGTTCCTGAGTGACGGGGGAGATTAGGAAGGGACTCCGTGTGTCTCACACACACAAAATAACTAACCCAAATAACTAATTTGAAATGAACTTGTAAACAGTAAACGAGGGAGTAGGTACTGTTCAATCTCCCTCCGCTGACCTCGTCTTTCAACACAGTATTTAGCATTTGCATAAAAGCCAGTTGTGTGGCTTTAGCCTCGCTTGGAATGGAAGCATTAGCATTACGGGCCTCAGACGATGCGGGCTCAGTTTGGCGGCTGCGGGGTCCGTGACTGAGCATTAAATGCCCAAAGGTGAGATCATAGTGGGCAGCAGCGGAAGGTTTCAGAGGAGGAGGGGAATCAAGAAACGTGCCAGAGAAAAGTTGAATTAATAACGTGGTTTAATGCCGTTCTATTTATATGGTGCCAAGACTAAACTGAATTCAAGGCAGTTTAAATATGAATGAGGTTTAGGACCACATTCCCGAGGACCACAAATTCAATAAAAAAAAAGAAACAACGTGTAAAAAAGATTTTTTAATGTCTATTGTTTAGTATACAAATTGTTTTGTCTCCGGAGCGCAAAATGTATTAATGTCAGAATTTTGTCACGATATCACTCTATGATGTCAACAAGCTCAGCAAAAGGCTCCAAGTGCACCTGTGCTTTTTTTTTGGGGGGGGGGGGGGGGGTAGGCTTCAGTGGGGGGGGAGCGAGGGGCGACATGGAGATCACTGAGGATCATTTCACCGCGTGAACCGTTAACGACTCGACGGCTATTTGATGACAGTCGCAAGAACCCGAGCTTTGTTGCCGTTCTTTACAGCTGCTAAATCTTTGTCAAGTCAAGCAATGATTTGCGGCGTATGTTCAGAAGTAAAAAGTTACGGCTATATGTTTGTAACGGCAGATATGTGATCATATCGGATGATTTGCCAATCTCCATGAAGTCGCTCCATTAGCAATCTATACACATTTTAAATCTTCGTATAATGTGCTAGCAAACAAACGTTACCAGAGAACTCAAGTTCTCTGCTGACTTGACTCGAGTAGGAACAGAGCCGGAACATTCCTGGGACTGTCCAGCTCGCATGCTTGGACTATTTTTAGACGGCAGATATGACGGATAAGGCGGAAACCGCACATTGGATAGACAAAGTAGAAGCCAGACAGGAAGTGACTGGGAAATAAAATGGGTCTTTCATCATGAATAGAAGCTTATCTTCCAGTTAAGTGTTTTCTTGAATAATTTAGATGAATTACTTTAATCAAACCTCCATTCCTATAGGTGGCGCTTTTTAGTATTTACAACAACAAAAAAAGTGTTATTAGCTGGGTTTGTTTGGATGCCTCACTTTTTTGTAACCGAAATAAAGCCTTATCGTGACCCCAACACCCACATTTGTGTGCGTGCGCGCATATAGTGTGTCAGTCATTTATAGCCGAGCAGCTCATCAATCTCAATAGTGCCAAGCGATGCAAAGAGCTGATGAAACGACAGACATGATCACTATTCGGTGGACGGGTGAAATAGGGACGAGGGAGAAAGAGGTGAAGGAGCAGAGTAGGAGTAAAAGTCGGGAAAGGTGGCAGGGGAAAAGAAGGATGGGGTGAGGAAAAATAAAGTTTATGCAAGTCGGCCACCATCATGGCTGACTAAGTGACAATAGGCCACCACGCTGTGAACTGTACAGAGAACAGTAGCAAAACTTTTACATGCTCCTCTGACACAACCTTGGAATTTATTATGGCACGCTGGACACGCAGTGGACGGCGAGTCACATGCTACGGCGATGGATCACATTCTGTCAAATGTGCGTTTGTATGAGAGGGCAGGGGTCGCTCGGGCGAGGGGAATATTTGTCAATGAGCTGTGAAGCCACGCTGACACGGGGGCAATGAGTCTTTGTACAACAACAACACGTCAGACGTTCCCGTGTACCCAGACAGTATTTACATAGAAGAAAAATTAAATGATGACATTTTTTCTTATGTCACAACAGACACTGGCCGCTGTTATTGAGTGATTTTGAGACGTCGGTAACAAATCCCCCGTGATAAAAGGCCATTAGAAAGAATTCAGGTAGACACGATTTTATATAGTCTGTGGTGTGGATGACAACGCCCAACATCTTTTTTTCCAAGGCGGGACAAAGTAGGCGAACATCAAAGCCGGTCAAAATGTTTAAATGTGCAGCGGCGTGGTGTATATTTTGCCTGCTACTCGCGGAGGCGGGTGGTAGCGACGGCAGCTGCAAGGAGACGTCACATGTGCCATTCTTCACATTTCAACAGCCAACAAGAGAACGATTTATGGACGCGGGGAGAAGGACACATAAACAGAAGCGGCGGCGCTGAAATAAACAAAGATGGGAGGAGCTGACGGGAGATAACACCGACACGGAAAGAGAAAGTGAGAGGAAAGACAAATACACAAAAGAGGGCAAGGAAGACGTGACATTTTGCCATTAAACATTAAAAATGGGATGCGAAATGGAATACAATGAAAATTAAAACGAGTTAAAACGTACTGACTCAAATTAAAAAAAAAAAGTGAATTTGAACAATGTGCCAGAAAACTATTTGGTCTACATTTTTTTAAGTTTCAACCACATGTTATTTTAGGTTAGGATGACATTTCACCACCATTTGTTTGTTTCTTTTCAATAAAGCAGCTGATAAGTGTGTGAGTGTGTGTGTGCACGTGTCCGTTAGCTCCAACGGGCACTCTCCCATGACGTTCACGTCAACGACCCGAAGACAACAGCAGTCAACGGGAGACGCGCACACACACCCAACAATATGTGCATGTGTGTTGGGATGGATCCCGGGGGGCGTTCGCTGAGCCACTCGTCAGGCTGCCGTGTTTGTTGCCGTAGTGACGGAGCTGTCACTGCTCGCTACCACCCAGGAAGAACTGTCAATCATGGCTCCCCGCATAGGCAACTTAGCTGAACGATATAATAATATTATCAGAGGCCAATGTTGCAAATGCTAATCTATGCCATGGTTCTTTAGCTGAGGGTTTTTTCTTTTCTCGGGCACATTTACAGATAGCTAACTCAATTTACTTGGTTGCTAAATTTCACACTTAATGGGTGGGCCGGCAATGTAGAGACAACTATTTGTTTACAAGCGTTAAAAAGTCATTTTCCCTCTACCTTTTTGACCCAAATATGTCAGAGCTTTTATTGAGAATTTTATTTTTTATATATTGCTTTTAAATGTAATTAATTGATTTAATTTTTAAATTTCTCCAGTAGCCATGGCATAGGTGTGAAGACCAACGAGTTCATCTCTAGAATTCAAAGCAGACGCTGCTTCATCGTACGTTGGAAAAACTAGCAGTATGGAATTTTTATATGATGAGCACCATCCTAAATCATCTTTACCTCTTTGCTGACACACTTATGTATGACATCAACTTGCCCCACACACACAAGACACAAACTGAGGGGTGCAAGCAATTAGCGCACGCCTTTCAAGGCTGACTTCATGCTTTTGACGCCTCACTGGATACTTGTTAGAGTGTCAGCATGCATATATATCAGTAAAAAAGGGGCGGGCAAAAATAGATGCAATTAATACTATGTATCAAAACCAAAAGAAATTAATCTTATTCATTAATTACTGGTACTCATTGAAGTGAAATAATTTTTAGACTTATCAAATGTAACAGAATAAGTGTCAAGAAGTGTCTGTAATGATTTACCTTTAGTAAATGACTTATTTTGCTATTCTTTCTATTTTGGCGATGAGCGCAAGCATTCTTAATGAAGTGAGTGAGTCACGGGTGGTGTGCAGCCTAGGGGCTGGAAGGGATCGTCGAGCTAATTAGGCGAATTGGGCCCTAATCCGTCTCCGGGGTCATCTGTTGGGGTCAGGCCTAAAAGAGAGAAAGGTCACAGAAACATCCGGCACACTGCGTTAATGTCACCTTCATAGCCCGCCTGCGTGTGTATGCGTAGATAAGAAGAAGGGGGCGGGGCCTTTTTAATGGAGCATCTGTAAATGTCGTGTGATGTAAACATGTAACAGATGGAAGTGTTTGTGTGTAAATGTGCGCGGGTGTGTGATTGATCGCTTTCTATTGATTAGTGATTACAGTGGATGGTCAGGATTTACTGTATAGGGCTAAGCACATGCTCAAACACACTGTAGCAGCTACTGTAGCCCATAAGGGCCAAATGTGCACAAGTGTGCCTAGCCGACAAGGACGGGGATTATCGGGTTTGTCCAACATCTGCTGAAATCACTTCCGGAAGGTTCTCCATAAATTTCCATTAAAGCCACCCACCTTGCTCACCAAATGATACCAGGCCCTGGTCAAATGTCCGCCAAGCCTAAACAAGTGTATTTTGACTGCACTCCATGGAGGAGGAGGAAGCATAGATTGGATTTCCACAGGGGCTTTAAAAGCAGACAAAAACACGGGCCTGCCTGTTAAACACAACACACACACACCCTCTCACATCACGATGGCGGCCAATCAGCTGTCACGGTGTGCTGGAGGCTGATAAAGCATAAATCATAAATGTGTTTCTCAAAGAAAGATGAAATGACGCGTGAAAGAAAACTAGCTCCTGTAGTGCTAATGATTTGATGACATCAAACAACCACAGTGAGCTGAAACAGATGCCCAGCCATGTTTGAGTTATTCATTTCATAACTTGCGCGCGTGACACGCACACACGCACGCGCGCACACGCACACACACACGCACACTACAGTATGACGAGTATCCTGGCTAAACTGAAACTTTATTTTGGAGGTTGCCAAGCAACGTCTCCTTTGTGCTTTTATTTTGAATGGGCCTCTAGCATTGTTTTCCCCCATGATTGAAGTGAAGCGTAATCTCTTCCAGAATGTTCGCAGCGCCTCAAAATTGAGCATTTGGGTCAATATTTGTATTATCTAAAACATATTGATTGAAAAGCATCACTATTCTTACATAATGCTGCAGAGTAACAAAAAAGTGGAGATGAAACTTGAACACCTAACCACTAGCCTCCTGCCCACTCCTAAATATCAATATCCTACTTTTCTGTCAGCACCCTCAGCATCCGGGTGACACACTGTCATCTCCGGAGGCGCAGACGGGCGCCAAAGAACGTGGATAATCTGTGTCCATGAGCTGGAGCGTGCATGCCGGCGGTGAGGCGAGACTATCTGGACCGCTCATCGCATCAGATGTGGTCGGCCGGGAGGAAGACGAAGAGGAGAAAGAGGAGGAGGGGGAAGCACAAGTAACAACTTGGCAACCTGAAGGCGCCTGCTTTGCTTTCTGGCTCTCCTCTCACCTATTCTCTGATTTTGGATATCATGTGGAATCTTGATGCCAGAAAACTACGTTAAAATGAGGGGAGGAGCTTTATTTAGATGGGCCCTGTCTAATATATAGTTTGTATTCTTCCATTCTTATAGCCAATTTCTACTACCGTTTTTTGCCATGTATAATGCGCAAAATTTAACTAATTTATTGTCCTAAAATCTGGGATGCGCATTATACATGGGTACAGTTTTTTTTTTCTTTTTTTAAGAAAATCATGGTACAACAATTTTTGAAGAAAATCTTGTCACGGATGGTGTGGAAAGGAGCAGGGCGACCAAGTGCAGCTTGGACCAGGGTTCATTGGAGGAACTCAAAACACAGACTTGGTAAACTAACATAACTCTCTAACAAAACCAACAACAGGACTGACCGACAAAGACGTGGAACAAAAAGACAGGGTGACATTACCAAAGACAGGAACAGAAACCTGTGTTATTGTCAAATATTGTTTGTTTTTTAATCTCCATCGCAGACTGGACGTCATTCGGAGGCAGTATCACTGCGCATGCGCACTATGGATCCGATGCGAATACCGTTTTTTTCCGTGTATAGTGCGCAATATTTTACTAATTTATTGTCCTAAAATCTGGGGTGCGTATTATACATGGGTACAAAGAAAAAAAAATTTAATTTTTTTTTTTTTTTTTTAAATAAAGTCATGGTACAACAAAACCAACAACAGGACTGACCGACAAAGTCGTGGAACAAAAAGACAGGGTGACATTACCAAAGACAGGAACAGAATGACAGTAACACATGCAATGATCCAACGGTGAGCGAGGGGCAGACAGGACTTAAATACAAAACACGTTACATCGATTGAGGTGACACAGGAAGAGCGGGGTGACACGAACAGAAACTATGGCAACCTAGACACATAGCAAAACTGGGGACGAGACATGACAAATCTCCCCCGAAATAAAACTCACCTTTCTTCTTGTTTGTTGTCAATCGCGCATCGCATTCAGCATCCTGCCCAACACACTTAGTAAAATTCATAATTGACGACACATCGTTTGATGCGATGGTGCAATCCTCGATGGTGTGTTATTGTCAAATATTGTTTGTTTTTTAATCTCCATCGCGGACCGGACGTCATACGGAGGCCGCCATTACAGATGCGCAGAATGGTTGCGCAAGACACGTCAGCTATATAAAGAGCGAGAGTTCAGTTCTCCACCTATTAGTTTCAATTCACAGTTTAATTAGCAGTTTCAATCAGCAAATAACAAAATGCGTATTACAGGTAATATTTTATTTCACAACACTTTGCCTTGTTCCTTTCGTCTCTGCTGTTCTTTTCAAACACGCTCCATACGACCGCAATGCTCTTGTATCAGACGCTCGCTCGATCACCTGCTAGTTTGTCGTCTGTCACAATGTACCCTACACAAATCCGAAACATTTGTTGCAGCTCCGAGTCACGACGAGGGGCAAGTTTTGGTTTCCAAGGGTGTTTTTATTCCTCTTCAACTTCTCTCCCATACAGAGCCGCCTTTTTCACATGTCCGCACGTCACTTTCCTCTTTTCATTTTAACCTAACTGATTACGGTGGTGCCTTTACGGGCAGTCGGAGAAATCAACGTCAACAAAAAAAATACATCCAGCCTAGTTAGGACCATACCAAAGACTATAAAAATGGGACCCATTGCCTCCCTGCTTGGCACTCAGCATTAAGGGTTGGAATTGGGGGGTTAGATCACCAAATGATTCCCGAGCGTGGCGCCGCTGCTGCTCACTGCTCCCCTCTCCCCCAGGGGATGGATCAAAATCACACGGGGATGGGTCAAATGCAGAGGACAAATTTCACCACACCCAGATGCGTGTGTGACAATCATTGGGACTTAAAAAAAAAAAAAAAAAAAAATTGGGGTGCGTATTATATATGGGTACAGGCTTTTTTCCAGCATCGAAATGCCATTTTTAGGGTGCGTATTATACATGGGGGCGCATTATACATGGAAAAAAACGGTATATGCCGAGATGACTTCCTGTCTGCCTCCATTTCCCACGACCGCTCTCGCAACAGGGAACGACACGGCCTTGGGATGCTAATGTAGCATGAGCCAGAACCACCACAGTTCTGACCATGGTGTGTGCGTGTGATATCATTTCCCAGTCCTGCTGCTGCCCACACCTTTCTATCACGCTTTACACCCATGACCAAATAAACATGCTTCACACTCCATCTGAATCCACACATGCACACGGTAATTGAAATAAAACAACGTCATGGCCTCTTTTATGATTTTTGGGTCTCCGACATTCCCACCGACTTCCACATGTCCATCACACTTCGGTGACTCACGGGCAATGTGCAATGCATTATGGGTTCGATATGAACAAAAACATGGGACTTTACACATCAACATCTGGAAGCCCAAAGGAATCCAGTAGAAGTTGAAAATGAAACTAGTTATAGGAATGAATCTCAAACACCACAGCTACACTCATGAAAATCTCAGATAAAAAAATATGATATTTGTGAAAAAAAGTTAGAAATGGTTTGTTTGAGATGTCCCAAAAAGTTGGAAAGTTTAATTGTGAGTCATGACAATTGACAATCTCCTCCAGATGGGCCGACAAGACGTTCCCATGTCGCCTCTTCGCCTTGCGCCTCGTTTGTTTTCTCTCTGAGAGGAAATCCAAATTCCTCATGAATGTCTTCCGTCACACGCCCGACCGTCCGTGAAAACACCCTCCCAACACCCTTCCAGTGCCCTCCTGAACACAAAACGTTTCATCACTCCAGCACAAAGTCATTTAATGCACACACTGCAGTGAGTAACTGGCCTTGACCTCTGAACCCATGGGTTGTAATTTCACTCCTTAAGTATCATATGTAGCAGGTTAGAAGCGACTCAAGCTAGGGCCCAAGTATATATATGCCTGGGCCATATTCTAGCATTTTTTTTAGGAAATAAATCCACGTTGTGAGTAATTACTGAAAGAAGCCTTGCTATAAAAGCTTAAAACAGCATTCTCCCATATGTGCTAACCTGTCAAAGAAACGGAGCGACCAAACCTCAAGCGCGCATCTGTGGCCCCGTGCGAGTGCAGCGTCGTAAACACTAAACATAGCGAGGCCCGGGCCAGCGCGCGCTTGTGATTAGCACCGTGATCAGAGAGCGGAGGGCGGCGCGAGCGGAAACCGGAGAATATCTTTTTTTTTTTTTTTAACAAGGGCGTCCATTTTAGAAGGAGTTCTTCCTGCGGCCGGGCTAATTTCAGACGACGGCGTGTAAACACTAAACATAGTGTCACCAAACATCCCACTCAAGGTCAAGGAGGTATAAAAGCCATATTAGCAGATGCTGCGTGGCCGCGGTGACCACAAACACAAACAAGATGGAGGGCCGACATGCTGGTTGCCATTCGGGTTGAGGCAAGCCTTAAAAATCTAAAAGCGTCTCATTATCAAGTAGTGAACGTCCACGTTGTCCCTGCGTGCAGAGGTGCTAAGTGAGGTGGTGTGGAGCATCAAACGGGGGCCCATTAAAAGCCATAAACAACCACACACATGCAGAGAACAATCTTGAACTAAAAATTTGAACTGGTGACACAAAAAAAAAACTACACACCCCAAGAAACGAGATGAGTGATTTGCCACGCAGAAATGTGCTCTATAGTAAATCAATTCCATTTCTAATTGAACTTTAGGCTCTGCGCGCGTCCATCTATGCCACGTTGTTTTCCAATGGTCCATTTCAGTCCCGCGGCACATTCCACATATTGTTTTAGCATTTACTCTCAGCTTTACGACACACTCCAACTTAACACAGGATTCATATGTAATTGAATTAAAAGCTTACTTGGATTGTGTAGAAAGGGGGAACCTCGAGGGGGCGTACGTGATGTCATCTTTATGGTCCGAAGTGACGCTTGGTGGACCGGGAAACAGGGAATGGAGCAGAACTTCCTCTGCATTCGGACCTGAAAAATCCCACGTTTAGCTCGGTCACTAGCACACCGCTAGCTATTATGGGTGGAGGACATTTCATAATGTTTGTGAAACAATAGGAGGCAAAGTACAGTACTGTGTGGATGAACGTGAGTGACGAGCGCTGACCTGAACATTATTTACTAGCTGTCCACAAACTACTCGTTGAGAGTCACAGATTTAAACAGACGCTTTTGTTGAGTCTAAAGAATGTAACTCAAGAGGGGTGCGAATGAGTCCCCCCTCCTCTCGGCATACTCCCAGCAGCCTTATCACACCACTGCTCCTCCCCGGGCTCGCCAGAGGCCGGCGTATCGCCGCAAGCGTCATTCAAACGAGAGATAAGCGCTCGCCGCCGATGTGCGCGCGTTTCGCACTGCGTAATTAACGGGCCTGCGGGGGTGAGGACATTCTGTCAGACGTCTCTCTCCGGGCTCGCAATCAGCTGGATTACCTGAGAGACGAGGCGGCGGTGGCAAAGAAAAGCAGAGCCGGTCTCCAGTCTAGCGTTTCGCCTGTTGCTGACCCTGCAATGAGTGCAGAGATTGAAACGTCAAAAAACGGATGCCACGTTCTACCAAAGTGATGATGGCTTTAAAAAAAATATCTAATTTGCTACTTCAATCTATTTCCCCTCATTATTTTTATGAAAATAAAAAATTATGACATTTCATTTTTGTTACGAAATTATCTGGGATATATTTAAATGTCTGTCTGTGACAAGCGTTCATTAAAATACACAAAATAACTGCAATTTTAATAAATGTAACAATACATTATTTTTTTACTTTAAACTGCCTTACTAAATGTACTTTTGATACTTGAAGCACATTGAGCGAGTTACCTGCCTGCCTTGCAAAGTGAAAATTCCTTCATGCACTTAGTAACACTTAGAGAAACACAAGTATCTCCCGCTAATGCACTGTTAGCATCATTAACTAGCCTTGACGAAGCTGACGGTTGGTGTCAAAGCTGACAGAGCGCTGGTGGTATCTGCTGACTACAAGTTCTTATCGGGCCTCTAAGCGCTAGAGAGGGTGAGAAAAATCAAGCCACGGTCTCTGTCCAGCGTCTCCGTCACATCCTCGGACGTCAGCGTCTGGCCTGATAGTGATTGTCACGTACTTGAAGTCTAAGCGTCGCTTGATTTATGACCCATCACAGCGAACAATCAGGTTGCTAATTCTGAAGTGGGTACAAGGAGCTATTAGAAGTACGTTCGTGTCAAGCTATAATCGATTACGGAGATGACTAAAGAAACTTCACCCGTCATTCCAAGTCAAAACGCTTCTTGCAGTTTAGAAGTGAACTTTTCCCCCACTTCCTGATCTGAGCAAGCAGCGCTCTGATCCACTTCCTGCGCTCTCTGATGGCCAGGATGAGGCACCACGGAGAAGGAAACCCACCGGGGAAGTGTTGTTTGAAGTGCGCCGTATCAGTTGTCATAAGAAAACACTCGGAGCCCACGGTGTGTGTGTTTTAATAAAGAATCCATCAATAAGGTCTTTTATGGCGGGGGTCCTTCATCCCCTCATCTTGACTTCTTTCATTGCTTCTCTCATAGCGGCAGAATGATGAGCCTCGCCGACTCCAGTGCTCATAAATTTGATAAGACGTCTCCTCATTAATACGATAACGGAGTCGCCCCCTCCCATGCCTTACCGCTTTTATCTGGAGTACGTACAAGCTGGGCCAGTAGGCCATCAAATGCAACCTATTTTTCCTATATTGCATCTCATTAGCTAATGCTCATCATCTTACATTTTCCAGAAAATCTAGCACAGGGTTTTACTGACCTCGAGGTGTCTTTAAGTAATTTTACAGAATCGGAAGGAGACAGGAGGGGAGTCCGCGTCGGCCATGTCTGACGAGCTGACACTTCCCGATAAAAGACCAAAGCTGGTTATTCTCAGCCACGCCGGGAGGATGCGTGAAGCTCAGGGAGGGAAGCCCACTCTGATTCTCTTCAAGAATTAAGAAAGCCGGTGAAATGAAGGGGTTTGAAAATGGCCATAAAGGAAATTTTAAAGTGGCGAGGAGGTACCCACAGTTATTTAGCATTTCTTTACTTCTCAGCTACAAGAACGTAAAGTCTGAAACGCGGTGGTCAGCGTGTGCGAATCCCATCCGGCTTGCTCGCTTCACTTTATGTGGACTTGCGGTCTGGAGGTTTTGGGTTATTTCTGAACGCGAACGGCGAGGAACAATCTGAAACATTTTAACGGGGCATCCTTCAAAGGGACGTCAGCTCTCTGGTGAAACTCATTAACAGACACCATCCAGATTGGACCCAAAGGCTTTGCCGTTTTACAGGCCTTTCCCCAAACCGGCTAAATCTTTATAAACATGGATGAGATATTTTGGGCCTGCAGGCATTCACACTCGACATCAATTGAAAGACGCACGTCTGACAAATACACATCACAGAATTTTGGTCCAGCTTTGTGTTGATACATAGGGGAAGCATATAAAGGAAGGAAGAGATGAAAGAAAAAAAGTTAAGAAAGAAAATGTAAATGCAAAAACAAGAAGGAAAGAGTAAAAATAGAATGGAAGGGCAAACAGGTGAGGAATGGAAATGTTCATTTTTTTTACACTGCAAAACTTAACACGCGTGCTTTGTTCCTTTTAAGTGTGCCATCTGAAATTGTCATTAAAACGTTTTGGACTCTAAAGTTCGCATGGTCATCATTTATGCTTTTTGCCTCCCTCTTCTGCGTCTTCCCTTTCACAATTTCTCACACATCATTGGCTATTTGTAGAAAGTCTTTTTTCATCTGGCCTGTTTTGCGGTAACGCACGTAAAGCTCGTTAGCACGCCGAGTGCCGCATGCCATGGAGCAAAGCATGTTTTTGAAATTTGAAAATTCGTGTTGTGCTGAGCTCTACTTCAGTTCTAGCAATAATGTGCATCACGCAGAACAATAATAATAATAATCTATCCTGATTAAGTCATTTCAAGAGTAAACACAAAAGGCCATTTGAGGCCCCTCCCCCTATGATGTCATTTGCATGCAACTAGCATAAGAAGCCCCTCAGGTGCAAGAACCGCCCACTTGCCCCTTGTTGCACTTTTCAGCCGCTTCAATTTCCTTCTTTCACTCGACACATGTGGTGACGCGTACACACTCACCTCGTGCTGCTTTAAAGCGTCGCCTATCCAAACAGGAAGTTGGCCTCTGCCCCGGTTGCAGTTGAGGCTTCATGGGTGGAGATTTCATTAGTCGCGGCTAACAGGCTAATTATCCGCCTCGGCGCACCTGTAAAATTTTACTGAGTGTCAATCTTATGCTGGCGTGGACCTAGATGTGTGTGTGTGTGTGTGTTTGCAGTAAGTAGAAAATATTAAGCAATGCTGGCCGTTTGCATGATAAGTGAATTATGTTCATGAAGCAGCAGAGACCACAAGCTTTGGCAAAAAAAAATAAAACCAAAAACGTACATAATCTGTGGGTGCCAAAAAAAACTCCTCATCCTGCCACCCCCGCACACTCACCGGCGCCCCCTGCCTAGCGGCCTCTTTGTAGCCGTGTTGTGACTGTATCAGATGTGGGGGAAGTAAAGCGGTGAACGGGTTGGGGGCGAGGAGGGCCAATGTGTGAATTTATAATGTGCTTATGCTGGAAATGCAGTCACGGGAGATGCGGGCGCCAAAACGCTGAGCAATACGCCCACGCGCTCGCCAAGCCGGGGGGGGGGGTTGGATGGGGACAGAGCACCCTGCACACCTTTCAGCCTCGTGAAGGTGGAAGTCAATGAGGTTCTCTGGAGTTGAAGCATTTAGCCTGGGTTGGTAGTGGAGAGTATTTATCGCATGAGCTGACTACCTGTACATCCCCCCCCCCCCAAAAGGGTTTACTGTAAAAAGGTCTCAACCCCCATGTGTGAGTGGTGGGTCCAGGTCCTGGAAGGTCATGTAGCAGCAGAGGAGCAAATGGTGTCGCTTCCCTCAACACTAGGGCAAAGTTCAGAGGTTCAGCACTTGGTACCTACAGCACGGACACATAAAAGGCTGCTTGCTTTTACGGCCACAAATGGCCAGTTTTGGATGCTGCCCCCCAAAAAACATAAGGCTAATGAAATAACTTACAGATTGCAAAGGAATCAATTAATTCACTGGTTTGTGACCGATTGACCACTAAACTGGGATGCAGAGTTGAATAATGACAACTCCCGCTGTCACTTCTTGCGGGAGAAAGAAAAAAAATATTTTACAAGACAAGATGGAGTAAGGCTAGCTTTCGTAGAAACGATTGGATCGTTTCAAAACTGTCGGGTTTCAGTTCAGCCAGCAGATTGTCGACTGCAAGGTCCCGAGGCTTCAATAATTCCGCCTTGAAGCGAGTTCACTGCAAACTGCCGTCACCTTCACTCGGGTCCAACTCAGCTGAAAGTTCGTGAGGTTAAGAAAATAAAAAAGACGTTTCATTGTTGCTTCGGTCGCAAAGGCTTTTCTTTTCCCCGGGCCCCGCTCTCGAAGCCGCTCCCTCGTGCAGACGTGCTGACTGCGGTGATTTTGTGGGCGCAGTGGACCGTGGTGCACCCTTCACCACTCGGCAGGCGGGGTGTGGCGCTCAAGCGGAGACGCTGCGAAAGCCATCTCGCTGCACCCCGCTCGCTCGGCCGAGGCCTGACAACTAGTTAAGCTGTGGGCGGCCAGGTGGCGTGTCAAATAAAATCTCATATTGCTGCACGCATTTGTCATGATCTTCAATAAAAGTTCTTAAACGTGGCTGTGCAAATACTCTACCTTCCAAAACGTTAATTTATCAGATATACAAACAACAATAAGGAATCTGCACTACAACTCTACACAATAATCCCACAAAATTAGCACTTGACAACCGTGACGGAAATCCGTCTATTCGACACCAACGATGATAAAATCAATTTCCATCTGGAACAAATGACTTTTATGAACGCGATCCCGATTGCACAGGATGTCCCAGACGCTTCACAGTATGAAGGTGCCGGTGTTGGCCGGTGGGGAGTGTTTACACACTTGCGCTACCTCCGCCGCCACACGTACATACCGTCACACGTGCACACACACACACACACACACACACACACACACATGCGTATACACACACTGCTGGTGCACCTCCTGTCTCCCTCTGCTTCCACATCTAATATATCAAAGCATCCCAGTGTGGCTGCGGATCTCAGCGAGGGCTGCCTTCACTTCCTAGGCAGGAATATTCTTGATCTTGCACGCTCCAACACACACAACGCAAGGTGATGAAGGATGCCACCCCCAGCTGACTCACGCACACTTTCCCTTACCAAACACCTGCAATAACACCACAAACACACACATGCGCAAAATGGCACAAGTGATGGCTTATGTTGAACCTGCCTGCGGTACACTTTGGTTAGGTGAGTTTCATTTTCATCAAACTTCCACTAGCTAACAGAGCGTTAGCGTTAGCTAACATTTGTAATCACGTCTCTAGAGCATAGCGTTATTTTGTTTGAACTCCAACAGGGTGTCACGCCGGACATCATACAACAAAATACAATTTAGTACAAGCAGTTTTCCGCAAAGACCTTTCCAAATAGCTGTAAAAAAAAATTGCAATAGGCTAATTGAACTTGATTATAAAATGTGAAGCAATGGAGGTCCAAATAGAAGCGTCCCTTGTTGTACTATTATGTGTAATATGTCATGAGTAATTGCACTGGCCTATCTTTGCTGATAAAGCCTATCTGGTTCCACTTCCTAGTGAGCGGCAGGAGGAGGAAGAGGAGGAGAAGGAGGAATAAAAAGATTAGAGGGGAAAACAGTGGAGCCATTCATTGAAAGGCTTCCTCTGGGAATGTTGGTGCTTTGTACCGATAAGAACTGTGTGAAGACGTGCGAGCCTACGTGGGAGTCCGAGAAAACCCATCAGGGTCAAGCAGAAATCATCAGAATAGGTGGCGGAATCCAATAGAGCGGAACATGGTGTATGTTTTTGATCCATATGTAGATACATGTATAGAACTCACAAGTCAGTGCGTGTGGTCTCATCCTCCCATCCTGTTTGGGGATGGTGGGGAGGGGCGGGGGGCTGCTTCCTTTGGCTCGGAACCCTCTGTTGTGACTACATTATAAGGCCCGACTTAGACAACCCTGCCTCACCTAGGACACCCTCGAAAGATGCTGCAAGCATCTCCCAGGTTTAAATTAGAGTTTGAATTATACAAGGCTGGGCATCGAAAAGGTTCCATCAAAGTTAGCGTTGGTAAGCCGACATTTTTGGTGCTCAATCCCAATACTAGGTACCAAATTCACGGTCAGCCATTGGTGTTGAGTGATAATCATTTTGCAGGCTATATAAAAATGATGTGGCCCCGGGCCTTTGGTTTGACACCTGTGATCTAGTCGATTAGTTCTCCTTTAAGGAAAAATACTTGCACGGCAACGCACCCTGACAAAGTACACACGCACACACACAAACACAAGCCAGTGAGGCAGAGAGTCACAGGGGGGAAACCTGGAATGAATTTCTCTGTGTTTACCCAAAATATACAGAACCCAGGCTGCCTCCGTCCCAGCCGAGCGCCGACAAATCCGCCAACCGCTTATCAAATTAAACCGCCATTAGCAGCGTAAACACACGAGCTGGCGCGTACGCTCACAAACACGACCTAGCGTCTCAACCATGTTCACGCCAAATCCCTCCTTCCTTCCTGCTTGTAATTCCAGAGTCTTTCGCAACTCGCTTTAGTTGTCCGTCAACGCCATGTCCGGAAGTGTGCGGCGGATTATAGAGGTGAGAAAAACGACTCATACTTTGTACGTGCGCACAATAGTATCTCATTTTATTAATATTTTGTTCATGCTGAAAACAAAAGAGAAAAAGGCTACATGTCGGATGATTGCGTTTAAGAGCTAGTTTTGGCTCAACTTTTATGCTATCAAAACAACATCTCATAGCTTTGCTAACGTTTTGCAACTGACTACTAAAAACAATGCTACCTTATCCAATGATAACTGAAAATAAGAGTGTTACGGGTTTTCTTTTTTTTAGGTTAGACTATTTTTGAATGCCAGGATCTGGTGGTTTTTAGGCTTGCTCAAGACAACGCATTATCTTTTCACACGGTCATCATCCGGTTGAAAAGAAAGTAATGAGCCTATTAAAAAAAAAAAGAGTAAAAAACTGGTTCAAGTGTTAATTTGAATATAAGGTACAGTAGCAAATTTTTTAACTTTATTACTTCCCACCAATGGTAGATTGGCTCCCTTAATGTCACACCTGACGACACAAGCCCCCTCCCCTCTTTCTCCTCGCCACCCCCCAGCAAGCGTGGCATCCGGGCTAATTCCTTCCATCCGCGCTTGTTAATGCGCAGGATTCTGCCATAAAGCGGTGAGCGCAGGTAACAGTCTCATAAAAGTCAGGCAGCTGTCGGGGGGGATTTATCTTGTAACAGAGGCTAAGGTAAACTGCCACAGTGAGAGACGGCTGTTAAAAAAAAAAAAAAATAGGACGATTCTTCCTTCCTTTTTCCTGTACGGCCCTAAGGGAGCGCCTGAATGGAATAGAGCATCAGCATAAAGCAGTCATCATGCAACCAGAACGACATGGCTGAACAAATCGCCTTTATGGCCCATGTCCCACGTACGGAAAGTGGTTCAGGACGCTAAACTAATTAATTATATCTGGGGAGGAAAAAAAAAGTGGCCACACAGGAGGGACAATCCCAATATGGGTTAGCAAATGGAGCTTTAAGAAAATAAAAAATGCTCCAGGCATGAGACCTCTGCCATGGCCAAAAATAATTTCGAGCACAAAATTGAAAAGATAACGGCATTTTTGAGACGCCTTTCCACTCCAGTCCTGTAGGTAGCAGCAAGGAGGTTGCTAAATTTGTTTACAGGGATATTCTCTGTTTGCTTGAATTTTTAAATCGGCTTGTCGATTATCACTCACTTATGCTAACAGAGGAGTTAAACCATAGTAAATATTTGTATGGATAAAAATTATGACGTTTGAGCGTATACACGCGGTCCCGCTCTGGAATTCCAGCCTAGGTCTCCTCTATTTTCTAATAAACCCAAGTGGGGGCCTTTTCCAGTTTTTACAGGAACAACGAGTCATGAAATGGTTGATTTCAGATGGCAGTGCGTGAACGTTTTCAGTTAACTTTATTGATCCGTGGCCTGCGCAAGAAACCTCGGCACGGGAGGATTCACACCTCCCGACATTTGGGAGAAACACCTTGAACGCCAGATGGCCGGGAGCCCACGCTCCCCTGCGGCGATAGCGACCTCTGCCATGGCCAAAAATAAGACAGTTCTCTAAAGGTTGATATTTAATGTGTATTCAATTGAGTGTGAGCGCAATAAAATGTGTGATTTCATATAGCGTATATAAATACAACAAATCTGGGTTTTTTTTCCACTTAATGTAAAGGAGTTAGAAGGTCATGATTTTATTTTGCCACTAGGTGACTGGTAGAGAATGGAATGTGGCACATTTTTGTGTCTGGAAGCACATCCCAGTGTTCCTCATTATTTTGTTTAGATTTGGAATACTCAACTTCCCCTCAGGGATGAAAAAGCAACGAGGTCCTTCTCTTCCCACAACTGTCCCGGCGACCGTTCGGCTGTCAATCACTTCCACAACATAAGAGGCCTGATGACATCACACAGGTGCGTGGTTGTGAAGGTTTTTTTTTTTTTCTCATATTTTTTGAGTCTCTCAAAACATTTTTGGGGTTCCATACATATGCGTGCAAAACTTGTCAATTAATATCATGTGTTTCTTTCTGCACACGCATGCACAAATTAGAGTTTGAAACCACCATAGCGCGCGCCATCATTACGCCAATAATAGTTCACATTAATCTCTGCGCTGACGACTATTAGCGCTGCACCGCAGAGGCTCCCGGGACAGAAAAAGCAGCCGTTCGATGCCGGACGGCACCTTTGCGAGGGACGCTTAAAGAGTGTCGCTGTACAAACTGCCTGATGGCCTGCACATGCCCGCACGCACACAACCAGACTATGTTTAGCCAAGACTTATTAAAGTGCGTTTTTTCTGCTCATACATCAACTGATTTGGACCATAACGACCCACTAGACAGTTTCGCTGCTAATTAAATGTAACATAAGATTGTTTGAGTAAAGGCAATTGGAGCGTTGACATTATAAATCTTTGCTATTTTCCTTTTACGCTGACGAGCACAAAAATGTCAACTATGGTTTGATTGTTCATTTGATAGCTCGTGTCATTATGCCCAAAAAACTATTATCATGCCACTTAGCGGAATTTACTTTTACTTTGCCATTGGAGTCGGCTGTCGCAAAATTTCCGACTTATGGCAGACAATGACGCGGCCTTGTGGAACCAGTTTAGCGCTAGTTTTAGTTTTTATCAAACTTTGTGTATAGGGATCGCGAATAAGAGGGGGTTGGAGAGGGGGGGGGGGTGCCGAGCCCTCGCGCGTCTGGACAGGAAATGGGCCGCTTTAAACTTTGACCCCAGTCCACTAGGCATCTTTTTTTGTGTGTGTCTTGGAACAGGTTCTTATGGGCTCGATGGACAGACAGATGGTCGTCATAGCGAGCACTGCAGGTGCTCTGCCCCCAGGTGGAGACGGCGGGTGAAGTCACACAGGGGGGATGCCAAGTTTGGAACAGGGGCTACAAACGGAGGGAAAAGGCCGTCAGGTAACAGACTTTCTGAGGAGTGTCCACTTTGATGGGCTGGGATCGGTTCTTGGCGGGACAAAGCCATGAGTGTTGTTTGCTTCGCCGCTGGGCCGCAATAAAAGAAAATTGCCTCAGCGACCTTCCCGGAACACGAATATTGTTCCCTTGAAAATGGTTTATTCTCCTTTCAACATTTTCGGACCGGACCGCAAACGCCGAGCAGAGGGAGGAGGAGTGTGAGGGGAGCGGGAATGCGGCGTGTGTGTATGGGGCGCTCCAGCGGAGGGGGCCAGGGGTCAACGCTGGGGACTCTCCCCTGAAGGCAAGTCGACTGCGAGCGGGTAATAATAAACGCTCAGCGTTTTGGATTTCTGGGCCGGCGAGTCTGCTTTCAGGAAGTTATTGCCGAAAGCTAAACACCAATAGTTCAATTAAAACAATGAGAGCTATTTGTTTTTAGTGCATTGTTTTTGTTTAAGCATGGAAAGTCGAAACAGCTAAAAAAATCATTGCATCTAAAAATGTACAGTACATGATGATGCATTTAAACGTACCAGACAAGGGACTAGAGATAATTTGAAATAAATATAATTTGAAGACAATATCGATACAAAAATATTTATCCTAAAATGACCACTGAAAAATGATTGTTGCATGCCTGCTTTAAACTAAAATCAATAACTGTCTTTGAGTGCAGAAAATCCTATAAAATGGCAAATTATGTAAAGAATAATGATGACAAACAAATGAAGCAAGGCCTCTAGTAACACACAAAGGCGCGCGCACACACACACACACACACACACACACACACACACACGCACCCACACACACACGCACACACGCGCATAAACACGCACAGCTAGAGTTTGGTCCAGCCTAAATACGTCCATTCCAGACGTTTAATCCCAGGCTTCGCCGTGTTTGTTTTCGTGTTTACGGAAGAATGGCAGCCGTCCGAGGACACAGCACGGAGAAAGGTCAAACCGCAAGACCCCCGGAAAGACTGGGCAAACATGATTAAATTCTAATTTGTTATAGAAGGGATGCCATTTGCGATTGCGCTGGTGATGCAGGCTTCCCTTGAGGCTTGAATCCATTGCGAGCGCTCACGGTATGATGAAACGTGTGCTAGTGACGTTAAAACAGGGGTGGCCACACACATTCTTTAATTCGGCCCAATTAGAATTTACGTTATCATGAGGCCTGTAATATATGTATATTTTTTAAATCCACCATTCATAATGACTATAACCTACACCCAAAGGAATTTTCTAAATATCTTTTTAAGAAGGGACTAAAACTAAAGGACTAAAATAATGCAGTTGTGCGAGTGGGCATACTTTGAGGCTTTGTTTTGAAAAGTGGCTTAACGCGGTATAATTGGCACACATCTCCACCCACAAGGATGTAAACATGGGAGGCCGAGATCTTCATCGGTGAGGATGGAGACAACAAAGCCCGGCGCTGAAAGGTTGTTAATCTGTGATGGATCTTTGGCTCGCCGACACGGCGGTGATGGTGTCGGTCGGGAATGTTGCCGCCTGCATGAGGGGAACATGTGTTGCTGTGTGCGCTATGCGGTCCGTGCGCTCATTAGTGCGAGCTGCAGTGCAGACTAGCTCCAGTTACAGTAGTAAACACCACCTTTGAAGTTTTAGTGGAGGCCCGAAAGCCGAGCAGGCCCGAGGATGAAAAAAAAAGTGACGAAAGAAGGGGGGAAATATCGGGGAAGAGGCAAGAGGACAATGGGGTCATGTGACCAAGAGGTTGTTAACGCAAATGATGCACAACATCTGCACCTGACACCCGCCCACCCCCAAAAAATTATTACATTCAGGTGCGGGCCTATTAGTATAGTACAGCATGAGATTAAATACGAAAACAATTATATTAAAATGCTAAAAGGCAGTCCTATGATAATCCTTATCTTGTCTTTAGAGTGTCATTTACGTAATTTTTCAATATTCACCGAAACAATCATCGGAAAATACAGAGCTCATTTGCATGATGTCAACGACAGCACAGGTAACATTTTGAGATTCTTTATCTCAATCAATATTACACACAAAAATGTAAACCACTGTACAAAAATGCATACTTACACTTCTTGCATTTCTCAGAAAACTGAAGTCATTTCATGAAAAGCCGAAGAATTTCTGGAAAAGACGGAATAACAGTGTATAAGTGACTGCAGTGAAGTGGGCCTACTCCTAAATATCACATTTGAATGGAAAAGCTACCAAAATAAAATACATTTAAAACAATTCACTATGACCTCAGTTGAGAGGTTTACGATGCATTATCATTTTAGACGTAGCTTAGCGCTAACACCTGCATGCGTATGTACATAAGTGTATATGTATGTGCCATTAAAAAAATGCAGCCCTTTAAATGGGTGCATGTGGGTCAGTGGGTGGGTGTCCACGTTGGCGAATCGGCAACGGGCGTTGCAATAAACAGATGTGGAGTCTTTATGAGGTTTTTACAACAGGTTCAGCTGTGCCCAGATGTTTATGCTCGCTCATGTATGGGCGTCTCAGAGAGAGAGTGAGAAATGCACAACATGGAAACCTCATATTAGTGAAACATGGGCAAAAAAGGTGTGTCTATGTGTGTGGGTAGGGCAATTAATGTCTCAAATAGTACCTTCATAGCATTTTTTCCCCCACTTCAGTACAATTTAAAACAAAAAAGATACGCAAGGCATTTTATGGCGCAAATCACAACAAAATTAAAGTTGACTTTTCTTCCCCCTTGGCCATAACGTCCAGCGTAGAATGACTTGCGGACACGCTGACGCCGCGCGGGTTTTTAGCACTTTCGCTCGTAAATTTGTAGAAAAACAAAAGAACCTGAGTCAAACTAAAGGATTTACGGTGTGGGAGGGGGGGCCTGGAGATTTTAGACAATATGAAAATAAAGAGACGCAATAAAGCTGCGCTGGGCTTGATTGTGGTCGTCACAGGGATGTGGCGGCGCTCCAACATGGCCGACTTTATTGCTACATCTGAAAAAGCAAGCAGGCGAGAGAGCGCGGCGGGGACGGACGTCAACAGATTCAGAGACCATTAGAGGCAAATCTTTTTCCCGACGTGGCCACGATCTCCAGCGGGTGGCGGTGGCTGGGGGGGGGGGGGGGGGGAGCGCGGCCCCTTCTCAGGCCAACATCCAAGCAAGGCTCAGTTTACCAAGCTTTTTATCGACACCTTCTTTCTTCTTCTTTGGCTTTACATAAATCCTTACGTCACACAGCAGACCTGACTATTAAAGTGACTTTTATAAATATCAAGAGGGAAGTAGGAATTTGTGCTTCTAAAGGGTAAAACAGAGTCAAACACATAAATAGTATAGCGCCATTTGCATTCATCGCAACGCTCTTGCGCCACTATAAACTACTAGCGACATTTCCGTCTGGTAGCAGAATCATTTTGCAAGACATCCGCATTTACAGTGCACCCGGAAAGTATTCAGAGTGTAAATGACATTTCCTTTAAGCAATCGTCTCACTATCTCAAAGTTTTATGAGCAAACCTCAATGACCAACAAATCCCCAATGTCAAGACAATGTCATCAAGACCAACCAAAGCTAGAGTAAGAAGAACCAGATCTTAAGTCTTGAATCAGATTGCTTCCATGGCAAATGAAATGGTCATTTTCTCTGGGCTCATAAAAAGAAAGTTGCATGCTTCACTATATTTTGTCCTGATCATAAAACTGATCCCTTTAATTTGATGACTGTCTAATGGTATCAAGCTGGAAATAAAAGTGAAGCGCCCATCACAAAATTTCTCACCATTTAATTGATAAAATGTTTTTAAACTCAAACCAAATTTGGCATGCGGATAATTTCAGAGATTATTCTGTGTTAAAAAATCCGGCAGTTTATGTCCCACTGTACTCCTAGATGGTGAAAAACAGTTTTGCGGGTATCTTGGCCCTTTTTGGACGGTACCGCACACCAGAGGTTTGGGTTTCACGGATCATGGCAGGGGAGCGTTGAAACTAGAGACTAGGACAACAAACACAGCCTCTGTATTTTTAGGTTGCCAGTAGAAAATCCACTTTTCACAGTTTGATGCACGGGTGTAGCCAAACAAACTGCGGCCTTCAAAAAACAGGACTGGCGTCCGCAACTGGGATGGGATTACAGATACAGTCATGCATGCATACACACGAAGGCGAGTTCCTTTATGTTTACATTTACACTTGTATACAAATGAATGCTTTTCCTGACAAAGCTGATAAAAACTCCACTCAATCTGAATATTTTATGTGCAAGAAAGGAGCCTAAAAAGTAAGCAATTAAGACAATGAAGGCAAGCTAGGCACGCACTACAATCATAAATTATATACATACAAAATAATATTTTTAGGCCACAAATTATGAATGCAATTTAAGACGAGCAACATGAATTGTTCAGTACACCATTTATGTTGCGTTGTCGCCACCTATCGACTAAAAGAGGACCCTGCATAAGCACTCTACAAACCAATTGAAATTTTGGATAAAACACATTTATTTACTACAGCACTTATTGTTTAGAGTGCTGTACCTATAAAACGTGGATACTCTTTCACATTCCGTAGCTGTAGTTGGCGTTTCCAAACTACGGGTACTATTTCAACAGGACAGTATAGCGTTTGCTTTTTTTAGGGGAGAAAAAAAGGATATGACACAACAAAGTTAGTCAACCACATAATTTATCTTCGTAAAAGACATTTGCAAGCGCACTAAACGGAGCCATTTAGTTCATATTTAACAGTGAGCGTTGTCGTTTACCTGATGACGCTGGACGTCCATCTTGGAACTACGTCATCAGCAGAGTGAAAAGCCACGACTGAAGAATACCAGTGATGCTACCCAATAAAAATATGATAATAAAAGAGGAAATGGAACTTACTGCAATATTGGAATGTGGTACTCTCGGCTGGCTGCTCAATACAATTCAGCTACAAAAAAAAACAAGAATAAGGATAGGCACATTGCCAACAGTCATTATTAAGCAACTCACCTACACATGCAGTCATCCTTGAGAGCAGCACTTGTTGATTAATTTTACTCCTGTAAAATATGTTTTAATTGTCTGCAGCAGAACTAATGGTTTTATGAAGGGCAAAAATTGAACCAAAATGAGATTATTTCCCATGAAGCTTGGCAGTTAATTCAAAGGGGACAGGCGATGTTTTTTCTAAATCGCACAGGCAGCCTTGCTTTCTGGGAAAAAAAAACAAAAGGTAATTTGGAGGTTCCCTTGTATGCCTCACTCTGGACCAAATCAAACCATAATACACACGGTCAATCAAAGCATCCGCGCAAACATCGTGTCCAGAACATTGATAATCTGTCAAAATTGGGAAATTATGTATGAAGTTATATTATAGAGCAAAGGAAGAAAAGCACTGACATTTTGTTTGGTGAAAATCCAGTCAGGCCTTTTCTTGAAAGCAAAATTAAGGCCCTGACAGGATTCTCAAGGCACACCAGCACAACCATGAATATGACACTTGCCAATTTGACCCAATTTGCTTTAGAAATATATTTATACATGTATGTGTGTGCGTGTGTGGTCACAACACTTAAAAATACAGTAAAAAGCACATTGCAAAGAAGCTGTGCGGGGTAAGTGCATGTGGATATAGCGTTGCTTATGTGATATGAGTCACATGATCTAATAAATACACAACTTTTGTCTCTCACACCCACCCACACACCTACACACGCATCAGACATAAAGGCACATTGCTAATGTAAGAGGATGTACACACGAGCTCCTTTGTCCATGTTGACACACAAACATAATATAACCCTTCGGACCAATAGTACCAGTAAAAAGGTACAACATTTGGTTTATCAGCACACACATCTATGTTGTCCTTGTCTAATGGAAAGCTTTTGTAATGTTTTCCTAGAAAGGAAAAAAAAAATTAAAAAAAATAAAATAATTTGGTGATTCTTTTTAACTAATAAAATATTTAGTTTTAAAGAAATTTCTTCAAAATCCAAGAGTTTTTGTGACTAATGTTTCCTCATTGGACAGGGATGCATACATTGTCTACTGAAAAGCATATACAGTATCTCCAAAAAATTTCCTGTTTTATGAAAAACAATTACTTTTTCCAAAATTGCAAATTTAAAACAAATCAAAAATTACTTTTGTGAAGGTACAGGATTTTCATTGGACAACACTCACCCAGACACTAGAAACTATGTATTGCCACATTCTTTTTTCCTTTTTGTGTTTTCCCTTGGTGAAAAAAAGAAAACACAAAAATCCTGATTAAAATAATGCAGTTGAATAAAAATTCAAGTCACCAAATTTGTAAATAGGTCATTTTCATTGGACAGCACACATTCTATTTATCTGAGAAATTATTCACATGCCATTTCCAGATTGTTGTTGTCCACTGTAAAGCATTGCATCACCAAAACGTTTTATCAGTATCATTTAAAAAAACAATTTGGGCAAAAAAGCTGAAGGAAAAAAAAAAAAAATGGGTAGTGTGGAATTTTCGGGCACAAATACAGTATATGGAGGTTCATGCTTTTCATTGGACAGCAACACATAAGACTTCCAGCAGAGGGCGAAACATCATACAAATGTTAGAAAAAGAAAAAGGAGGACAGGGGGTGTATAAAAACAACATCTGGGGACAGGGGGGGAAACGTTCTGGGCTCAAGTGGGCATTTTTCACCGCGCTCGAGGTACAGTTCCGTAAAGCAAGCTCCTCCTGCGGCTTTTCTTTCAAGCACTAAACAAGGGAGGGGGGGTCCAACATGGACCAATACTTGAGGGAAGAGGGCACAGCTTGGGTTAGCAGTAGCTGGGCCAAACATGTTCATGTGCAGCCCCTTGCACACAGCGTTTCTCAACTTCCCGTGATGAATTTTTGCCTGAAAATGTTTTTCTTCCAATTCTTTTTTTTTCATTTTCCTTTTCGTCAAAACATGATTTAAATCCCCTGAATTATTTTATCCTGTGGTTTTTCAGATTCTATATCATACATTTTTTCTTTTTTACCCCAATTGCTCAATATTTGGAAAATAATAATTAATTCTGACAATCTTATATAAGACATCAGAAAAATTACATCCAAGGGTTCAATTATTTTGTAACTACAAAAGAACTAGATTGAATTTTGGGGAGAAAAGAAAAAAATCCTAAATCTTCTCTTTTTTTTTTAACCAAAGCTTCTTCAATTTCCGAGGAAACCGGCTTTGATGGGCAGTGTGAAAGGGGCTTGTGTGTGTGTGTGTGTGTGTAAATGTGTGTGTCTGGCTACCAGCCAATCAGGTTGGCCTTGGCCTTCTCTGTCAGCTTGCGCACACGTCCCTTGGAAGAGGTTCCGAAGGTGATGGAGGAATCCTCAAAGAGTAGCTGCCTCTGCTCCTCCTCAGAGTCGTCCTCCACATACCAGGCCGAGCGTCGCCCCTGGTTACGGGTGCGCATAGAGCCGCCCGCCCCATCCTCGCCCTCTTCCTCCTCATGGTCCGCTGCGTCATCCCTTCGGACCCCTCTTTGCGTCCGTAGTGTAGATGTGATGTCCTCATGCGCTCGTCGGCTGCTCCTTCTCAGCGGTGAAGGTTCAGGGGTCTCAGAGTGGGTAGGAAGAGGAGGAGAAAGAGGCGGTGATGTTACCTCCTCAGTTCTGATGGACCGCGGCCGGCCCCTCCTTCTCGGCGTGGCAGAGTCTGACAGGACTGCCGCCGATGAGCCGCCCTCGTCGCCAGTAGACTGGTCGAACTCGTCGTCAAGGGCAGGACTGACACGGTCCGTTTTGCCCTTACTGCCTCTTTTCTTGCCCGGCGGGCGACCGCGTCTCCTGGAGGGGCTGGCCGGAGTCGCTGGGTCTGCCGGAGGGCTCGCAGGTGGTTCCGCTCGGGATCTACGACCCCTCCTCCCGGCTCCGGCGGTCACGTGAGCGCCGTGGCCGTTCAGGTAGGCGGTGCTCTGGGAGGCGGGGCTTTCAGGAGACCCTGGAGGGGGAGGTGACACACGGAAAGCGTGTTTAAAATCATCACATCAAACACGAGACGCACA
This sequence comes from Syngnathus typhle, assembly GCF_033458585.1. Lineage (NCBI taxonomy): Eukaryota > Metazoa > Chordata > Actinopteri > Syngnathiformes > Syngnathidae > Syngnathus > Syngnathus typhle. The sequence goes on along the minus strand of NC_083759.1, from coordinate 6,679,167 downwards.
CATCTACATGATCAAATGAGTCAAGGTATTCAAAACACATTTCTGGATATTAAGTAAAATCAATGTTTCAATATCATTACAGTCAAACCTCGGTTTTCGACCACAATCCGTTCCAGAAGGCGGTTCAAGAAGTGAATCGGTCGAATTCTGAACCTATTTTTCCCATTACAAATAATGGAAAAAATTTTAATCCGTTCCAAGACTAAAAAAAACCCCGCATTTTTTAAGCATTTTTTCATGTGCGCATTTTTGTCCGATCACGTAACTGCAGCGCACCGCCGACCGCGCCACTGCACTGGTCGCATTATTGTGACAGACGTCGCTGAAATTTAGAAAATATTTTTAAAGTCCTGATGTATGTACTTTCCAAAATTTAGATGGACCTCAGTGCGCAGGGAGCTTAATTTGGTCCGATCGCGCAACCGCAGCGCGCCGGGCGCTCACTATCGCATTGCTTTAAGAGCGTCTTTGTGTTTTAGGATGGCTTAACTGCTCCCACTTGCTTTCTTTGGCGGCATGATTAGGGGTTAATACAGTGCTTCTCAATTATTTTCTGTTACGCCCCCCCCTAGCAAGAAGAAAACTATTCGCGCCCCCCCTCCCCACCGTGACTATCCTAACTTGTCTTGTAAGTCGTAAAATGTTGCACTGTCGCAAACGTGACAGAAGTAACAATGAGAGCGCCACTGCCCCCTGCTGTAGTAAACGCGCAATTACACTTTATTCTAGTACTGCCAAAAAAAAAGCCTGTTCCCCAGGGTCACACGCGCCCCCCCAGGAATAGCACTGCGCCCCCCAAGGGGGGCGCGCCCCACTATTTGAGAAGCACTGGGTTAATACAATCCTCAAAGTAACGAAAATACAATAACGGAGTCAGTCGGCATCTGGGCCGCGCGGTCGGGTTTTTCCGGGTCCTTTCGGCTCATCTCGCGAGGTTCGACCTCCGAATTTTGTTCGACAATGGAAGCAAAAAAATCTAGAATTTTTCGTTTGTATTCCGATTTGTTCGAGAACCGAGACGTTCGAAAACCGAGGTATGACTGTACCTGATCTTCGTCTCAAAGGCATCCTCAGTTTCCGCCGAATGCTTCCGGTCACGCCACCTTCCACGGCAGGAGAAGGCGTCGATCTCTCAGCCGCTGCAGGTGGCGTGGAGGCGGACACAGAGTTGTGCGTTCTCAGCGAGCGTGTCGACTCTAAAAGGGAGACAAAACACGTAAATTCCTTTTTAAATGTCTATTTTACATATTTCTTTTCCTCACAATCATTTGCTGAAAATAAATTTTGTGTTGAGTGTTGTGATTTCTTTCTCTAAATAAAAGATGTTTCTTAAATACTATTGAATATAATATTTTTTTAATCACAGCCGCAAAAAGTAAATTAATTAATAAATAGTAGGGGTGTAAATCGCGGGTTTTTTCACGATACGATATAATATCGATATTATTAACTACGATACGATATTTGCCGATATCTTAAAGCCTGCTGCGATTCAGTCACGATATATCGCGATATAGTGCTCTACAATCGATTTTTATTTTTAAATAAAAAATATAGAACAATATTCTGATTTATAACAATTCATACGCAAAATCAACAAGGTACTGCAAACTCTTTATTTAGGAAATTACAAGAGTATTGTAGTATACAAAGTGCTTATTTTAACACTGAACTTTGATGTCGTGTTTTTTCTTTAAATGTGCGGCGAGATTTGTGCTCCCTGAATATTTGATCACCGCATGGCAGGATTTACAAACTGCACGTGTCTTGTCCGTTGAGCCATCTTTTCTTTGGAATCCATAGTGCTTCCAAACAAATGACTTGAAGCCTAAAGGGGAGCAAATTTCCTCGTCTCTTTGGACACTAGCCATAGCACCAGCCCAGGAGCCGCGTACTAGTTGTCGCCTCCCCCTTTCACGCGCGTGCTCTGCTCACAACACAACAACGCCGGGCGCACTGCTCCCGGAGAGAGGAAGCAAGCAACAATGAACTGGATTTCAAAATAAAGTCGCGTCTAATGTCCGAGGTCAAACACGGCGATATAAAATCGATGTTTACCTTTAGCATCGATGCCGATAAATCGTAGAGCATTATATCGATTAATCGATGTGCATCGATGTATCGTTACACCCCTAATAAATAGTGATCTGACCTGAAGAGCCGGAATTCGGCGCAGACGTTGACGAGGGTGGCGTGTGCGCTAAGTGTCTGGCGGCGCTACGCGTGCGTCCCACTGCTGGCGTGTCAGTCTTCCCGTTGAGTAGCGTTGGCGTGGGCTTCGGGGGAAGGTTCTGTCTCAGCGAGGGTGGCCGTGAAGGAGGCGGTGAAGGCTCCCGCCTGCTGGTCACTCGGGACGACACGCGCCTCTTCCTCTCTGGGCTAATAACAGAGGACGGGTCATAGGACTGCTGTTCAAGCTGAATTCGGAACCTGGTTTTGGAGTCGTACCTGGATGCCGCGCTGCTAGGGGGAGACTCACTGCGGCGTCGCCTCTTGAGGTGCCGTGTGGGTCGCTGGTCAGGGGTGGTGTGTCGGACGTGGCGCTCGGCGGCCCGTCGGGTGAGCTTGTCCGTCAAGCCATGGATGGCCCGGTGGTCGGCCAGGATGGAGCTCATGTGCTCCTCGAAGAGCGCAGACAGCCTCAGACTCATGCTGTAGATCTGAAAACACAACATGTCAATAACATACCAAGAAACCTCAGTTACTGACTAAAAAAGATTTTGGTTCATGTGTGCATGTGGTTCTCTCACCCTTGATTTCTTACTGGGGGTGTACGCTTTGGAGTTGCTGAAGATGAGGCGTACATCCTTGCAGAGCTGGATGGGAGTCTGATACTTGCCTGCAGTCAGCGTGTTGAGGACCGTGCCAAAGTCCATCGGAGAGTCTACAATCTGGAGGTAATCCTGGCACAGTAACAGCAGAAAAGAATTAACAGCTTTTGCACACACACACACACACACACACACACACACACACACACACACACACACACACACCAAAAAAAAAAAAAACATTGACAGTCTGTCATGTCCATGCTTGTCCAACAGGGGGTGCTAGAATACCTAATGTTAAATTTAATACACATTTACTTTAATAGCATTGCCACATCACTGTATGGCTCATCTCCATCATGTTGCGCGTACCGGATACTCTTGCAGGTCCACAGGTTCTCTGAAGGGCTCAGAGTCCTCGCATTGGAAGATGAGGTCCAGCAGCTCCTTGCAGCGTCCTCGCCACGCTTGAGGGTCATACGAGGGAGGTCGCGTGCGTAGATGGCGTCGTGTCAAACGTCGCTCCTGCGCAGGACATTGTCATCACAATGAGAAAAAGGATATTAGGCCATTCGGACTTGACGTGAATTCTCTTTTTATTTTTTTAATATGCTTGATTGCATTTCACATTGTAACTGCATTTCATTTGACCTTGTTTTGCGTTGAGGTTCCTGGCGTACTCGTGTCCTCGTCATCGTCCTCTTCCTCCTTCAAGCAGAGCAAATGCATTAATTTAATAAATGAGTCTTTATTCAATGATTTATAGATACGCACCTCGTCTTCAGTGTCAGAGAGGGTGGCCTTCTTCAGAGTTTTGTAGAGTGGCATCAGATCTGTTACACTTTGGTCCCTGAGAATGACAAAACAAAGAATAATGAAATAAGAAAATAACTGAAAATTCTTTTAAATGAATACAATTTCATTGATTAGTAAAAGAATAAAAAAAAAAGGTTGCAAAAGCAACTGGTGGGCACTCTACTCACTTAATGAACTGCAGCATGAGGTCAGAGACAAACTTGGCAGTGGTGACAATGAAGGAGCCCGGCTCGTTAAACGTTTGCGCGTTGTGCTCGATGTAACGGACTTCCCACATCAGAGACGACAATCGTCTGAAGCCAAAGTGCGCACACGCATTAATCCACTGCTCTTCCTCCTATCACACACGCAAAGTAACATTCCGATACCTGTAAAAGCGGTTGACCAGCCTTTGGCGTATGGTGCTGAGGTCCGTAACGTAAGCAACCACCGTGCAATAGGAGGGGTACGCTTGAAGGTCCACTGGGAAAGCAAACGGCGCCGCAATGTCTGAAAACAAACAAAAATAATTTGTAGACAATCAATCCATTTTGTCCCTGTGACACACCTTAAGGCTAGACTGACACCAGATTTACCTCGACCACTCAGGATTTAAGCTAAAGGTGGCTAAGAGGTTGCATTGAGTCACTTTCTTCATTTTTATTTAATTTTTTTACATTTCGCCAGCAAATAAACGAGGCTTCACCGCACAATCATATGGTGCGTTAAAACAATACAGCAGCCAGTCTATCATGCTGATGACCTCAACATGCTGACTCATGTTACAAGAAGCGGCTTTATTTTGCATGACTCAGCTGGGATGAAGCAAGGCGGGATGATGATGATGATGATGTCCTACCCAGGGTACAGAGCTGGTCGATGGCTTTGATGATGCGCTCGCACTCATCGGCGCGCGTGCGGCATCCCCATTCGCCGTCCAGCGGCACGTACAAGAGCTCACGATGCTCCTCTTCCGTGAGTGGGACACTCGTGCCCAATTCGTCTGGGAATGACGCTGAGCAAAAAAAAAAAAAAAAAGTTAAGGGTCACATGATAAGACGCTTGTTGTGTTAGAAGCACTTACCCTCATCAGGAATTAGCTCCATATCCCATGGACTCATCTTCTCCGTGTCGCCATTGTCCCAACTGGAACAACAGTAACTAAATTTTACATTGCTCGTTTTAAAATTTGTTGTAAAAATTGTTTGTATGTAACCATTTAAAAAATGTTTACCAAACGTTGTAGCATAGAAACAGGCTGTCTGGGTACTGCGTCTGGTACGGCTCGTGACTCTCGATGGTGCCGAACCACCAGGCGTCGTCGATCACAGAGCGAAACCTGTCACCTGCACAGACAAGAAATCACGCCTGAAGTGGATCTGCTTCACTCGAACAAACAACGCAGGTTGATACCTTACCAATAGTCCATTGTCGCTTCCTGGCGTTTTCAAACTGTTGCCGGAGCACCAGGAAGTCAATGACGTCTGGCATGTCATGGTACCTGTGACAGAAAAAAGATCATATTATTAATATACATTTTTTAAAAAGTAGAAGTAGAGGGGTCGCTTGGAATCTTTACTTCATGGAGAAGGATCCTCCAGTCAGTTTTCCAGTGTCCGGATCCAGGAAGGCCAACTTGAGGCAGCATAATGTGGGCAGACCCACCTCATACTTTATTCCAACAATTTTCATCAGTTCCTGTTCCTGAACCGCAAAAAACAAAAACATACAGATTATAAAAACACCTAGTTTTAATTATTTGATGAGTAAAATGTACATACGGGGTGACTTCAAATATATTTTCCATCATGTACCGAACATTGTTAGGTCAAAGGTGAAGATTGAGATGGTTTTACGAAAGGGTCATGGCAAACATTTTTGCGTGTGTTCTACTTTACCCGCAGCTCCATCTTGTGCCAGGGTTGCTTCTTAGGGTTGATGCTGTAAATTTTCTTTTGTTTGGCCATCTCCACATATGCCTCGTGGCCCTGACGGAAGTAGTACAACTGCACACACAAACAAATGCAGCATACACATGATTACAAATCAAATTTTTAGACACACCTCCATTTTCCCCATCACAAGAAAAAGATTTGTAACTGTAGCCTAGCTGTCTCCCCATGGCTAGGAAATGCTTGTGATTTTTTTTTTTCCATTTGGGGATCATTAAAGGATTATGTAATCTTAACATACTTCGTCTCCCATCTGTGGAATATAAGGACATCTCCTGGGGAGCAGGTCCGTGATCCAGGAAGAGGGAAGCCACTCTTCCAAAGTCAGTCCTTGCTCTTCAAACTCTGCCCTCTGCCACACAGCATACTTCATTTTTCTAACAAAACATTTTTTTCATGATGCTTAAGATTTTTTTTTTCTTGAAATGACAAACCTTCTTCTCATTTGGCTTCTTTTTCTTTGGTAATGCTCCATCCTTGTCGGCTTTGTCCTTCTTGCGTTCTTTCTTGGGGTCGCGCTTCTTGTCGCTGTCCTCTTCTGAGCTGCTGCTCTTCTTCTTCACCTTTACGCTTTTCTTGGGCGGCTCCAAGTTGATGCCTGCGTCAGCTGTCCAGTCTGAGTAGTCGCTGGAGTAGTCGCTGTACGAACGATGTAACCATGTCAGGATCGAGCTTGTGTTGTGAGCTAGTGTGTCATTTGCATATATTACATTGCTACATACCTTGAACTGCTGTGATCGTCAGGCCAGGGCTCTTTTTGCTCCTCATCCTTTTCCTCTTCTGACGAGTGTCCGTTGATCTGCCGCACCTCTGCCTCGCCCTGACGACGCACACAAGTTGAGAGGGTTTGACACAATATGGATTTGCTCTTTTTATTTGTATGAAGTGGCTTAAGTGGCTAGTTGCGATACGGCATGTTGCATTGGTCCGCTCTACCTCTGAGATGCTGTCGTCATCGTCGGCAATCTCGGCACTCTGCCGGCTCGTCTCCTCCACGGCTGCTCGGGTTTGATAACCGTGGTTACCCTGACTCCGCCTTCCCTCATCAACCACACTCTCTGAAGTTGGATGAACCTGCGAGTCAAGAATTAGCAAGTGACGCCATCGTGCCTCAGTCCATTTAAAAAAACAAAACAACAACCCAATAATAATTTACAATACAGAATCATATTCTTTCCTCAGCTATTCAATTTTTTTTTTTTTTTTACCTGTAAATTAATGATTGTCTACAAATTAGTGAGCATTCAAATTGACATAGTTGGGCCTATACTTGACAGGATGCCATTGCAATATTTGTCTACTCCACTGAACGTAAAAAAAAAAATAAAAAGACATCTTGACTGAAAAGTCTTACCCTGCTCTCCTTGGGCAGAGAGTGGATAGTGCGTCTTCGGCGTTCCGACTGGTAAATGTTGATCTCCTCCTCCCCTTTGGCCTCTCGCCAGTTCACCTGTTTCCTAAATGACCAAAACAGACACACACAAACACAGTCAGCATACAAGGAACAACAAAGTGTAGAGTAAACTACATTGCTGTCACTTTGTTGCGCTGCTGTTGTCTGTTACCTGACAGAAGCATCCTCCAGCTCAGGCACCAGCACCCGGCGGCTCCACGCCACCAAGTCTCCTTCTGTGGCCATCTGGCTGCGTGGGGCGTTGCTGTGCATCTGCCGCACACCTTCGATCTGCCCGCTACGACGGAGCCCCACGTTGGGCGGTGAGTGCACCTCTGTCGGAGAACCCACAGACCCTGACGAATAAAACAGTAGAAGAACCATCATGTTCTAGCTCCTTGAGTACCGGAGCTGAATGTTTCCTATCGCCATAAATGAAAGTTAATAATACAGCAAATGTATTAATTCTCAAAGCACAAATACCTCTGCTGACGAGGGAGCCCGGGGGAACAGCAGCGGAAGCAGCAGGGGCAGTAGCAGAAGGTGTCTCATTGGAGCCCAGCCTCTGGTCCTGTTCCTGCTGTAATCTCTGGATCATGGTATCCAGGGGACTGGGGCCATCCACCGCTTGCTCGCTGACCACTTGGTTTAAACCTGGTAAACAAAACAAACAAAAAAAATACATACTTGAGAATGAATATATAAAATCTAACAGTGGAGTTTGTTCCATCAGCACGTTATCTTTTAATGTGTTCTTAATTATGTCCAGTCAGTAAGTAGCATCAAGTGGCTTGTTAACTGACATTAGAGTGTAGTTGTTCCCCTAAAAGCATCTTGTTAAGTATATAAAAAGAAGAAGAATGTTCTCGTCTTGGCTGATGATAGCGAGGATAGCTGTCTTACTGGAAAAGCGTACGTTCATAACTATGAGCTAGTCCTGTAATATCCATTGCATTAATTTAGAAATTATTGAAGGCAGATGAAAGAACTGGTTACTAATTTGTCGCAGAAAATCTGATGTTCATGTATTTTACGAAAGCACGGATGCATTTATTAATTGTACATAATGCAATAAAAAAAGATTTTGCTAAGGGACAAACTGAACTTTTGAAAACCTAGATTTTTTTAATTGAAATAAATGTAAACCTAAATGTAAAATATGTTTTGATTTAGAAAAATCTTTAAAATTGAATGAATTATAATTACTCAACTTATTTCACCAAATTAAAATAAAACTTAATTTTTACTCATATTTTCATACTTAACATTGTTGACACGACAACAAACAAAACTTGTGTTGACATTAAAAACATGACACTTGTACCCGAGGAGGTGACGCCCATCTGGGGGATGAGCTGCTCGTCCCGACAGCCCTCTCGGCCAGGTACCAGTCGCTGGTATCGGGGCGGATGTGGGTTGCCGTCCACGTCCACCAGGAAGGGGGGCGGCATAAGATGAGGCGCCTGCTGGGTCTGCTCGTCCAGCACGTAGTTGTTAGCGTCACGGATTAGTGGCCGGTAGTCGGTGTGGAAGAACATCTGGTCGGCAATCTTAAATTTCGCAAATCAATGATGTCAGGTAACAACATCGTGTGAGTGTGTGTGAAAGTGTTCAAAAGCTTACCTTGTCATATCTCCCGCTAGAGCCAAAGCCGAAGATGAGTAGGTGACCGTGGGAGTCGGTGGCAGCAAAATGTTGCCCGTCCGGACTACACTTGCAGTCAAACAACGCCCCGTGCCCTTGACCCTCGATCTAAAAACACGTTGGCACTCGTATAAAAGTGTTTTGAGATTTTTAGCCACTTACTAATCTTTACATCAATTTCCATTCAAAATGTGGAAATATATGAACACTTTCTGGAGCAATGCTTTGGTAGACGCCAGTGCGCATACCGTCGCTAAGTGTATTCATTTATTCATGCAAAGCAGACACCAGAATGCAAGTAAAACATCTGCATAACATGTGAGGGGGACAAAGAAAAAGAAATGCAGTACTTTTTCCAGCGCTAGCTCACCATGTTGAAGTAGGATCGGATCTTGACGCCCCTGGCCAGGTCCCACACAATACAATTGCCGTCATGCCCCGCCGAGAAAAGGATGCGGGGGTCGAAGGGGTGCGGCTCCAGGACAAAAACCTCGTCTTCGTGACCCTGTCGAGAAAAAAAAGTCCAAATCAAGGTTAAATGATTCTCCGTCACGCAGTATCCTTGAATGCGTCATTTGACCTGAAGCAATTTTACTAACGATTGAAATTTGACAGCACTTTATGCATGTAAATGGACTAGTTTGACTGTGTAAAGACAGGTGTTAAGTCCGTGGGCAGGAGTAGAAGGGAGATGTATTTGGAAATTCAGCCTCCAAAGCCAGTTTGACTAGATGAAATATGATATGCATAATGATTTGGTGGCTATGAAATTTGATAACAAAACTAAGCTGAGTTGAACTAACTTTGAAGCCATGTATGCATATTTTCTTTGTCCTTAAAATAGCCATACGTACCATCAGGACGTGAACCAGGTTTCCGCTGATGGAATTCCAGACCTTCAGCGTCAGGTTGTTGGCTGCCGTTATCACCGTGCCGTCGTGGCGGTCCCACGCCACCATGGTGACCTTTAGCTTGGTCACCTTGTCTTCTAGTGGTGGTGGGTTGTACTTCCTACAAGAAGGCAGTTTTGCGGGAGCTTGAGAAAAACACAGTGGTTCGTTCACTGACTGCTAAACATACCCTGGTAATTTAGTCTGCATGTCTAGCAGGATGCTCCTCCAGCCTTGAGGCTGCAGCTGCCAGATGCGTGCCGTGCCGTCCCTGCTGCCGCTCACAAACCTAAGAAACAAAGAAACAGACATTATTGCTGCCGCCGAACGAACACAAAAGCGAGAAGTACACACAACAGCTCCTCGCATCTAACAATGCGTATACGGTTCATGTAGTCATTGAATCATTGAGTGGTGGCAGCATTTCTGCTGTGCTGACAAAACTCGGTTAATTGCAACACTCCGAGCTTCCATCCCAACAAATTGCAGTACGTGCACCGAAAAAAACGAAAACACAAGCAGACACACAAACTTACCGGTCGCTGCAGTGAGAGAACTGGATGCTGTCAACTTTGTCCTAATAAACAAAAAAAATATGAAGCCAGTGTGAAGAGGATAGATTTCTAAATCATGGTATTTCTTCACATAGTGGCCTCTGCCCTTCTCAGGAATTTATTTGCTACACATTTTATTCTAGTTCTTCTATTAACTATGTGTCTATTCAATGGCTTTACTGACTGAATGGGACTCCAGTTCTGAGATCTTCTCTGGTTGTCCTGAGCCAAAGTAGTACACTCTGATGATATGATCCGTGCTTCCTGTCGCCAGGAACATCCCACCTGTATACAAACAAAGCCTATTAAATTTCATATTTTGGGGGTGTACACTGTCCAGACGGTGTCATTTGTAAAGAATAATTTGAGAATAAATAGTTGTGGTCACCTGCGCTGAAGGAGGAGCACATCATCTGGACGCCGGGTCTGGAACGCTCGGTGAACTTACTCGGCCTTTGACTGAATGTAAGGAAAACGATGATGTCAACAAAAAATGCTACCAATGACAGTGAATCAGGAAAAAGGTGTCATTTTAATAAATACTGGCCCTGAAGCGGATGAATTCATTTTATTCACATTATTTCCTAGGGGAAAAAGTTCAAATTGTTTTCAGCTTAGGAGACTCCACTTCACCTGTTCACAATATTATTATTTATGTATAATAAAGAAAATCTAAGTGCACTCATTATAGTGGCGGCTGTGTCTCACCCGAACTTGAGTGTGCGTGCATCCCACTGCCAGAAACAGATGGTGCCGTCAGCGCCCGTGGAGGACAGGTAGCGCTTGGAGCCGCTACATAGAGGAGAAAACTGCAAACACAAGCAGTTCATCGATTGTTACTTTGTATCCTTTAGCGCACGTTCTCAGTCTTCCGCTCGTACTCACACAGCTCTCAAAATAAGAAACGATCTGTGTAACGTAATTTAAGAACAGCTTCCTCTCATAGAATCGAAAGGGACTCGTCACCTGGAGAGAAGTGATGGACGCTGCGTGGCCCTCCAGCACGGCTAGCGGGGCGCACGTCTGCAAGCACCACACTCGGATGGTCTTGTCGCACGAGCCGGCGGCAATCATGGTGTTCTCGTAGCTGACCGTCATGTCGGAGATTTCGGCGGCGTGCCCACGCAACGTTGCCAGCAGACGACCGTTATCCGTGCGCCAGATTTTCACCAGGCAGTCGTCAGAACCCTGAAGTCGAAGGAGCAGAAAGGAAAAGGTACATCAGCACGACTTCCGTTCTAGTAATGATCTGTTCTTTTGTTGTTCAAACATCTCATATCTCAAGGACTCATCAAAAGAAATGAATCGTCAAGGAAAAATAATCAACATGTCCGCTACAAGGTAAATATATAAAAGACTGCAAACTGGAGGGGGTGGAGGAGGGAGGCAAAAGTGAAAGAGAATGAATGTTAATTCTGGCACTTATCCAGCAAGCGCCGCGGAGGAAACACTCCTACTCTCCAGTTGTGAGGAAGAAAAGCGGGAAAAGAGAAGAGGGGCAGCGGTTGGGAAGGGAACAAAGGAGGGGTCGCATGGGAGGAAGAATAAAAAGGCAGCGAATGCGAGCGAGCCCAGGAAATGTAAGAACGTAAAGAGAGATAACAGAGGAGTCAATCTCGTAGCCGCCCCTGCAACCCCCCTCCCACCACCTCCGCAGACATTTTAAGACATTGAAAGCTGCAACTGGAAGGTGACAGCATTAAACAAACCTTAAATAGTCAAGACAATGAAAACAATGTCACAAATGCTGTTTACCTGCGTATGAATGTGCCAGGTCTCATTTCCAAATGTATTTTAAGATCAAACTAATTTTACAATGAAACTATCAAGGTTGACAAAGGTGTGTTATTTTGTTATGCTTCACAAGTGTGCAGACTTACGGTGAAAATGCGTCTTCCTGTCCTGTCGAAGGTGACGCAGTAGACGGAGGAAAGGTGTCCCAGGATCCTCTTATGCATCTTCATGTGCTGATACACAGCGGTGGGCACCAGCTGACGCAAGCGGTAAGAACCGTTTAGCCGCCGGCCGTGGCTGGTCTCCACTGGGACAATGGGGAGAGAGAGAGAGACGCATGATGTGAGGATGCAAAACTCCATCACTAACAATTAAACAATTATCTTGTGTTGTTTACCGATGTTGGCCGGGCTACCGTAGATGATGGGAGGCTCTGGCGGTCGCCCGCAGTGAAGCGCCGCCAGCGCCGAACCCTTCCATACAACATGCTTACAACCTAGGCGACACAACAACAACAACAACAAAAAAAAAACAAGCTCAAAAATGTTCAAGTGCTCTTCCATACACATTTAGTCTAAGAGTCGCATTGGCTCACTCTTGCTGGTGCGGAGGAGATTCTGTCGGCCCGCCCCCAGCAAGCTGCTGAGTCCGGGCACGCTGGCTGGGACATCCCGCTCCAGTAAAGGACACACCCTGGAGCATACGTGCAGCAGGTGCCCGGGACTGATGTGACGGTACAGCTTCACCTGCATCATAACATATGCAGTGCACACAGTTAGATGAGCAACTAAATCAAAACACTCCACAACATTTGGATTTTGCAGCACTGTCCTTGGAGAGACTAGTGGCATTTGTGTGTAATGAATAAATGAACATGTATAAATGTACACATATGCAACATCCATTATGCCATACAATATTTTGTTTGACTGTCATACAATGTTTCCATTGCTTTCACACTTGAGTGGCATTGTGTGTTTAGAAAGGATTCGGTACATTTTAGTTTTTAAATAAGAAAATAAATATATATTTTGTTTTGGTTTCAGGTCTCTCATTGAACACACGTGACTGTGCACACGTTTACATGCTGACATGCAACACATTTTCTTCTTTTTCTTCTCAGTGCATTAACAGCCTAAGTAACACACACGCACAAGCACGATTAATGGCCGCCCATAATTACATCCAACATCATTGCCGGTATGAGAAACGTGATTAGCATATCATAACGCTCGAGCTCACGCACACACGCACTATTTTCTCTGCACATAATGGCTCCCTGCAGATAATTGCAAAAAAAAACATCTTCATAAGTGTCATTTTCCATGCAGCACAGCACTGGAAAATCAAACGCTGTCAAGATGCTTCATTGACTAAAAATATTTTCAGAAACATGCACAACAGTACATCCCCTTTGTGTAACAATGCAAAATGCGCATTTCATTTAATTAATGCATCTTAACTAATTACCCCTAATTAATAATGATAATTAATTCCCGTCTCCATCCTCCCAACCTAAATGCACAATACACTTGAAAGGTACATCACCAACTTAATAATTACAATAAAGAAATTAATAGTACAAATATGATATCACAAATATTTTTCTTTCAAATGCAAAGCATTTACACTATTTTTCAAGAGCGTAATCCGAGGCAAGCTTTGATTGACAGGTTGTGGGATGGGCATGCAGAGAGAGAAAGAAAGAGAAAACGGGAGCATGTGTACTCAGGAATTTCTTTTCTCATAACTCCATAAATATTACACTTTAACATACTCTAATCCTCCATGTATATATTTGTAACATTCACAGATGCAAAGCAAATATTTATGTGAGAAAAAAAAAATCTCCCAGAATGTATTTAAATAGTTGGGAATAATCGATAAAATTGCATTTAATATCAAAATATGTGCATTACACACGTATAGCTCTTCGGTAAAAATAGTCAACCACTTGGGGATGCATTTTATCAATGTTGTAAAATGCCATAGAGCTTGCTTAAATGTGCTTTCAATTAGCATAACATGAACAATAATTAATTGCAATATTTGTATAAATGCAAAAAGATTGTACGAGTTCATCTATAAGGATTGATGGTTGGGAAACTGACGGTCGCAGTCCTAGTGTTCACATGTAAACCAATGAAAAATGACTATTTTATGAAGAGCTTCTGAACAACTGTTGAGGTACCCTTGAGCAAGGCACCAGCACCACCAATCGGTAATGTCAATGTGAAAGGTAGTGGTTTCAAACGGGCATCTCTTACTGCACGCCTGCATGCGTTTGTGTGATCTGGTTTTCGTTGCGATGTGCAACAGCAGAGTGCGAGTCTTCTTTCCACTTTGAGAGATTCTAATGAATAAATAACACAAAAAATAGCAACAAGAGTGGTACGTTACCTATTATCTCCATGTCCAAAGTAAAACCTCCAAGGGAAATTAAAAAATGTACTTCCAAAAACACGCTTCGGTATTTCATCCTTCCTTCTGCGTGGCAGCTGCTAATCCGGATTCAATCCAAATATGAATTTACTTTAAAAAATGAGTCAAATAATCCAGTTTGAAGATGAGGAGCGTTGTGTGTATGGAGCAGGCTGGAAGTGAGCGAGAGTGAGAGACTTGTGCTCCAGTTCAGTCGAGCCTGCCTGCCTTGCCTGCACCCACAACACTCGTGACGTAGCAACAATTCCACGCGCTTTAAAACTCCACTTTCCCCTTTAAGGACTAACGTGGGACACCACTTGGGTGAAGATGCCAGGTCCCGACCCCCCTAAGAATCTTCGTCAAAGACCTTTTATCTTAATTTTTTTTTTAAATGTAGTTATTTTAAAATGTTTTGCTGCTTGCATGGGGAAAAATGCGGGAAATTCAATTCGTAAAGTTGCCGTGTGAAACTTTCTCCCTGCAAAAGAGAGAAGCTCCCTTACCAAATTGTCATACGTCCCGGGGTGTTCCTGTCCGGTCCAGTCCAACCTCTTGGGCAGCAGCTAAACACAAAGGAACAGATGAAACATTTTTAAGTGTTATCGTCATAAGAAGTGTTTTTTTTTAAGACGTGTGCACGAAAAGTGAAGCAAAAAGGGGCGATAATGCAGCGCCCGCGCATCTCTACTCCACTTACCTCCTTATCCTCTACCTCCCTTATCAGCGTCTGAAAATGGATTAAAAAAAGACAACATGACGCCTCATGGCCGCCTTGATGTGCTCCAAAATGAGCCCCGAAACTGTCAAATACCAACCTCTGCTGCTTCTTGGCACGGTCCGGCTTCGAGAAAGCGGGCGATTAGGAAGTAGAGCTCTGGTGTAGGTCGGGGTGGAGAGAGAAGAGGAACGGGGAAGCTGCGTTACAAGAGGGCTACCGATCGCGGGGAGGGAGAAGGGGGGACATAAACGACAACCTCGGCCCGCTCCCCGAGCTCCGCTACTCACCAGAAGTCAAGTGCGCGAGCTGCGGCCTGTCTGAAGCCATGTTTTCGGCGTGCTTCCGTGAGGGCAGCGCCAGAGCCGGAGCCGGGCCGCTGGGTGTCGGTGGCTGCCCTGTAGCTGTCACTGTTTATCCACCAGGAAGAGGCTGCCTCCATTCAGGCGCTCGAAAACAGGCCCGGCTCGCCTCCGCTCACGGTGCTCCTCCGCGTGGCGGCAAGTCTAGTGCACCCCCCCGGCTGGGTTTGGCTGCCAAACACCGCCGCACATGACGGGGACGCAAGATCTGCGCGCACACAATTTTTTATGAGGAGAAAATGTTGACTTTAGTCGTCTGATTTTAATCTTATGTAGGTCTTTTTATCCAGATCCCCCTCCCCCTCCAAATGGTAAAACGCGAGCTTTCGGCGGAGGGATATCAACGGTGTGTTTCGGCCACTGTAGAGAGGAGCTTGTAATGGCACCCTACACGATGAAGAGAGAAATTTATTACATCAACGTGGTCAATACTTAATTCATTTAGAAGACGTTTGACGAGTTCATAAGTAATATCTGACTAATAATAATAATTAAGATATTAGACGTAAAAAAAAAAAGTCGTTGCCGAATCTGCGCGCGGCGGCTTGCTACTCCTTAAAAGCCAACTTGAAGTCGACGTTTTGTTTTCTGAAGTGGTTCGTTTAGGTGTTACTTAAATCTTGCTAATAACACTCGACGTCTCAGGGAACTGCTCGGCGCGGAAAAAGTCCATCTCCTTAATGCTGCCTGACACTAAAATGGGGGAAGGGTTGTTGTTATCGTGCAGACGGGGGGGGGGGGGGGGGGTTGTGAGGGGGGCAACAACGTAAAATCTCGTGAGTTTAGTGGAACAGAATGGAAACATTGGAGTAACATTATGGCAATTATCCCGGATCGACATCGACAGTAAATGTGTCCGTTGGTCCAGTCTCACAGAGCTCCAATGTGTAACTTGGAACCCTGAGCCCAATTTATTTACATGTTTACGGAATTTGCAAATACAATTGATAATATCAGTATAATAAAAAATGCATGTTGTATTTCGATATAGCCTACAGTTGTATTACAATCAACTTCATGAAAAAATCACGAGGATTCATTATTTTATTCCAGTAAGCAATTATATATTTTTCTTAAAGTCCCCGTAATACTCATATCTTGATCCATGTCTGTTTTATAAATCAAATGTTACCCTGAAGCACAAGTTTGGCCACCCCTGTTGAGGCATGAACCTACTAGGAAACTTGTGGTATGGCTTGCCATCAGTGGTGACCCCTGTAGCCACAAGGCGGCACTCTCCTCTTGCGCTTAATGTTTGGTGTTGACATGGTTATGACATCTCTCTCATATCTTGACCACGATTTAGACGACATAAGTTGATATAACAATGCTCAACTTCCACAAATATTTTGCTGTTGAAAGTATAGCTACCCGCTTTCAATGTAGGGTGCAAAGGTAAACATACTCAAGTAAATAACAGAATAATTACATAATTCTGCCTTGTCCAATCTTTTGTAACTTAATTTCACCTCGTATTAAAAAAGAAAGCCAACCAGTGGCCTTACATATCATGTCCATGAATGACGATAGACGAGCCACATTGGCGCGCCCGATTGCTGACCTTTCACTTCCTGATGCAGCACTTTTTTGTATTTGTCCGTGCCACGTGGGCTCCCACAAAAAGATGTCCAACTCCACGCACACACAGAGCTGAGCAGGGCCCCCCCAACGGGAAAATGCCGTCAAAAGCCACTCTAGTACGCCTATGATGGAATGGTGGCATCTCCCAACACGCATTTGTTTGCATGTTGGGCATCATCACAAATAGGGCATCATGCCCTGCAATGTGAATGTTGCCTAATAAATGGAGTCTTGCAAAACAAAAACAAAGTGTCCAACCTTTTATTTGAAAATACTCAATTGATACGCCAATTGAGGCGCCCCTAGAACACAAGCACCGCTGCTTATTGCTATGTCACATTGCTGCAATATTACCAGAATTAGGATGGGTATGGGGGGGTCAAGTATAGAAGAGCAAAAAAAAGATTGGGAAGTCAAGACGAGACCCACCCGTCATGTCCAGTCCAGCACACACATACAAAAAAGGAGCCATGGGCCATTCTGAAAAAGAAGAGATGTAAAAATGCTGCAGGTGTTCTCCATGGCGACCGCCGTGTTCTCTAAAAATAGGACAACTACTACTGAAATATGACGACTGTGGAAATCGGGAGGAAGAACATGAGCAGTCGTCTAATCATAAAAAAAAAATAATAATAATAATAAAAAAAAAGAGTTTTGACGGTAGTGTCAGGAGTGCTGAATTTTAGGGAATGCTGGTTGGTCATCTCTAGCATCTATTACAAGTCTACAAAAATTCAGCATCTTACAAAAAGTTGTAGATAGGGAAAAGGGGGGGGGGCGTCTGTCGTTTTTACGCCTTCTCCTCGGTGGCGTCCTCAGCAGCCTCAGTCACCTGGAGGGAAGAAAAACGGCAAGAATTACACTTTAAAAAAAAAAAGAAAGAAAAGAAAGAAAAGCACTGTAACACACTGCAAACAATCACAAGATAGGAAATACAGTCCAATCTCTTAAATTGTAGAATTGAAATGTCACCCAAATTGTGGAAAAATAAATAACGCAACGGAAGCCCCTGCCTCATTTCATTAGCTTCATACGGATGCACCAATTTTAGGATCCAACTCTGCCAACATTTCCTGCTGTTGTCTCCCGCTGCTATCACGCTGCCACCTGGCTCTCCTATTGGATGCACCAAAATGTCACCCCAAGTTGACAGGGCACCAACCTCCACAGCACCACGCTGCGCCATTGTACTACAAACACACGAATGAGCACTATGCTGTACTAAGTGCAGGGTGAAAAGGCTTTTCTGCTGAAGATGAAGCTATATGTTAGTAGGGCACACGCAAAGTTGGGTTAGCGTGACACTCTTGCATACCCTTCACTCTGACCGTCTCGCTCTGCCCTCGCACTGACATGGCGGAGAGAGCCGAGTTTCTGATGGAAGACACACTGACAGATGGACGACACACAAAGATC
Source organism: Syngnathus typhle (assembly GCF_033458585.1). NCBI lineage: Eukaryota > Metazoa > Chordata > Actinopteri > Syngnathiformes > Syngnathidae > Syngnathus > Syngnathus typhle. The sequence goes on along the minus strand of NC_083759.1, from coordinate 6,660,936 downwards.
TGCGTGTGTACGCAAATGCGGTTATGTGGCAAGACAAATGGACAATTGTTGTTAAATGCTTTTTTTCCTTGCACATTTTAATTTTTTGGTCTGTCTCAAACCTCGTTATTCTCCGCGTCTCCGTTCTGGGCAGGGCCATCTTCCTTCTTCCCTTTGGTGGTGCCTTTCCGTGCCTTTGCACCCTTTTCGTCGGCCACCTTCTGCAGAGGAAGTCATTCAAAAATCAATATTAGTTATCCATTCATTGATCATTAGGATGAATAAAACGTGTGTGTTTAAGATTGCACAGATGTTTTTAAGAAAATGTGTGTATGAGTTGTATTTACCTTGACGATGACCTTTTTGGCTTTGGCCTCTAGCTTTGGTGGCGCAGGCTTCTGAGGGACCAACGGAATGTGATTAGACTGAGCATTTACCGTGGCATCTACAGGCATTCATAAACTTTTTTTGGCTGTGCATCAATTACTTAGATTTCATCCTAAATGGGCACCTTGAACTGAAATGGCAGACATCCTTTTCAGGCAGGGCTACTTGAGACATTGAACATACATACATACAACATGCATAAGTTCTACAGTATTCGCTGGCGTCATGTCGAAAGCTCAAAATTAATATAAAAAGTGATGACGCCAGCGATACAAACAGAAAAAAAACAGGCTGAGTGATGAAGCAGCGTTCAGGAAATAGGTGATATAAAATTTTGTTTTCGCTCATTTGTACCATTTTTGCGCACCGAATTCATTCACCCGTGATGTAAATGGACCACCATGGTTGTAATTTTACTGATGATTTATTATCAATGAATTACTACTGCACCACACTGGACAGAGGACAAACATCGAAAAGACATAAAACACACGCGTGCATAACGTTGACATTGAAGAAGTATAGTGGTGAAGACAGCGAGGAGGAGGTGAGAACCAAACTTACCGCTGACAACCTCTCGGACTTCCTGGTGGGCTAAAATAATCATTAAGAGAGTGAGAGACAGAGACAGAAAGAGAGAGAGAGAGAGGAAGAGAAAGACATCAGTTGTACTTCTGCAATTTGTCTTTACCTGCTCTGCTCGCTTAGTGAGTGCTTTTCACAATAAGAAAAAATCAAATAAAAACTGCACACACACACACACAAAGTTGCACTTTTGATTTACCTCTTGTTTGGTGACCTTGGAGGTGTCCTTGCCCTCGTGGCCTTCAGGAGACTGCTGGGCAGAGCACAGTGAGCACATCAGGTCAAAACACTACTTTAAGTTGACTTTTTCAAGTTATGAGCTGTCACTTTGTAAATTGTTTTGTGTGCTTTGGGTTGTCAGGCAAAATTTTAGTTACTATCAAACTTCAGAGCCACTGCAGTTAAGTGGGAAAAAAATAGAGCAAGCGTCACCAATGCTTTTTTGGCAGTTTACTAGATGGTAGCCTACAGTTAAACACAAATGCAAAATGAAAACAAAAGCTGCTCACACTGAGCCGATTGCGTGGTTAAGTATCCCCCCCCCCCTCATGGAGACATATAGCAATTTCTGTGATAATTAAGATCCTATGGAATCATCCTGTTTACATGGCCAGAGATGAGCTGCGAAAGTCACCGATTTACAAAGGCGGGCTGCTCTATGCGCATGCGCAACATCGCGTACAACCAACAAGACAGAGGTGAGGAAGGTCCGTCCACACAGTGTTGGTTTAGGATGGGCCCAAATACCCTGACCCCCCCCCCCTCTCTCAAACACACATGCACACAATGGTGGCATCCAGGCGGTACACGAATATGTACAAAGATGGCCAGAAGAGCCTGGAACGTTCGCAATACATTTCTGTCGTGTTATTTTGAATTTTTCGTTCCATGACATCCTTCTGCGTGGACGCCTCTGTTATGACATTTTAGCCATTTATCCACTCGGCATGTCTTCGTGACATTATAACTAAAATTAAGGTTGGGGGGGATAAGAGGAATTAGCGGAGAAAAAACGCAACCACGTTTTCTTACTTGCAAATCACTTGAACGGATGCGCGCTGTTTTTAACAGCAAAATTTTCGAAGCGGTCGTGGAGACAAATAGCAGTGGCGACACTCACCTTCCTCTTCGGCATGTTGCTTGTCAATGGAAAAACACCAAAAACGACGCTAAACTATGAGTTCAAGCCTTTCAAAAGTCCACACGGTTGGTAATTCCAACTAGCGGATCGATATCTAAAAAGCACCTTGTCTAATATGTTGATTATTATGCACTCCCCTAAAACTCTGTGCCTCGCTACACCATTGGCTGGCGCGCGCCAAATCTTCTCCCATGCCGACTCGCCATTGGTCATTCCTGTCTCCATGTAAATAAGTACGTCACAGATGTTTGGACTGACAGCGGCCACTGACCGTTTCCGATTGGCTGAGCGACCTGACTCGACCCTGCCTTCTGCTCAGTCAAAGGCGAGCGATGACAACCAAGCCTGCATGGCTCTCGGCGGATCTCGCACATGTCGGAGTGCATTGTTGTAAAATAAATGAATAAATAAACAAAAATGCCACCAAAAAGGGGCAGGAAAATTGTCGCAATGCTACACACGTACCACATCTAGAACAGCGGCCATTGTGTGCTGGGGATTTTTTTTTAACCAAATCTGTGGCATAAAAACACAAATAAGTATGCTTCATTTTGGTAAGGGGAAATTTATTTCTATAGCGCCATTCGTAAACAAATTATTGCTATGTACGGTGCAATCTTGTTAATAATAATGAAGATTAAGATTCACACGTATATTTGTAGTGTACATAGTGCATGTGTAAATCTATCCTGACAACATCCAGAACTTTTGAACCGAAATGCATGACCTTTGTGTGTAATGTCAAACGAGCAGAAGTGTATAGTGAGTGCCACACAAATGACAAAAGAGCTTTTTTTCAACAAACAAAACAATCCCCCTGAAAATCTTTGTCATGAAGCACGCACGTGATGAAAAACGCACAGTCAACTGAATGAAACAATGAAGAGCACACGTGTAATACGTCAAGCTTATATAGAAATGTGTAGACTCGGCACGTATAGAACACTTCATCTCATGTCTGCCTTTTGTTTAGAATATGTTTGTGGAACGTTTAGGACTTGTCAGGGGCATTAAAGGCAGCCATTATAATATATATATATATATATGGACGCGCGAGTAATATTACCGGGTATCAGCGCCAATATCAGCCTTATTTAGTTTTTCTTTTAATATATTGTAAGGTTACATAATGTAAAAACGTTCAACGGGTATGAACATTTGAAGGCGTTGCGTACGAGGACAGTGACACCCTTAGACGGGCTTTGACAGCCCTCTAGTGGGTATTCATGGTAGTGTAGGTTGTGGTTTTGCATTCTGCTATAAGACCCACCCAACCAGGAAACAAATTCCCCTAGTGTTAAGTAAACACTGTTTCTAAAATCAAGAAACTGTGCCACAGTGTCTGTTTAAAGCACAAATGACTAATAAAAATAAAGTACAGCATCTACAGTGGATGTGCATGTTATTCTCAAGTGTTTTGTTCTGGACATTTAAAGATTAAATGCCTGTTTAAAGGAGACTTGCTCAAAGGAACAATATTTTTTGTTGTGTTATAAGAGTAAATACGTCAAAATACTATAGTTGCCTTATCTGTTCTCATATGGTCTTGTTAAATTTCCGAACATGCACACCAGCCTCAATTGTCTCTGTTTCACCCGAAAAGTAAAATAAAACATCTATTTTATACTATTAGAAACTCCTCCGCCCCGCCTCTCCTGTCACTGAGCCTACATGACGTCATAGAGGCGCCGCACTCGTCCGTCACGGTGCGCTGAGAAGGCAACGCTGTATTCATTTACATCCGTCTATGGTCGATCGAATGCATGCACGGAAATTACACATTCAATTGAAGAATCGATTTGTTGTCATGTCACCATGAGAGCTACGTACGAATGTAAGTCTACTAAATAAATACAATACGTGAACGCTGCCAAATAGGCGGGACTTCCTTCCGGCTGTCAGTCGAGTTTGGCTGTTTATCTCAGTGCGCACACATCAACTGTGCAACGATCAGATAGGTAAGCCTGTGGTGACACTGCTTTTTATGTCATTAATATTATGTGCTTGACTATCGGTTTAATCGACGATATGCAGTTGTAATTGTAGCGTGCAAACGGTGCATAAAAGGTCCAAAATGTCTGTTAACCCGGCTGCAGCTAATCTCGTGTTGTGCTTTTTGCTTTGATGCACTACAATGTTCGTCACCGATTTACTGACCGCTTATATCCGCATACCCGAGTCCCTCTTTAATAACACATCTGCACAATTTGTCATTTTGAATTACATCCTCAGTTCTGCGTTTACTAATACAAGTAAACCCTCGTTTATCACGGAGATACGTTCTAGGAGAGAATTGATAATTGACTTGATAGGTTTAGCCATCACAGACGCTTTAACCTTCTTTAAAAAAAATCTTAAAACTTCCTACTTGCAAAGTTCTCTAAATAAATAGCAAAGCAAGTTTGCTTTAATCAGTCTTTGAAATTTTGAAGTTTACTGTAAAGCTGAGATAAAATATAAAAAACATTTTATATTTTTAACACCAAAATAGTCAAACCATTTAAATCTACCAAATGTCTGCTAGCTTGATGCTAACCTATAATTGGAACAACATAGTAGACATTAGCAATGATGCTATGGTAATTACTGTAGTAACATTTACAGCACTTACAGTTCCGTGAAACTTCTTTGCTGCTTCTTCTTGCTCTCGCATCTCTTCCAGTAGACCTTAGTGCTAGCCGGCATGTTGCATCACAAATGTGTTCGTCTTGGATCCAACTGTGGTGGGAAAAAGCCAAGTGTATTAACGACATGAGTATTACCAAATGTTATTACTAGTATATAGCGGTCATGGGAAGAAGTCCACTGAAGTTGTCTTCTATGTTGACAGGTTTCTACACATGATGCTGGGTCATCTGATGTGTGGAGGTCCGGGCCTTCTGGCCCTCTTGTGGACCTTCATACCGCCTTTAGTTTCCCCCCAAGGCTTAACAGAGCGCCCCAAACTGCTCCTGGTGTCCTTTGACGGTTTTCGCTGGGACTACGTGAACCGCGTCCCCACGCCAAACTTCCACATCCTTATGCAGGAAGGCGTGACGGTGGACCAAGTGAAGAACGTGTACATCACAAAGACCTTACCCAACCACTACAGCTTGGTGACGGGCCTCTATGCCGAGACGCACGGCATCGTCGCTAACGACATGTTTGACCCGGTCCTCAACCGCTCCTTCTCCTCGGAGACAGAGAGCCTCTACGAGTCCCAGTGGTGGGAGCAGGCGGTGCCCCTGTGGCTTACCATCCAGAAATCCGGCGGGCGAAGCGGCGCCGCTATGTGGCCCGGTTCCGACGTGAAGATCCACGGAATGTTCCCTACTCGTTACCTCCAATACAACGCCTCAGTCGCCTTTGAGACTCGGGTGGAGCACCTAATTAAATGGTTCTCTGCACCTGACCAGGAGGCTGTGGATTTCGGGATCCTGTACTGGGAAGAACCGGATGAGAGTGGACACGAATTTGGGCCAGAAAGCTCCCAGATGGACGGCGTCATCGCCGACGTGGATGAGAAACTGGGCTTCCTGCTCAACGAGCTGAAGAAGGCGGGCCTGTATGAGAAGGTCAACCTGGTAGTGACCAGCGACCACGGCATGACTCAGCTCTTCCCCAATAAGATCATCGAACTGGACGAGTACGTGAGCAGAGACCTTTACACCTTGGTGGACAAAAGTCCCGTGGTGGCGATACTGCCCAAAGAAGGTAACATCACATTTCCGCCATGTCAACTTGGCATATCTTTTCTGACAATGCTCTATTTTAGGGAAGCTGGATGAGGTGTACAACAAGTTGTCCGATGCCAACCCCTACATGGCGGTCTACCGTAAGGACGCCATCCCTGAGCGACTGCACTACCGCCACAACGTCAGGATCATGCCCATCCTGTTGGAGGCTCATGAGGGATGGACCATCGTCCAGAACAGGAGCACACCGCTCATGTGTACGTCTCTACACCTCATATAATTTCTTTTTTTGTGCACTGCACTCTCCCTCTGTTCTATTATTAGCTCTCCTAGAGGTATTTATTTTTTCTTAAACATAGAACTGAATCCCATTTGATCTAATTAACAAGGAAAGAACAATGGTGGGTGTGTAGGCGTAAGCTTCCTCATGCTTAAAAAAAGCTGGTATTTTTCATCAGGTTTGTTGTCAGACAGAATTTCTCTCGTTTCGGATACTTTGAGCAGGCACTAAAAATAGACATCATAGTAGCTGGAAATAGAAAAATAGTGAGATTTTGAGGGCATTAGTTGGGCTAACATACCGATGAAGGAGAAAGAGGCTCAAAATGGGGCCACTACAGCCAACTGGAGACTGTGGAGTCAAGATCTGATGTTTATTTCCAATTTGTGGTCTCTCCTCAGTGGGAAATCACGGCTATGACAACACTCTGCGTAGCATGCAGCCCATCTTCTTCGCCCGCGGTCCGGCCTTCCGCCAGAACTACGTGAAGCCCACCATGCGCTCTGTGGACCTGTACCCCCTGATGTGCCACATCCTGGCCATCCCACCTCTGCCCAACAACGGCTCCCTCTCGGACGTTCGGGACCTGCTGCACCCGGAGCCCACGGCTTCCCCGTCTGGTGTCCCCACCCCTGCGGAGTCGGCGCGGGCCACCTCCTTCCCTGTATTGGTGGGGTCCCTCCTGGGGGTGCTGCTGGTTGCGGGCTTCCTGATTGTGTTTGTGCAGCAGCTGACGCTCATGCAGCTGCCCTTGCTCAAGCAAGGCAGCAGGGAGATGTCGCAGCCTTTACTGCAAGAGGAGTTGCACCTGTAGCTGGACTCGTACCCCATCCTGGAGGAGGTCCAATTAGGAGCAGGTGGGGACTCTGGTCCAGTGTGGATGTTTTTGGTGGTAGAACTTCAAAACCTTAGTGTGAAGCTTTTTAGTAGCTTTCTTTGATTGTGACTCGGGCTTCAAATGGGTGGAAACGTATTTCAATTGGAACTTGGTACTTTAAAAGGGTAAAGGTGTCAAAGAATTTGAGACAATCTCTCACAAAAGCGAGGTATGGCGACATGCCCTGGAAAGATGTTACCCTCCTATAGAAAGCCGTTTTGAGTTATTTCCTTTGTCGATCATCTCAGTCGCTGTTCTCAAGTCTATACGTGTGGTCTGTACTTTTTAATCTTTCTATGTTGGTGGAATGTGAAGTGCAGTTTTGCCATTGTGAGTATTTCTTTCTTTGGAGTTTGTTTTCTTCTTCGTTGCTTCGGGCCAGAACTGTTCCTGCGATTTGCACTACATGACCGACAGGGGGCAGTAGACAGTAGGGTATGTATACGTTACATGTAGTGGGGGGTGGGGGGGGGGGGGAGATAAAGGTTAGGTGCCTCTCGCCAAAAAGCTTTTAAAACAGCTTGGTCACTAAAGGGTTAGAAAGTTATTGAGTATTTCGCTGTCTTTATGGCTTTTAGATCAGAGCATTTACCCAAGTCCCCCCAAAATGACACTGTGAAGTATTGTTTTTCATTTTCTATGATAAATTTTCAAACTGAAAGAGGGAAAAGTGTCTTGCTGACAGATGAATGAGAAACACGCACACACACACGCACACACACACACACACTATATTGGAGTGATTTGTTCAATAAATGATTTCCAGATCATTTGCATTTGTACAATGTAACATGAATCGGATTCAAGAAATGTACTTCCTGTATTTGTTATGTTGACAAAATTAAAACGCCTTGATTTAAAAATAATTTGAAACCAATTGTCATTTGTTGTTAATAATTGTGAATAAGATCTATTTATTCATTAAAATTATATACAAAGATATATTTACAAATAGAACGATCAATACAAGCAGAAATTTAGTTTGCACGAGAAGCTTAAGTGACGCCTTGCAGGCTCTAGCGAGAAAGCGCACTTTGTAAATTATCGGTGAGCTGGCAGGTTCAAAGGTCCTGTGCAGGGAGTCGCCGCTGGAATTTGCCCCATCGGGCATTGGTTGAGGATCAGTCTTCCGGGAGGAAGCCATTGCCACTGCCGCTTCTCCTCTGCACTCTTTTTGAGCCCAGAAGATCCAACAATCAGAATGGAAGTGACCGTGGATGACGTTATGGTGCACGTCTCGGCCCAGGAGGAGCACGCCTCTCCCGACTACATGGACACCAGGGACAAAGACAAACGCAGCCGTTCCTCATCCTCATCCTCGTCCTCGTCTTCCTCATCCAGCTATAAAGATGAGGAAAAAGCCAAGGAGAAGGTGGAAACCAAAGTGATGGAGATGAAAACTGTCATCCAGGAGACCAAAGCAGAGGAGGTGAACGGTGGATCCCGACGCTCATCATCATCATCATTATCTTCCCTGGAGGCAGACAACGTCGAGGATGGAATGATGATGGCCTACAAGCACCAAGAGGTTGAGTCCAAAATGGCCAAGGGGGAAGACCAGGTGGACTACGGCATCAAGACCCTGGAGAACCTCACCCTGGACAAGAGCGCCCTTGCTCCGATCGAGCCCGAGCATCCAACGATCTCGCTCTACGTCAAGGTAGGCTGATGTCTGCAGCTCCAGTTCACCATATTCATTATTTTGCTTAGGTATTTACCACTGATATGAGCCACGGTGTGTTAGCAGTGATTTTTTTTTTTTTACGTTGATGCTACAGGTGGTGTCCTCACATTTACGACATGGTCTTATCTATATCTGACATTACAGATAAGCAGCGGGCAGAGATCAGCTGCGCAAAGCACCACGCCCCGGCTTTTGCACATTCCTTCACACTTTCATAAATGCAACTATCTTAAAAATACATGGACAGCTTTAAAAGTGTCGCCATTGGGAAACCTTCAATGACTGCACAGGCAATGATTTAAGCAATATTTTAACGTCCTCGATAGTCAGACGATAAAAATAATAATAATATTAAGGGTAACCATTGAATTTATATGAATAAAGAAAGTGTGTTTCAAAATAACTAATTATTTTAAACAATTTTTTACTTTTTTTTTTTTGCTCAGTTGGTCAATGTTGGTATTATGCATTTCCCAGGAAGTGATTTTCTTCCTGTGTCAAAGTGTTGGAGTTGCCTTATTTTTTTTTACATGCGTTACTGTTTGACAGGTCCGTGAATGATTAGCCTGACAGATCACCAATTTCAACCATCAACTTTAAAAGCTTCATATAATAGCTAAACCTTCAGAATAGTTACTTACTATTTTATGACTTTTAACATTGAAATGTTTAACTAATCGTGAGCCTGTTGTAATCTCTAATTACAAAAAAAAATAAAAAATAAAAATAAACCCCAAAAATTTGGGGGGGATTTTGAGACAACAATTTTCATTTGGGAACAATTTTAATTAGCAAAGGCTATATAGATAGATATTTTTCCATGGTTCCGTGTTCACTTTCTCTATCTGCTGTAAATGTGAACATGGGTTATTAAAAATGCAGCACGGGCTCCGCCCCCTTTGCAAACACACACAGCAAAGTCTGACACCTGTTTGCACTCGGTGTCATTGAACGCTTTGCTTGCTTTCATTCCGACTGCTTTACTAGACAAATCTGACCCTAATTTGCATCCTCAACACATTAGCTGACTTTAGGACCACTTTAGGACCACTTTATTGCATAACTGGACTTTGACACTGGGACTGTGTGTGGAGTTGGAAGATAGGATGTAGTGGCGTGACATATTGCAGGCTTTGCTATTGAAGAGGAAGCATGTCATGTCCTGAGAGGGAGCCTGAGATTGAACTTTTTGTCAAGGTAAGACCAAAAAAAGTTGATTTTGATCTGTGTGTGCATGTGTGTGTGTGTGTGTGTGTGTGTGTGTGTGTGTGTGTGTGTGTGTGTGAGTAACACAATAGCACAGGTTAAGTTACCTGGGATGCTCAGTGATGTACGGCCTTAGTTGTACCCGGCGGTGTTTGTTGTGCTGCTTGGCGTCCCCTGGAACTTGACGTGCACCTGTGGCAGGTGGCATAAAATTAGAAGACAAAAACAAAATCATCCTCGCAGGAATTCTGGTTAAATAAAAACAAAATGACACGACAGCTTGAGAAAGTGTTCCAAAATTTAAGTGAATATTGCTTAATCTGTGGGTGTTTCCATTGCAGATGTGGCCTTCTGTTATATTTATTACTGCTAAATACTTTAGTCTGAGCCTTTCTGTGTGCGTGTGTGCGTGCGTGCGTGCATGTTGTCCGCGTTGACTGGCCATCATTATTTTACACTGAATTGTATCTGTGTTGTTTTTGTGCGGTAACAATGACACATGCTTGTGCTGCATTCAAGCTGACTTGGCGACTTTTTAGACAGACGTGGACTGTGTTCTGGTGTTTGCTTCTTTATGTGTGTGTGTGTGTGCGTGTGCGTGTGTGTGTGCGTGCGTGTGTGTGCGTGTGTGTGTGTGTGTGTGTGTGTGTGAGACATTCATAATTTAGATGGCGGGTTAGGTGTATGCTCTTCAATGTACGCTGAAACATGAACTCATTCAAAATCAATTGAGTCCTTGCTGCATAGGTATTTTCTTCACGCAAAAGGTTTAAATTGCATCTGGCTAAAGTTGCTAACAATCAACTACAGTGTTCCCCCACTTTGTCATAACTTTTTTAAATTGATTTTAAAGTATAGATCACAAAAATAATGACTAGGATTCCTGCTAATGATAATTCTGGACTTTGTTCCTAGGCGGGCAGCGATGGCGAGAGTATTGGCAACTGTCCTTTCTCTCAGCGTCTCTTCATGATTTTATGGCTCAAAGGCGTCGTCTTCAATGTCACCACCGTAGATCTCAAGAGGTGAGCGATGACGTCATTTTCAATTTTTTTTAATTTAATTTACTTATTTATTTATTTATTTGAGCACTATTAGGAATGTGTACTAGCTGACCTTGACATAACGTTGACGTCCCTGACAAGTCCAAAAGTAATTTTACGATATAATAGTGAGTGAATGATTTTGAACGCAGTGAAGCCTCATCCACTCATTCCACATTGACTGCAATGTACTTAACATAGATACTTACTCTAATTAGTGTAACAAGGTTGATAATCATTGTTGGAATGAATGCCTTTGAAATTGTACACCATGAAATCCATTATATAGAATTAAAAAAAAATTGCATCTTGTACGGAATTGACCTCCCTCAGGAAGCCGGCCGACCTTAATAACCTGGCGCCCGGCACCCACCCGCCGTTCCTCACCTACAACGGAGAAGTCAAAACGGATATCAATAAGATCGAAGAGTTCCTCGAGGAAATGCTGGCGCCACCCAAGTAACAAACACACATTCACACGCACAAAGTATGTATTGTATTTAGGTCAAAAGTAGGTAACCAGTGTTTTGGTTTGAAATATATTAATAATAATGTCATAATAATGATAGTAAAGACGTGATTATTTTTGTTCTTCTGATTGTAATCGAGGTATCCCAAACTGGCAGCCAAACATAGAGAGTCAAACACGGCGGGCAACGACATCTTCGCCAAGTTCTCAGCATTCATCAAGAATACCAAAATGGATGCCAACAATGGTGAGGAAGCTTACTGTGTTTTTATTTTCTGTGTGAAATATTTTTAAAAGGTATTTTTATTGATTTTAAATTATTTTTTAAATTATAATGCCATTGTTGTATTAAAAAATGTTTGGGAAATTGTTAAATGATTGAGTTTATAATTTAATTAAAATAATTCATTAAAATGTTTGGGAAATAATAATGTTAATAAAAAATAAGTCAAGATAGGGTGAAATGAGGACATTTACCAGAAGAGGGCAGCAGACTCCACTGTTTGCATCTTACGGGATACTTTGCTACTATCTAGTGGACATTATGAGAACAGTACTTTGCATGCTTTTAGCGCTAGGGCAAGGTCTGACAAGGGCCCTACAGAAACTGGACGACTATCTGAACAGTCCCCTGCCTGACGAGATCGATGCTAACAGTAGAGAGGAAGAAAAGGAGTCCAGAAGAAAGTTCCTGGATGGAAATGAGCTGACATTGGCTGACTGCAACCTGCTGCCCAAACTGCACATTGTCAAGGTAGATAAAAAAAAAAAAAATAATCAGCTCCTGATGCTAGTTTCACCAAGCATCATGACATTTCATGGGCATGCCAATTATCAGAAGGCCCACAAAAAGTCTCAAGAAGCCATGCCTACCATTTTGGTATGCAAAACCTTCCCATTTGTGTCTTGCAGGTGGTGGCCAAGAAGTACCGTAACTACGACATCCCCTCGGAGATGACGGGTATCTGGCGCTACCTGAAGAACGCTGCCGCCCGTGACGAGTTCAACAACACGTGCGCCGCCGATGCAGAGATCGAGATTGCCTACAAGGACGTGGCCAAGAGGCTCGCCAAGTAGCCTCTTAACTACCAAAACCTTCCTTTTTTCTCTCAGCCCTGCAGAGATTTATTAGTTTAAGGATGCTCAAATGCACTCAGATGTGACGGATGGTCCCACTCCTGCTGTCTGTGAGCTATTTATTCCTCATGACACAAAGCTCCCTTTCACATGTGCTGCAAAGCTTTGACTCACAGGCGTCGAGGCGGTTAGATTTATTTATCCCCACGCCTGTGGACGTCTCGCCCGACTCACATGTTTATTATTGAGCTCCCGCTGCGCCTCGTCTTCCCACGGGATGGCGCGCCTACGAGCCGTCAACGTCAAAGTTCCTCTTGGTTGTCATTAAACTTCACTTGTTTTGTCTCCTCATGCTTCGTTTTTGCTTTAACAAACTGCAAAGAGTTTTTATTCGCTCAAGCCTATAAAGTCGAAGATGTGCCGTGACTCGAAGGAGTTTCTAGCACGCGCCGCGGTTTGGAACATTTAAGGTGAAGGTACTGCACTTTAACGGTGACTCTGCAAATAAAATCCCATCCTTTGGTTGACGCAGGACGGCTACAAATGGAAGAGGCTTCCGTGCCAGAGCTCCAACGCCATCCCGTCTCGGAAAAGCCGAGAAGCGCCGCCACGCGAGTCGTCTCCAGTTTTCCTCGCTTGAAGAAAAAGCGCTCTGACTTGATGCCAGAGAAAATAAACGCGGGCCGCCCGCCTGCCTGGCGTTTCTTCGCGGCTTGCTAATTAGCTGCGGTGGGACGAAACAAATACCAATAGTAAGTACAAAAAAGACACAAATGGCAATTTTGTATAGTTGACGTTCTTTTTGCTACACTCATTAACAGAGTCTTTAAAAAAAAAAAAAAAAAAAGTCAGAAAGTGTGCGTGTGCGTAAGGGGGGGGGGGGTGCCTTTGGCCTGTTCAGCATAAAGTTCTGGCACGCGGCTTCAGTCCGCCTCGCATAGCGTACCCGCCTGGGTCTGACAGTCGGGATGATGTCTAATTCCAAACAGTAACGTGGGCGTGGGGGCTCCTCACAAAGGAGCCCTTTGTTTGCACACCTGGTCGCTGTCCATGGTCCTGGCACTTTGAAAATGGACGTCGTTGCTTTCATGTTTGGGCGACAGATCTGATCTGACAGATGTTATGACATATATGAAAAAAACTGAGTTAATAAGCACGATTTGCTTTGTTTTCATAGACCCCAATAAGCAGTACCAGGATTGGAATTTCAGTTCAGCTTGAGCTTTTCAGCATTCACATGCAAGTTCTAGAGAAATTGCATTCTCTTGTCTGTTTTGTCGCTGGTGTTTCAGGAAATAAAAGAACACAGAGACTTGCTTGCGGACCCCCAAAAGCGGTTCCAAGAGGGGGATGGAAGGGGGGGGGGCACTTTCATGACTTGAAGAATGACTTCTGGCTTTCTGCAAGGTTTTGGCCAGCTGCCTGGATGCACTTTCCCCGCCAGTTCATCATTTTCTCATATTGGGTCAGCAAAGACAAGTCACTTTTATAAGTTGGGTTAGGTTTGGGGGCCCACTTAGGGGGGGGGGGGGGGGGGTCTTATGGGAGGCGTTGGTGTGCTGGGCGGGACCAGCAATTGGGGACGGGCTGGGATCTGGCATTCATTTAGCATGCAGAGGCAAAAATGTGTTGGAGCGGCACTAACTTAATAAGGACAAGCTAGACTGCCTTTGGCTCCGGGGAGGGCCGCATGGGTGGGCGGCCCCCCTCATCCAGGTCACACTTTTCAACAGCCGTTAGGGGGCGCCAAAGTACACACTTGCTCTTGACTCAGTTTAAATTAAGATGACTCTTTGGTAAGGCTCTTATCAGACTTATCTTATCAGTGGCTTTCAGCTATAAAACTGTTCTTCACCAGGACTTATTCTGCTCTTTGAATGACATATGCGCGCAAATTGACAATTGATTGACGGCGGGGCGTGGTTGCAGCACCCCCAACTTTTGAGAGCAAAAAGAATGGCCGATCTATCACAACTATGAAGCTTCGTTTGATTTACTTGGGAAAGTTTTTTTCATCAAATCATTCAAATTTGGCAGGGTTGTTAGCAACACTTTTCTCTGTGGTGTGTCAAATTGACATGGCAGATTTATTTTCACAATATAGGGATTTATGGAATGACATGATCACACGCCTTTCTGAGAGCTCCTTGTGTACCTTTCACATAGTCAACTGATGCAAATGTCTTTGGGCGTCTGGCTTGTTTTAACTTCATCATTGTAATTGCACAACGCCGGGAATGTCAAAGTACAACCAGTGTGATCCCCCCCCCCCTTCTCTTTTTTTCCCCTTTCACAATAATTTAAATTCATGGAAATCCCAAGAATGTTCTTGACATGCACCTTCTAAAACACACACACACACTCACACGGATGGTGAAGCTTAAAACCCTCACCCCCCCCCCCCCCAACCCCTTTTTTTCCAACTCATGTGAACACACTTAGATTGGCTCTATTATGTCTGGGAATAATGTAAAACAGCTTCCCGGCGTGTCCGTGTCTCTGCTCCCGTCTGTGGAACGCCACTGACGGCGGCAGGAGTCTGGATGAGCGCCGCCCATCTAAACCGCCCCCGCCACCCAGACCCCAAATTGTCGCCACCACCATCATCCAAAGACAACTCGCGCTCAGACATAGTGACGATTCCAAAGAATAACTACTGTACGATGACAGACAGATGAGGAAAAGTGGAAATATTCCTCGTTTAGTCAATCAGAACGTTACAAATATCAACTGAGTCAATACAGATGCGACCTGAGCACAAAACGCTAATTTGTGTGTGCAAAATACTAATTATGTATCCCATAAGTGCAAAACACTTATTTGTAGCCATAAAATACAAAATTGTAGCTTTAAAAAATACTCATTTGCGGACAAGAACATGCACACAAAATAGTAAGTAGTAAAATGCAAATCAAATGCAAGAGCACACGTACACACACGCGCGCACGCAACACACACACAACACGCTATTGCACAATGACTCACGCCAAAAAGTTTACAATGGCTTACCTTGACCAGGAACTCGCTGTGCATTGTGGCCAAAGGTATAATCCGCCGTGTCGTGCAAAATAACTAGTATTTAAACCGCAGTCGTGCACAGGTGAGTAACACACTACCGGGTTGAAAGTTTGACGAACCCGCTTGCCACCACACGACGCATGCGCACACCCCGCATAGCTATTGTTAAAGATACAGCACACGCAGCACCGTTGCAAGAGTTCGTGCATTTTCTCGCCCAATCGAATTCCCATGCAAATACTGACCAATAAGTGTTCCTCAGTCAGGGCTCTGGGTCAAGAATCCCTTGATGACCTTATTTGTCAAATATGCCCTGTAAATGTCCTGACAAATAAAAGCCATCCAATTAATTCCAGGCTTGAATTCTTCTAAGTCCTAAAATGTCACATATCAACAAGCAACACGCATGGGATAAAAACACACACACGCATAAACACACACGCACACTCACGCACACACAAAAAGTTGGAAAAGACTAGTCCAGATGTTGGTAGTTATCTGGGAGACAGTGCAAAAAAATCATGTCATTAAAATCCATCAAATCATCTAAAAGCCTTTTATTTGCTTTCTCCAGTTACAACATAAATACTTTGACTTTTCAGGCTGAAGCAGTGGGAATGTCATGCGTGTATGTGTGGAATATTTGATTTGCTCTGCATGCAACCCTTCAAAAATAAAATCCACCTGAATGACTTTATTGTATTAGCGCCCACTAAATAAAAGATCTGATGACGACCAAATTCCCAACATTGACGTCTGCATCTCATTTTGTGCCAAGGTTTGTGGTAGTGCTGATAGTGCAAAACATTGTCCATGATGATTGATGAACTAAAACCAGATGTCTTCTTTTTTAAAATATTAAAAATCTTTAAAAAAAAATTAAAACCGGTTAATTTTTCTTTTCATTTCTCAATTTAGTAGGTAATCCTACAAAAAAAGCTCAAGTGGATTGATTTGCCAATTTAAAAAAAAAAGTAAAAAATAAATAAATTAAATTAAAATAAACTTTTAAAACTATATTTTAAGTACATCTAAAAAATAAATTCTAGAAGAATAAAAAAATGGTAATTTAAATAAAATAAAATGTAAGAAAATTTAGAATACCAAAAAAGTTATAGTGTACATGTATGAATGTGTCTGTGTAAATATATGTGTATTGTATATTATATACACATACATGTAGACATGCACTTATCTACACAAGAAACTAATTCCAAATGTCAAAATAAGCAATAGAAAAATAAAACTTAATTTTTTCATATTTAATACAAAGGAAAAGCTGTACAACAAAAGACAGCGGCGGACATAGCGCTCAGAAAACTTCATCTGCAATTTTTGTGCACCACATCATAATTTCCCAATTGTATTTTGTTGAAATTATTTAAACCATCAGTTTTGTACAAAATCCTACAAAGTGAATGTGAGAAAAGGCCTCTTAGAAAAGTGTGTTTTGTACTAAATTGCACTATGTTTGGTATTGTACAAAAGTTTTCAAAAATGTACCTTTGGAATTGATGGAGAATAGAATTCAAATGTTAAAAATGAATCCTCTGACAATGCTGAAAATAAATGTATGCACATAATTGCTGACTACTAACAGCCAATCAGGCAACAGGATGACATCATACAACTTTTGTATCCATTAAGTGCTTTTACTTAAGTCAAGATGGCATCAACATGACAAAGAAAAGAATTATCAAAAGAACCAACGCGAGTGTCAAACACCCTGACCAACTTTCTTAAAGTGGTCACGTATCAAACAACAAAATCTTTGGATCCTGAGCTCTTTTATTGGAATTTCACTGATTGTCTGAATCTTGGTTGTCGTACAAAACTGTATTTTTCTTTTTGTTGTCGCCGTGTTGAAAAATTGAGTCATAAAGACGCAGCAAAAGTACTGGGATGAGTCAAGTTTTCAAAAATATAATAATACATAAGTTATGGCTTCATAAGTTAAACAGGAAGCAGAACGCCCTGTAATATACACGTTTAAATAAGTCTCGCTGCTCAGTGCGTCTTTGTATTGTCGTATAGAAAAAAAACAAAAAACATGCCTAATGCAAAACAAAGCATTAAAGGAACAATCAGGATGAAAGTCGTAAAAGCAAAGATAAACAATTACGCTACCACATCAGCGCCGGAATCTTACAAGAACAAAACTGGAGATTTGAGGAAAAGTCAAAATACTTCAAAATGTTCAAGAATTATTTTAAGGGAAAAATGTTGCTGATAAAGTTGCCCCTTCAAAATATACAAATTTATGCTGGTTAAATTCAGACTTCAATGTGGTAGTGTAAACATTATTATTTTCTTCTTTTTTGTTTGTGCCTCCTGTCCATTGGTATTAAAGAGATACAAAAAAAAGTCTGTTAGGAAGGATGTGCTTCTTATTGCTGCTTTGAGCGCTTTGGTCCAAACATTCCAGGAAGACAAGTCCACACAAGTTAGGATGAGCTGCTTTAAACAAAAGAAATCCCTTTTCAGTCAGGTGTTCAGTAGGGCCTCCACACAGCCTCATCCATGCGCCCGCCCGTGTTCAGGACGGTGGGCGAATTGCTGTGGCTACCGTCTCCCGCGTCCACGCCGCCATCCGCTTGGTTGGGCAGGTTGGGGTTGACCAGCGAAGTCCCTGTGGAGGCGCTGGTGCAGGGCGGGGGGGCCACGCGCGAGGGCGAGCGCTCGCCGCCGCCCGCGCCCCCGCCCGACACCATGGAGATCTGGTAGGACCCGGACGAGGCGCCGTAGTACAGGTAAGGGGTGCTGCTGGTCTGGAAGGGTCCGCTCTGGTTCTGCGTGGAGCCCGGGTATGGTGGCGGAAGATAGGTGTGGTAGTGGGCGCCCCCCAACGACATGGCGGAGGTGACGGGCGGCGTGTAGGTGAAGGTGGCCGGGTAGTGCATGCGAGGACCGCTGAAGCGACTCTCCGTCAGGGAAGACAAGCCCGGGAATTGGCGCTCAAACTGCCCCGGGAACGGGCTCAGGTCCGAAGAACCTGAAAAAAAAGACCACGTTTACAACATAAGATAAAGATAATGATGTTAAAAAATCCCCCATTTCTTTTTACTTTAACAAGGCCATCAAAAGAACAAAAACGCTTCAACAATTTTTTCCCCCCCTTTTCTATTGGCGTGTTTTTCTTTGGGTGGAATAATTCTGAGTAAAAATGCCTGTATTGTTTTATTCATCATCTTCTGTCTCGCCGGCCGGCGCTGACAAAGCGTTTGCATGTTTACGCAAATTTACGTGTGTGTGTGTATGTGTGTGTGTGTGGGGGGGGGGAGCACATGTGGAAACACTTTGTGCAAGAAACAGTTTCCATGAGATTCATAATGAGGCGGACCCCGGCTCTGATGTGGCTCCGATGCTTGCCTCCCGTCGGCTCCGGCGAGTGTGTGTGCGCGCGCTACATCCCCCAAAATAAAAAGTACCCCCCAAAACCACTAAATAGCTGTGGCGAGCACGGCAGTGGGTGCAGAGTTTATGGAGAATGGGAGGTCTTCTCCGTACCCCCGTACCATACACCCCCGCTCGGTCCCCATTTGTCTCCCGCAGTGGTTTAGTGCAACCAAGGCGCGCTTATCATAAATCCCGAGGCGTCTTCCCTGTCACCACGTCTGCTGCGAAAGGAAGATGAGGGGGCGGAAGCCTCGTGGAGGGACAGGGAGGGGCTCAGCGTGTTTACATGAAAGTTAGCGTCACGTAGCATATGATGCTAATTAGAAAGCAACCCCCAATTTATTCTTATTGAATTCAAGAAGGAATGTGAGGTGAGGTTGCATGTTTTGCACACTCCTCTTCATTCGTCATATTTACATAATTTTGTCTTTATGCCTCTAATATATACATAGATCTAAATTGTATGTAATGTATCTCAATTTTCGTGTATCATTACCAATTACAATGAATTATATAAGTCAAAGTCTGCTTTATTGTCGACATCTTCACATGCCGAGACACACAAAGAGATCGAAATTACGTTTTCCCTATCCCCCTATAATATGTAACATAATATATATAATATATATAATATATAATATATATATATATAAAGCGAAAATTTGCATAATATTTTGTTTTATGCATCTTTGCATATTTAAGGAGTGTAACCGGAATATTGTCAGCTACCAGTAAGTGTCCGTATCACATTTGTGGACTCAGCTTGCATTACGTCCAAGTGTCAACATGTTCGCTAGTGGGTGTGTTAGGTCATGAGTTTGAAGTGCAGTATGTGGTGAGTGTGACAAGATTTTGGTGTGTTATGTGTGTTTTTTTTTTTTATTTGACATTGAGAGGTAACTATTAATTTGGTTGAACCTGGCACCTCATGCGAATGACAACAAAGTAACAAAATGAAAGCCGACTAGGGGAAAATCCAAAGTCATCAAGGCCGCTGACTGCCTTTGAAACATGGCAGTGAGTCAACAGGTGTACAGAGAGAAAACGTGACTGGCGTGCGGCAAGTTGGGACTTCAAACGGAGTGCTTTAGTTTTTTTGGGAGCGTACAAACTGTGAGCCAGACACAATCAGGCCAGCAATTTTGCACAATGCGATTTGTGTGGGTGCAGAACAGACACTTTGCCCCAGTCTAATAAATGTGGCATAAATAGTTGAATTCTTTATATTCTAATAATTACGGTATGTTTATTTTGGTATTATTGGGTATTCTATTCTTATCTGAAGACATAACTAAGTGATGCTGAGTTGATGCGCGATCCTAACCTGGCAAGCGTCTGGGCACATCGTTGATGGAAGGCAGGCCCGTCCCTCTGCTGGAGGAGAGCGGGGCGGTGGAGTGCACGGAGGGGGACGCCATGGGACTCAGGTAGGACGGATACGTCTGATCGTACGACCACGGCGGCGACGACTGAGACTGACGCGGATCTGATCGGGTGCGGAGGAAGAAACAACAGCGACAAAACAATTGCATTATTGGTGTATGTGGAGGACCCGGTTTGAATCCTTTGGAGTGTTCACCTTCCAGGAGAACAACTTCCTGTTTGCCCTTATAATAAAAAATAAAATAGCAGCATGTAAACGAGCTGAAGTGAGGCGAGAAAACTTTTGTGCTCAATCGTTTTAAAAGTCCCCTCGATAGTGATTGCGATTTAGTATGTAGTTATATTTTCAAGGTCCTTGTGATTTGAAAATTATATTCTACGACAGATTTTAATGTATGATGAATTGAGTTAACCAAATTTAGTAAAAATGTGCATATTTGGAATGTTACCGGTGATTTGCGTCTGTCCCTGCGCCGTGAACGAGTTGGGCGCGGCGTTGAGCGCCGGTCGCTGGGCCTGGGCGGGCACCGCCACACGGACCCTCATCCTCTCCAGCTCGCTCAGGCGGTCCGAAAACAGGCCTGACTTTGGAGGGTCCTCCAGCTTCTGACGATGCCCTGAGGACGCAACGCAGTGTTTGTGAATCGTGACTTAAATGAGCTAATTGTGAATTAAGAGGACCAACGTGGTTGACTTCTTTTTCACACTCGAAGGCTAGTTCAAACGTTAGCTAAACTTAATCTTTACGTTTTTATGACAAATGATGAACTGACCCAGAAAGGTATTCTGAAAATCCAGTTAAAGCGCGAGAGACTCCAAGTCCTCCCGACTGCAAGAGGAAGCCGTCCACTCGTTAAGCCCAGGCCTGTTCGTCAGGTAAACAGAGTTTCTCACGCCATGCCGCCATTATCTCTACAGGAGTCGCATGTCCTGCCAAAAATATTCTCGCCTTGCTCTCTTCCTGCATTCCTCTGGCAAAATTCTGACACCCCTTTGTCACACTTCTCAGAGGCGTTACTTTTTAGCTCTATAACACGCTCTCATAATGGGCCTCAAAAGTCTGGGTCTTATTTTAAGATTATCTCTCAGGTGAGGACACACTGGCAAGGATATTGATTTTTTCTTGTTTTCTTTTGAAGCTGCGCAGTTATGTACCAGACGACGGCGGCATTCCCACCGCGCTTTGAGTTTGAGTTTATTCACGCAATATCCAAGACATACAACATGATACAACAAACAGTATTACACAGTCGGATGCGTGAAAGGTCACCCCAAGTAAGCTATTTAAAGCTTTTAATAGGGGGCCTGGTTTCCCATAAGTATCAGATATTGGCCAGATATCCTTACATTATGGACAAGAATAGACAATAACAATAAACACACAATAAGATACAACACACAATAAACATACGACAAATTAAACATACATTGATAGGATTGGATTTTTTAGATTTGCCTTGAAGATGGATATGGATTGCAACATTTTTAGTGTTTCGTCAAGCTCTTTGGCAACACTTCAGCTGGCCCGCTAACAATCGGCAGCGTCACTCACAATCCAGATGAACCTGCTTACGGAGAGGACGACACCTAACCAGGTCGAGCGACGCGGGGCGATAATTAAATCAATCAATCAACGAAAAAATGCCACAGCCCAAGTAGCCCATTTACAAATCAAATCTGTACTCTCTGAGTCAATCAACGATGTTTACTGCATTGTGTTTATGTAAGCGTTACAGATAATTAAGGCCTTTCATTTGAAAAGAAAGTCCCGGAAGTTAAGTCACAAGAAATTGCATCATCCAAACATCCTCCGACCACTTCACACTGCCCCCATCACATGTCTCACATTGTGGCCGCGGGGGCTTCTTCATGAATGCTAGCAAGTTATCTTTTTTGAATAACAACGGTGACGCCATGTGACTAACAATTAATGGATCTCAGTGTTTTTTTTTTTACCTTTACTTAAGTACAGAATTTGGATCTGTATTTTATTCATCCTTTCTTGTTGGGTGGACTTCCACCACCTGAAACATTTGATTGAGCGCAATTACACACTTTTCATGACTTCACAGAAAGTGTTTTTTTTTCCCGTCTACTGCAGGGATTGATTACGCCTTGTACACTGCCGGAGCCAAGCTTGTGTCTCGGCTGTTTTATCGGAACTCTGGTAAGGCTGCTGAGCAATGAGCCCAGGGTGTTTCAAAAGAAGCAGGAAAAGGGGCTGGATGATTTCACCCACCGTCGGGGAAAGTCCCCGACATTCCCGTCATCATCATCATCGGCAGCAGCAGAGATGGCTAAAGTAGCCACACTCTGTACAAGGGTAAAAATGTAAGGTAAAAAATGAATAGAAAGTGAACCCCAACTTGTGGTCTCTCGGGGCCAAGTACATTTGCGCATAGTGGAACTGGTCAAATGTACTGCAATTTCCTGTAACTGCCAGAAGATGGCAGCAAAGAATGCCTTCACTCTAAACGAAGTTCCTCAACTCACGTCAACATAACTCCATATGGTAACAATGCAATATTGTGGGAAGTAAAAGCAAGAAGTCATTTGAAAAATAAATCCGACTTAAAATCTACTCGTGTACAGACACAAAGTGCTTGTGCTTGGTTACTTCCCACCGCTGCAAAGCGGCAGTACAGATTAGCGATAGCGCCCTCGCTGCCACTTCCTTCCCTGCCCCAGCCGGCGGCCGGAAGCTAGGACACATTCGCACCAGATGTGCGACCGCTCCGTGGCCGCACATGCAAACGCTCGCTAGCAAGTAGTCGGAAGAACAGGGATCCAAGAGGACTTATTATTATTCTTCCAAGTGAGGCTATATGGCACGCTGGGCTAATCTGATCAAAAGAAAAACAGGCAGGGAGAATAAAGAAGCTGTGTGATGATAATTAATGGAGGTGGTTTCCCTTTCAAAGACAAGGCAACCATTCGTGTCGGGGATTTGCGGTGACAGCCCGTTATGCTCTGCTGCCGGCACTGACTTAGCTTTGCTCAGCTTTGAGACTAAAAAAAACCATCACAACTTTGTCCAGAATTGAGCAAAATAATGTCAAACCGAGAATTGTGGCATTTCTCTTAATATGATAAACTAGGCTAAGATTGGATCACCCTGTTTTTATGGTTTAAACCTTTTTTTATCTTTGCTGATCACAGCCTTGAGAGTTGGAAAAACAAGGCTGGCTTTGTCCGGAATCAAGGAAAATAAATGTGAAGTGGATGTAGTTGCGGTTTTGTCTTGATTTATGCTAAGCTAGGCTAACGGCGCCTTTGAGAAACAAGACTTCAAAAAGTACCTGAGCAGTGCTTAGATAGATTATTCAAACCAGTTGGAAAAACAAGCCTGGATTTGTGTAGAATCAAGCAAAATAAATTTTAAACAGAGACTTGTGGGTTTTACCTTGATTTATGCTAAGCTAGGCTAACGTTGTTGCAACCTCACCACTGATTTATGATTTATTTTTAAGACGGAAATCCTTTAGCTTCACACATGACTCCATGCTGCCGAATTCACGTGAAAACTATGAGAGAGACAAACAGTGGTGTGATGTCTTTAACTAGAGTTCTTTTATGCATGTAGACAGCTGGTCTAGTTTTACACGCTGCTTGAAGGCATTTGAGAACACAAGATGCCGAAGCTAGCTTAGCTTAGCACAGCTCAGACATGGGAGCTGCAAAAACAACCCTGGCTTTGTCCAGAATTGAGCAAAAAAAATGTTAAGCGGTAAGACTTGCGGCTTTTTCACTTGATTTATGGGGTCTAACGTCGCCTTACAGGAACACAGAATGGCAAATTTTATTTTAGCTTACCATTGCTTAGCCTTGAGAGTTGGGGAAAAAAGCCGGGCTTTGTCTAGGTTGAATCAAAAATAAATTTTAACCCGTCAGGCTCGAAATGTACCGGTTGAAACATGACTCACTGATGTTCCAGTCATTTCAGTTCTGTGGCTATCATCACATTTTTCACTACTGCCTTTTTCTGTACCTCTTTTTGCATAAAATGAAAGCGTATTTTGTGGCAGACTACGGCATCACTCCACATGTGTTTGGATGTTAATCATCCATGAATGAATTGACTTTTACTTTAATTTCTGCAGCCTCACACAGACCATTTTTATTTTCTTGACGTCATGAATTATTCCAGTGGATGACTACCAGAGGGGAAAAAAGTGGGGAGTTAGGCTGGCTCGGAGGCCGGGTGACAGCCAGGCGCCCGTCCGCCGTGGGGGTCTGGTATCAAGGGAAGAGGGATTGGAAGAAATGAGGGCAGATGATAAAACCAGAGATGGAGGGAGGAGAAGTGGGAAAGAGAGGAGGAGGGGGGAAAAAGAGGAAAAGGAAAAAGCGAGTGAAAAGGAGCCGTGCTGACTGCGGTGGAACGCTGCCAGACGTCTGTGTGGTCCAGCCAGGGAAGGGAAAACTCACACACACACACACACACACACTCTATACATTTATGTATATAGACGTCCAGCACAGCTCCCCAAGGCGATACTATGATTTCACGCACCAACACATTAGAGATGATTCAGAACGGGAGAGTAGAGATTTATTTTCCTCAAGTTTTCTGCCGCCCGCTGAATGACTCACTCACTCACTCACTCACTCACTCACTCACTCACTCACTCACTCACTCACTCACTCACTCACTCACTCACTCACTCACTCTGATTCAGTCGCTTGGCACATCTTCAAGGAACTTCACACAACTGACTGGTTGCCTCTGGAAAAGTCTGAAGGTTCCTTTTTGTACTTCTTATTTGCCTCCTTTCTTCTCAACCTACTCCCTTATTTCATTACTCTTGGTTTTTAGTTGACTGGTGACTCCAATTATATAATAATAATAATAATAATGGTAATAATAATAATAATAATAATAATAATAATGTCAAATTTTGGGGTCACCATTTGACGAAATACAGCAATTATTGTCATAAAATTGTCGAGTCATTATGTCACATTATAGACAGTAGATAAGTGGATTTGAATGCCTCGCTGTGTGTGTGTGTGTGTGTGTATGTGTGTGTGTGTATGTGTGTGTGTGTGCGTGTGCACGTGTGTCTGTGTAGGGTTAGTAAGTAACCGCTAATATGGTCTGCAGAACCACTGCCTGCTCACCAGACTTGTTAACACTCTGACCTCCACAAAACACACAGGCTTGCTTAGCCACAAAGCTAACTTTGTGTGACACCACAATGTTGTGTGTCACCTCTCGTGTGAGCATACCATCAATTTCAAAGTCAAAGTCTGCTTTATTGTCAATCTCTTCACGTCAAGACACACAAAACCGAAATTACGTTTCCTCTATCCCACGGTGACGAGACATAGTACACGATAGACATACAAGTAAACGACACTAAATAAAAACAAGAAGGCACAAACAATAAATAATAAGAGTGATGAATAAATAATAATAAATAACACAATAAATAAGAGGAGAAATAATAATTTGATTGACCAACTGAAGATTTGTCTAGAGGAAATGTGCGCATTTTGCTACCATTTTCGGAGGCAAACACACACATTAGCGCACTTGGGCCTGCGCATGACCAGTCCCCGCCACCTTTTAGCTGCAAATGACATTTAATGAGGCCTATTAGTTGTACTGTGCCTGTACTCTGCTAATGACACCATTAACATACAATCACACACTCCTACAACATGTGTCCGGACCTAAACACACGGACGCACGCACACACGAAAAGCTAAAATTAATGAGAAGAAAATGCTTTGAAGTAATGTGCATTATATCTATATGGACATTTTATTGCCAATGGATGCCTTGTTTTTAGATACATGGATTCAAAGCCTTTTAAGACTTTCAGGATCTCTGCGACTCTGCAACCTGAATTGAACTCAACCCGTACTGTCTAGTGCAAATACGTATGGGCTGCCTTATTTTGGTACCTTTCATCACTATTTTACAAAGCTTTCTTGACATAAATTAGTTATAGTGGAGTCTGATCTGTTGGCCACCAAACAGCGGCCTAAAAAAAGTCATGTGACGCGCAGCAGCAGATGCACAGGAAATGCTTTTGATCAAACACAGCGAGCAAAGGGTGCGTGTGTGTGCGAGTGAGTGTGTTCTTGGCAGCCGCTAGCAGCTTTCCTAGCGGCAAGAACGACATCGTTTGCTAACACGAGCGTCTGCCGGCTCCGCTATGTCCCGGTGCCACATGTGAGACTTGTTTGTCACATCAGTAATGATTTTTTTTTTCTTCATTTTCTTGGTGAATTCCCCAAGGCGGAGGCTAACAGCTGTGTGCCAGACCAGCTGGCACTGACGGCTCAACTATAGTAAAGTTTCACCCCCCCCAACTTCTTCCTCAGTTGTTTTTATTCAGCCTATTAAAAGGAGCTGATGCTAGCGTTCTTGCTAGCCGGTATGGCCTTTTAGAAATATGCCGCCTCACTGTCTTGGCCTAGAGTGAGCTAGTGTGGGAAAAGCGCTACAAAGTATTCCCCCGCTATGTTGCGGTTCATTTCGTTTGGGTCAGGGTCAAGTCAACCTTTAGCCTTTGCAATGTATTTTAGTATAATAGCACGGATGCTTATTGTTAGCCTGTCTATGGCATTTGTATGTGAGGCACGTGTACTCACGCCTGGGCTCTCGTGGTCCGTCCACTGTAACCTTGATGGCTCGGTGGTAAGTGGCGACTTGCGGCGGGTTGGTGAACACGGTGATGGTCAGCGTGAAGCTTTTGCCTGCAGCGACATCAAAACGACATCATGGTCATCATCAGCAAAGTTGACACGCCATGCGCTGCAGGGACAACGCGCCGCATTCAATACAAACTGGGCGTGAGGAGCTTAGGCGGAGGAGTCATGGTGGACAACGCCTGCTTGTGTGAGGGACTCTCGACAAGAGGACACACTATGGCCTTATGTGGCCTCTTTCCAAGAGTGAGTGGGCTCTTTTAATTGGCACTTCCTCTCTTTCACCATGGAACACGTGCTGTCGCATTTTGATATTTGCGAGCCTTTCAGTCATTACATAGATTTGGAGCAGCATTTTTTAATATTATGTTAGCATTTAGCTAGCAGTCTTTTGGTGGGGGCGTAAAACTATTTTGCGTTCCAACTTGCGTGGAAGTGTGTGTCAGCATCAGGAATGCTGTGAATCACACACAGGCACCAGGTCAGCAGCGCCATGAAGACTTGAAAAGGTATGCATCATGTAACCGTGGAGACGACCATGGCCGGGTGGGGGTTACAGGAAGCGGGGGCGACCCGAGAGGTTAAATGCGGCGACTCATCGCAGCAGCTGTCCATGCGTGGGCGTCTGCAACGACGACTGTAAACATGAATCCGCATGCGACAGGTGTGCGTCGTGATCAAGTGGACACTTCCGCTGGATCAACTTCCGACTGCTTCCTTTGCATGTTAGTGAGAGTTTTATCTAAAGTGAATCTTCCTTGAATTTTTGTCTCAGTGCTTGCATCGGTTATCGTCAAGTTCCTTAGTTTCTGACCAAGGTCAAAGCGGTATCCCGAAACTAACGCATCTCTCTTTTGAGGTTAGACTGCCACTCGATCAAGTCTAATGATGCTATCAACAGTATCCACTTACGCTAGGCTACCTGCGCTATCAATCGTGGCCGCCGCGGCCCCGATGTGTCATCAACATCGACGTCCTGCCTCGTCACCGTCGGCCGGGTATTCATTTCAGACACCTCGTAGTCTGATCTCTCGCCTCCGGGCTCCTATGTCACTTCCTGTCGCCAGATTCTGTGACATGGGTTTCCGCGGCAACAGGCCAAACACTTTGATAACTGGGCCGCCTCGAACCAAAGGGGCAACGACACAGGTGGTGGAGGCTTCTCTTGTTGGAATTATTTTTGAAAGAAGATTTACAATAGGTGGTTTTTGTGTGTCTTTACCTCGACCACTGCGGCCTACGAAGCGCAGGTCGTTGAAGCGCGCCACCTGGTTCTTCATCACGCCCGAAGCGTTCCGCAGCTCGGCCGAATAGTTCTCGTCGTTGCCCGCCATTACCGTCACCACAGTGCCGTCCGTTATGTCCCCTAGCGCCACCACCTGGCGGCAAAGCCACAAGCTGACTCAAAATCATATATACAGTATGAAAAAACAAGATGAAGAGGTGAAGAAAGTCCCCAACTCTGGTCTAATCATATTTAAATTAAAGTATTCTAACTATTTTAACTTACTCTTAAAGTATTTAACAAATGTTTTAAACAATTGTATACTAGATAGGAAACAATTTTCTAATGTTTTCTTCAAAGTAAAGACACTTAAATAATTTAAAAATAACTTAAATCTAAAAAAAAAACACTTCTATTTTTAAAACTAATAAGAGGTCAACTTTTTAGGTTCGCAGGCTAAAGGTTATTCAGGCTTAAACACACCCCTTTCAGTATGCTAACAGTTGCCACACCCTCAATTAAATAGAAAATCAAAACCATTAACTTTTGATTTTGTGTCATTTTTAACGCAATCCATAAAGAGGAACTGGTATGAAAACATTTCACTTACAAATGCTCATGCAATTAACTTGAGTGCAAATCTCAAAGCCAAACAACAATAAATATTTGCTGACAAATTAAATCAAAAGAAATACCAAAATTGAAACTTTTCTTTTAATCTGCATCGATTGCCAAGCGCTTTCAAAACACAAAATATGGCAACATGCCAACTCTCTGACAAGAATAATTATACAGCAAGCACATCTTTTGAGACACATCAAAATCCCTTCAAAGTCTGCTTTAATTTCATAACAGCAAAAAAAGCTTCACAAAGATTCTCGTTAAGATTCCTGGAAGGAGATAACAAAAAAGGCCCCAGCAGCTGCTAAAACTACCAGACAGCAATAAAAGGGCTTGTTCAAAAAAAGAGCAGCCAAGAAACATATTTGAACACACTGACATTGTTTGATCCGTCCTATATCTTTGAAAAGACCCTTTCATATATATATATATTTTAAAAGAAACACCAGCAATAAGTTTTAAATGAGTTTATAACTAAAAACAACATAACAGTTTTATTTTTTATTTAATGTAAAGTACTGCTTGAAATGACATTCTTGGCATTCTCTCCCCATTTTATACTTTTGTGCCAAAATGACAAGTACAATTACTTTTATCTAAGAAATCAATAATATTTCTTATTAGTGACATTTTATCAAGCAAAATTGATTTCCGCGTTTAAATGACAAAATATTAAGCAGTACGTGTCCTCGGGTCCTTTAAAATGTTTTAATATATATTTTTTAAAGTAAAATCATGTTAATTTGGACTCACCTTGAAAGCGACGGGCAGAGTCTTGTTACATCGCCAGTGCGACGGAAGCACGGAGCACAAAAAGTTCGGGCTGTCGGTGCGCACCAGCTCGGCCGGATGGTCGGCGATGATCTCGGCCATGCTGCGGTTCTCGTGGGCGCGCAACCGGGGCACCACCGCGGTCGCATCAGCCTGCCCGCCGCCGCCTCCTCCGCCACCTCCGCCGGCAACCGGGGAGCCTACGTCCGTCATTTTGCCCGCAAGCGGCTGCAGGCTGCTGGACGGTGGGCTGAACCTCCGGCTGGCGCTCGGGTCTACGGGGATGCGCATTACAAACAACGGCGCTGGATTAAAACTCTATTAAATGGAATAAAAAAAGATACATGGAAGGGGGGGGGGGGGGTTAAAGTTGCGATCCTTCCTCGGTAGCACCGCGAGTGAGAAAGCCTCCTTTCTCCCGGGCAGGAGGAGAAAAACCACGCGTGGGGAGTGTGAGAAAAAGGAGGAGGAGGAGGGTGGTCGTGGTGGTGAGGGTGGTGGTCTCTGTGGCTTCTTGAAAAGTCCGCGAGCCACCACTCGTGGGGCTATAAATAACTTCAAATGGGCTTCCACGCGTGGGGGGCTTAAGAAAACGTTTAGGCGGCTTCCAGGTGCGTCACATACAAACTTTTATGTACAGGTGTGATCTATGCCTTAGAAAAAAAACAACAACACCTCAATATGAAATTAATCATTGCAAACTATCGCAAAACAAGAAAAATCTTTTGCCGTATCTCCTTTACACGCGTGCGTGGGAGGCGGAGAGGCTTCTTCGTGGAGCGCGTGTTACCGTCCGTGTTTTTTTAAATAGCTAGTATAAACTGAGGGGGCGTTACGCCTCCCACACACGCGTGTACGTACCCGCATGAGCCACGGTGACGACCACAACAAAATCATAAGAGCGCGCAAGAGCACCGTCCTCGGAGCGCGTGTGTTGCGTTCACGGAGCGACGACAGTGTGCGTTGCGTTCAGGAAGCGTTTCGAGCGTGCAGGCGCGCGTGTGTCGTGTTGACTGAGGAGCGATTCGATCCTGTTGCGTGCACGGAGCGTCCTCAGTGAGCGCGTGTTCCCGGAAGAGTCTCGAGTCGCGCGTGTGTGGCGTTCACGGGGCAACACAAGTGCGCGTGTTGCGTTCAAGGTGTGTGTGTTTCCATGTAATAAAAAATGTCCTGAATTTATTAGGCTGCTGGATATGTCTATGTGGATAAAAAATGAGAAATGGAAACTTACAGAAAAAAACTCAGTTAGTAGCGGCTATTAATAATTTGTAAAGGTAACTTAGTGAGGGTTTTTCAGCATCTTAACTAGGATGAGGAGGAAAACAATAATAAAAAAAAAAAGATTAAATGGAAATAATCAAAGCATATGTTTACTACAAGTACTAGTCATAGTAGTATGACTAATATTTGTACTAGTTCTACTGTACTTTACACAAGAAAACACACTCATATTACATACATTTTGCTCCCATCTAGTGGGCAAAAGCATACAATAAATACATTAAATTGAAAATATATTCAAAAAAGGTTATTAGAGAACTAAAATATTTCAAACGCTTTAGATGGGCAAAAAAGCCACATTGGAAAAAAATATTCCCAATTTTCTTTCCCAAATTAAATCTCAAAATAAATACATACACTTTTTTTCTTTTAATAAAAACTATAAAGTACAACGTTGTCAGTTTTTTAACGTAAAATACGGACAGTGTAAACTGAGTAATACTTTGTATGTGTGTGTCTACTGTAGAGGGCATCATTGGCCCTCTGAGAGGCTCTCATTCATTCTCATTTGCCCAACCCCCTGATTAGACATCAGTCTCCAGTCAGTCTCCTGGCTGCCACATCACACACACACACACAAACACACCACACACACAAACCTATGTGTGTGTTTGTGTCTGTGTGTGTAATGCCACTGCTGCTTTTCCACTGAACTCCACCAAGTTTTATTGCAAGCTAGCGCTTTGATGCTTCTAAAATAAGAGCCGAACATCAGGCATTTTGAAGGTGGAATAAGATTAGAAAACATTTTATTGCTCCTTATGGAAAACACATACTGTGTGGGTGTGTGCGTGAGGGACAGCCACCCATTCAAATAGGTGACACTTCACAATAAGAGACCATAACAAACTATTTTAAAAATACTTTCACCACTCCCACATATGTTTAACAAATTTAAAACATTTTTTAAAGTATTGTTTAGCAGCTGTTCTCAGTAGCTCTTATTGTCATTTTCAGGAAACAGTTCTGCTCAGCATGTTGATGCACAAAGTGGTCCGAGAATAAAAGCACTAGAAAGACTCTAAATGGGGATTTTTTTCTGTAACCCACTACCCCTGTAAATTAGCAGGAATCCTACATAGTGATATAGCGGGGGGAATACTGAAAGCACTGACACGCATCTGGCACGTGGTCAAGCCAACGATTAGGTTACATTTCCCCCTCCACGAGCCCGAGGCAGCGGGAATATGCTTCATTTTGTCCTGACGTTCCAAAATGTCAGCTCACGCTTCGCCGACGGATGCACGCGAGTCGTCGGAATTATTTCTGGAATAGAGATAAACTCCAGGCCCAGAGCAGGAGGCACGCAAAAATTTAGTTGGAAAATGAGCTACAAAGACTCAGAAAAAATATGACATTAGCATCAAAACCAGAATTAAAGTATTCATGTTTTCACATGTCACGACACAAATGCTAAGTACACGACAGCACAACAGAGGCCAGGCTTGTTTTTAACCATCGTCATCATCGAGGGGAAAAGACGAGAGGATTAAGGCTCCATTTCACAGCGGTGCATTTTTCAAGACCCTTAATTACAGCTTCTTGGAGAAGGCCGCCGACGAGGCTTTCGGCGAACAGAGATGTTTCCACGTTTGAGAAGACGCCTGCCGGCCCCGCCAGGTCCGGGCTGCGGCCAAAACCAGCCAATCAGCCGGATAAAAGCAGGACGGGGGAAGGCCGCTCCGGGAGTGAGGCTGGCAACGGAGATGGCTGACCTGCCCGAGGACAACAAATGACGGTGGCCAGTAACCTTACTCTGGATGACCTCATGGCGGTACGGATCACAGCTAAGCCCGTATTTATTGTTTGTCAACGGGCCGTGACATCATCTAAGGGTCTCTAATATTCCACTCAACCTCTTCAGAGAGTACAAAGCACTACTTTTGTCTAAATGAAGGTTCTAAACGCATTTAAACCCTTTTTTTTTTTTTTATCCAAGATGTCAAATCATTTCATTTCATCAAAGGAAATCCCGGCAGTTTAATGCTAATATAAATGCGAAAGCCATAGACAGGCTAACGGAAATGAACACAGATGTTAGGCTAATCAGAAACCTTCAAGCAAAGTCGTTTCTCTTTTGCTCTGTGCGATTGACAACTATTAATGTTGGGACAATTAACGTTGGCGACAGGGTAAAACGAATGATGGAAATGCGGAGCGGGCGGGTAGTAGCAAGTGAGCGAATAAAAGGCGGCAAGGCACGAGGGAGTCACGGAGGCGGGTGGGGGTACGAGGACAATTTCCTCTGGGCTCTTACTGCTCTGACTGTCTGCCGCCTCGCGCCTTCACGGAGGTCTCTAATTGACATCACTTGTAAGGCACCAGAGAGGAACTTCTGTGGGCTGGCAGAGAAAATAAAGCAGCGAGACTTGAGACAGTTAAGACTCCCAAGGACACATGCGAGGAGGGGGGGGGGGGGGCATGTTAGTAATACGGTTTGGATTGGTTAATCCTAGTCCGGCTTGCGTTTATAAATGGGGTGGGTGATTGCCAATCGAAACCACTTTGACGGAGAATCATGGCAAAATGGGTTTGTTTAAAAAAAATCAAATGCAGCCCTTGTGATCAAAGGTCTGCCAACTTGTGGGCTAAAATGAACCGTGACAAAAGTGTTCTGAAACATGGGACAGGACACTTCTGATCTTTGGGCCTGTTCACCATGGAAACAGCCACTAACGTGTTCTGGGTATGGTTTGTGGATGGGGTGACAGTGCCTGGGTCGGCGGCCAGAAACATGCCTCTCCCCTCCATTAAAAGACGGGATTTCAACTTTTCCGCTTTTGCATGCAACCGAATATCTTCACAGCCTTGAGGCGTTTTGGCCCATGCCGCTCTCTATGCAGCCTTTGTGTCACCCGCTATACTATTATTAGCCCTTCACTTCACTTCAGCCACACCAGCCATCAAAATCTACCCGGAGCCGCCACACTGTTGGCCCAGAGTGTCTTGTGTGCTTTTCCCTTCCATCACTCAATCACGTTCAGTTCCAAACCAGCTTTTATCACAGCACATTTTGTTTTGCTCTTAAATACGTTGAGTGTCCAGTTGGACTCAGAGCTGCCCGGCACTTGAAAACCGTAACGCTACTGTACTACGCAGAATTGCCTGTAGACTCATCTGCAATATAGCGAGGGGCACAAACAATGGACCATGACAAGGCTCAATGGACAACATAAATCAGACAAGGAGCCCACCCTCCTCCTCCTCGAGGATTAGCTTGAGGGGAAATGCGGCATATCAAGGAGCGCAACGGGGAACCCTGGTACAAGAAGCGTTGTTCTTGGACGCCGAGCCTCCGAAGGTGCTAAAGACAATACAGACGTTCGTTCCGGGCCAACATTCCGCTTGACACGTTTCTCCACTTTTCCGCTCCTCTGTGCGCTTCGAGCGACCCCGCTTCCTCTCCACGCACGAGTATCCAAATATTATGAGTACATCGGCAAAGACACCCTGCCCTCGTGTTATTTGAACTAGCGTTTCTTCGGGCGAGGTAAAACTAACAGCGGATTAATCGGCCGCTGTTTCTCTCGTGTTGATCTCGGCGCCGTTCTGTCACGAGCGGGGATGATTGATGCGACGGCGAGTGATTAACGAGGCTCGGGCGAGGGGGATACTGCGACCGTGGGGACGCCGAGCGCCTCTCGCCGGAGAGCTATCGGTTAGCTCGTCCAGGTTGAGGGCACGTAGCAAAGGCCAGAAAAGACAGAAAGAACGATAGGCTACTATTATTATTTTTAATAGTGGTAAAATATTAGCAGTAGAGTTGTTGATTCAAGAGTTCTCGCGTGATTTTAAGGAGTCAATAAAAGCTGGAAGACATTTCCATTGAGAACGGACGGTA
Source organism: Syngnathus typhle (assembly GCF_033458585.1). Taxonomy (NCBI): domain Eukaryota; kingdom Metazoa; phylum Chordata; class Actinopteri; order Syngnathiformes; family Syngnathidae; genus Syngnathus; species Syngnathus typhle. The sequence goes on along the minus strand of NC_083759.1, from coordinate 6,626,338 downwards.
ATGTCTCTGTTCTAGAGGGTTGACAGGGGTCCAATATTCTAAAATAAAATTAAGAAATTTCGTGGGAATATTTTTTTTCATATACCACACACAGTCCCGACAGTAGAACATATTAGAAAAAGGCAGCCTGAACTGGCTCCATATGAAATGTGCCTTGGGAAAACTTCAGGGGAAAGAAATGATAAATAGGAAAGTGAAGAAGGGCTGTGAAAAAGCGTCACAATCAAAATCTGACAAACAGGAAATAATAATAGTAATAATGATGATAGATCTTTGAGGGTTTGGATCTCACAAATGACATTCGGGCCGAGAGCCACGCCGCAACGCTGAACTCCGCAACCTAGAGCGCCGGTTTTCACGCCATCGCTCGAGTACACGAGGGATTTTGGTCTGGACCAAGTGTGAAAATGGCCGACAGCCACGTTTTCCACCAAGTGGTCGATTTCAGTTTGCCAGGGTTCACGCGGGTAGATCCTGAGCTGATCCTGATTCTGGATTACCTTTGAGCTGAGAGATGGCGAATATCAGCATTAGCATTAGTTCCTTACACAGGATGACAACAGTGCAGCGAGATTCACCAGTAACAAAGAGGTTGCCTAACATTTTTGGAACACAGCCGGCAGTCAACGAGTTAATCATATCGGGCGGTGAAAAAGTAGCGCTACGGCGCTGGTGTCTTTTCTCATAACATTCCCGTCGGCTGTGCTCCGACGCCAGCGAGTCCCAGCGGGAACATCATTGTCAAACTTTGCGCTTCTCAAACATTTCACGCTGTTGTATGATGGCAGCGGCTTTGGCGGGATGCGGTCGCGAGCTGACACTAAAATTGCGCGCGTGAAATACGACCGGCCTTAAATCTCCCGAGTTAGATTTCTTTATAGCCTCGTAGATCACGCGTAAAATCTCAGGAGAACGGGGAGGAAAAAAAAAAAAAGAGTTCCCGTGAACGGTCGTCGCTCACCGACGGACAATTGAAGGATCCGTCTTGTCTTTCAAACAATGCCAGTCAAATGCTTGACTTGCTGCCGAACAGACTTTCAGGCGACGAGCAGACAAAAGAAAATGAGCAGATTGGAAAGATTTCACATTATTTTCACATATTAGTATTTACTATAACAGTATTGTTATTATTGATGTTTTTGTTATTAAAACATGACGTAACGCGCACGTTTGATGAACCACAACCAAAGACGATCGCACATTTGACATGAATATTTTGACGGCCATTTTGTAGTGGAAATGCGGTTAGAAGGAAGAAGGTATCCATCATTCTTTGCGCCAGAGGATGTTCTTTTCTCCCAAAAAAAAAAAATAATCACGGAAAATTACAGTTTATCACTGCCAGGAGCTGTAAAAAAACGAAACAAAAAAAAACAAAAAAATTAAAACCGCAGTCTGCTTTTTCCTCACGCTACGCACTCACGGGACACAACATTAGGTACACCGGGTGTGTTAGAACATCTTTATGAAGATAGTAATTGTCCATCATTACCGTTTTTTTCCATGTATAATGCGCCCCCATGTATAATACGCACCCTATAAACGGCATGTCGATGCTGGAAAAAAGCCTGTACCCATGTATAATACGCACCCAAATTTTGACTCCTACTTAAGTCCGTAAACGTAAAATTATTTCAGAAAAAAGAGATCATCTTTGGGAACAACCTGATGTTATTCTGCCGGTCAGTATCACTGCGCATGCGCTAGCAAACTCGATAGCGAAGAAATGTTTCGGATTTGTGTAGGGTATATTGTGACAGCAAACGAGCAGGTGATCGAGCAAGCGTCTGATACGAGAGCATTGTGTTCGTATGGAGCGTGTTTGAAGTGAACAGCAGAGAAGAAAGCCCATCTGTAATGGCGGCCTCCGTATGATATCCGGATTAAAAAAAATTATATATATATATATATTTTTTTTTCTACCCATGTATAATGCGCACCCCAGATTTTAGGACAATAAATTAGTTAAATTTTGCGCATTATACATGGAAAAAACGGTAATTAATTTTGATAACAATATCGTAATATAAACGTTTAAAAATAATCTTGTTTATGCTTGATTTAGAAAAAGCATTTATTCTAATTTTGGGAGGGGGTGATGGCGATGAGTCAGAATAATGAAAGACATTTTGTAATCAGGGCTCTTTGATATAATTAAGACCTCTCAGGCAGCAAACTTCACTACAGAGAGCAGGCCACCTTTCACGTATCGCTTGTGTTGCACTTAAAAATGTCAGCATTAACATAAGCTCCCTGTGTTCATCTCATGTAAAAGGTCATAAATAAGCAAAAATCTCTATTTGCATCAGTAGTGTCAGCAAAAAAGATTTTTTGTTTTGTGTGAGACGAGACAGAGCGCTCCAAACAACAAATGTGACAGAAAAACAAGATGGGGGGGCAAGAGAGGAACATCGGCGGCGGCGCTAGACATGGCATCTTAAAGTTCCATCAAAAGCATCTGTCACTCTGATCAAATATGCCCGCCTTCTCCACCTTTTGCTCATTCAGCAGCAGGAGAGGTAAAAAGCGAAGGCAGACCTAGTTCCCGTCGGGAGCGGCGCAACAGTTGAAGGAGCAAATAAAAAGAGCAGACAAACAAAGCCGACTTCACACGACAAACAGCGACCATGTCGCAAAAAGCGAAAGATAAGGCGGAATTATGACAAAGGGGGAAGAAAGTATCTCTGATGTTTGGTAAGTTGCACGGCAAGCAGAAAACGCACAAAACTTCAAGATTTTATTGCTGCAAACTTTGAAAACATTTAATGCATGACTTATTATTTTTTAAGGCTGCTTTATTAAAAATTTAACACCTCACTAAGTACCAATAGCTGTTGGAGATATTATTAAAATCAATAATATATCAGCTTTGGTTTTAAAAAATGCACTGATAATTCTGAGATGTTAAATAGGAAAATTATTTGTTTTTTTACAGGGAATCCAGAGGTAGATAAGAAGACGAGGGCATTTGTTAAGCTGCCGCATCTCCCACCAGTCAACATGAGCCGCACGCTCGGTTTTCACTTCAAAGACTTCACATCCATCCACCTGCATGTGCACACCCGTGCGCACATGCACTCCTTTTGAATCTGTGGTCCACATTCAAGTTAATGATCTGTGTAAACGTGTGCCACAGGTGGTACGCCGCCCCGATACGTTTGTCATCAGCCTTTTTTCTGACGGCGTGGGTGAGGAGGGAGGAAAGGGGAAGAGAGGCTAAATACTCGCCCCCACGTTGCCAGATGGGAGGTGTTTAAAAAAAAAAAAGTCCGCCTGCGGTTGTTCTCGCTCGCCAACGCAAAACTGTGTCGCGCGGAAATTGGAAATAATCCATGCCGGGCGCCAACCGTTGCGGTCGTAAATGTTTTATAAACCGCATAGGCCACATTTTAAGTGTGAAAATAAGTTAAGCAAGGCTCAGACGTAAAACCATTGTCATGAGAAATGTTTTCACATGGACCCACCTTTTCAATAAAATATAAAACTATATGTAAATAAAAGTCAAAACAACAAAAAGTGACAATACGTTTAACTATTTTGAATCTGAGTCTGTTGACATTCTTATCAGTCAAAAATAATTATTTTGAATTTGTAACCAAAAGGTGTGTCGTGCCACGGACAGTCCCGGAAATTAACTGACAATAACAATTAAATCATCCATATGCTGACTCTGCAGTTTTACTCCCGCTAACCAAACTAAGACTTTCAAACAAGTTGCCAAGACATTACTTTTAAAACAGCAAAAGATTCATTCCGAAAAACTGAAAAAGGATCAAACCAAAGCTTTGACAATAAGTAACAATGCAGATGTTTGACTACAAGCGGAAGGGGCACGGTGACCACCCAGCCGTAAAAGGAAAAAGAGTAGGCGTCGCCGTGAGGGATGCGTTTGATCCGTTAGCGTGCGTCGGAGGCCGGCTGGGTAATTTGAGCAAAATGTGTTATTAAAGACACCCGACACCCTTGGCTGCACGACTACTATTGTTCACACGCACCTTTCTTTTCTTACACCCCTTCCCATCCCTGCCGGTGGCATCTGCTCCACACTATTCGGCCCTCATGGTATGCACATGCACAAAGACCAAAAAAAAAGGAGCGTGTTGGATTATTTCCAGGTGGCAGTTTGAGTGAGGGCATTAATCAAGCGGACAGATCTTCCTGTCAGAGACACATTAAGTGCACGTGCATGTTCACTACTGCTACACCTGCACACTGACTGACACGGAGGAAAGTTACTTGCTTACTTGAGGAGCAAGCAAAAACGTTCATTTGAAGACAAGCCGAGACGAAAGCCATCCCAACTCATTACTTTGTTTGAATCGACCTTGATTTGGATCCACGTTTGGTCTCCGACACCTCCTGTGTTTCCTCAGCTAAAGAGTGGAAATTACCTCCAAACACGCTTAACATCCCACCTATGTCGCTGCTTTCATGACCCACCGCTAAGTAAGTTTACATCGGCGGGGATGCCGCATTCCTGCCAGACTAAATCAACAGGGCGGACGACTGACCTTTTCCCTCCCCTCGTGGCGTAAAACAGGTAAGGCCTTGTGCGTCACCGCGCTCGCTCACATCATTACGGGCCGAAAACAAACATCCAAGAGGCTGCGCACGCTTTTATACGCCCTCGTCGCGGGGGGAAAGGGAGTTTTGGAATTTTGTGTAAAAGTGTAAGCGGGGTTTCAAACAATTCAGTATTGGACTCCAGTTACTTAAATCCATGTTTGATAAACAATTTTGGACATGTTACGTCTCCTGTGCATACATTTTAAAATGTCCACCATTTGTTTACAAGTGAATTCCGATTTATTATGAGTGCACACAATCATTTTGACTCTTCGCTCCTAGTGGTTCAAATCTAGTGCCGAGCAGTTAATTGTTTACTGTTCATAATCCTTCAAGCATAGTTACTTAAACTAAACTTGAAATGACACTAGCACAGCAGGTGCTAAATGCGGTTAGCTGAGACCGTAGGAAACCGCCCAATGCTTTGTTTTATGAACTTGATTAGAAAGGAGGTGTGAACTGCTCCCGCCTTTGTTGGCTTTGTTGACGCTTTGAAAGAACAGGAATCAGTAAGTCTGGGTTAGCATTAGCAGAGCTAGCAACGCTTTGAAAGAACAGTAATCATTAAGGCTGAATTAGCATTAGCAGAGCTAGCAAGGCGTTAACAGCATGTCGAACAGATTAACGCTTTATCGCCTCAATTGACTACCACATAATCAAAACGTTTTCTGAAATTATATTAGAAGAAATGAGTAATTAATTTGATAACAAATATCTGACGCCTTCTTTAATGACCACCTTTTATTATGTAGCAAGATCTGGAACGCAACTCTGGAGTTTGAGTCCTTTTAGCGAAATAGCAAAAAGGTTATTTTAAATGACTTTTAAATGTTGTCTCATCATTAAAAACAGCTGACCAAAGATCAAAAAACTGTTGTCCCTGTCTTACTGGAATCACGATACCTTGTCACTCTGCTGGCAACACTACAAGACACAAAGCTATTACTTGTTTGCAGAGCCAAAATGGCATCACGCAGACACGCCTCAATTAGTCTGCGGGAATGACACAGATGATTAGAATATGTGCGACTAACAGGCACCAATAGCTCGTGCAGATCATAAACACACGTGTACACTTTTGGCAACGGAATTAACACACCGGTGGACCAAAAGAGCATTTATCCCGCCTCCCCCTTAAAAAATATATATATCGGGTAAACCAAAATGGTGAAAAAACACTTTTTAATGCAAATTATAAATTCTACCACCGCACTAAATTGTCGAAATTTAAGATGAGTATCATGGATATGGTCTAACAGCTTTTCACACATTACATCAAGGGTGCCATTCAAGCAACAGAAGCCATCTTGTGTAAGTTACCGCCTTCAGATATTTGGCTCTCTTTTTTCTTTTGATCCCTTTGATTGAGAACCATCCGTGAGGATAATTGCCCCCGTGACTTAATTATCTATTTGTAATGAAGTTTGTAATAGGGCCATTATATGTTCTGCAGACAGGGACTGGCACTTAGTGGCTGCCACATGAGTCGAGGACTTTTGTGACGGCTCCGCCAAGCCAAAAAATGGATTTTGGGCAATTAAATGCGGAGGTGACGCCAAGACAAATGTTCACGGTGATGGGGAATATTTTGCCAGCGTCGTCTTTCTGCGGGAATGCACCGGCGGCTCAAATTAAAAGTTTCCGTGACGGCAGCAATGTGGCGCTACGGCAAACAAAATAAAGATTTTTGCGACTTGCGTTCTGGGCAAAAAAAAACAAAAAAAGCTGACGCCACACACACATAAAAAAACTCTCTACCACCCCAAAAAAATGGCTCCAGCAGGAACTAGTTGAGAAAACACCGCGGACGTCTCGGATCTCACACACGGGATTTAAGTCGACTGATGATGGAAAAGATGATTAATCCTTAGTGCTCTCAAAATACACATAGCAATTTACATGTCCAATGTTAGCTAAGTTGGTGCTTCTCAAACTGTGGTCCGTGGGCAAGACATTGGGGGTCTGCAAAATAAATTGCAGTAGATCGTTGGGGGCCAATTAAACAAACCAATCCTGACAAACTATGAGCCAATTAAAAGCTCTGAAATGATTGTGACAAATCATAAATCAGGTTAAAATATGCTTTTCTTCACTTGTTGAATATCATACTGTGGTTATTCTCGAAAAAATACAACTTTAACTTCTTCCCACTAAATTATTAATTTGTTTTTGGAACATTATGATTTTTCTGAAAAATAGTCCAATGGTGTTAGGATTCTGGCTAAGCATTATTTTGTCTTTTTTTTTTTCCCCAGTTGTTTGGAACACCAATTGTGTGTTTTTCCCCTCATGATACATAATACTTGTTTTCATTTGAAAATTACAAACACAGGCCGATACTCCGGTGGTCCCGGCGACATACTGTGGCGGCGCTGACAGACTTAAGAGCCAGATGATCATAAAACGGCGCCGGAGGCGACATCAATCAGCGAGACGCCGTGAGAATCGATAGGCGATCAACCGGCCGGACTGAATAGCACCTTGGCCGCCGCCTCCATCCTTCCCCCTTCGCACCTGAGCATCATCCTGCTTTCAATTTCCTGCCACGCTCGCTCCCCGCGGGTGAGAGGTTAACGCGGTAATAGACCTCAGTGATTGGTGGAAGACGCTGGGGCGCATTAAGAAGCCCCGGCGCTGCTTCTGTGGAGAGGCCCGCAGCAGATGTGTGCGGGGAGCTTTGAGACTTCTGACAAACATCTTGCAGATATTTGATTTGGACTCAGCCGCTCAGGATACGGAGCGAGTAGAGACATTGGCTTGTAAATGTTTGTTTAAAACTCGAGCGCTCATGCACTACTTATTTGCCCGACTGGGCTGGTTATCTCAAGACGCTCAAGTCCATAAAAATAACAACAAAAAGTGAAATGAAAATTTCAATACTACTGTTAAAAAACAGTTGATTTAAATCTTTCCAAATTAATTCTGAAATTAGAAGACGATACATCCATCTGTACATTATAAAAGCTTCTGCATCCATGCAAAAAATGCTATATCAGCAAAACAAGCAACCATAAGTTACAGTGCAAGTCTGAAAATCATTAGGCTACTGTTTAAAGCTCATCCTAATCTTCCAAAAAGAATCCGGGGACTTTCCATGAATTTCCACAGCATTTACGTTTCACATTGAGCTAGTTGTGTCAAGACGCCACCATTGTGCAAAAAAGACCACAACAAAAAGGGAGACCATGAATTACAGCGCACGGACGACTGAAAATCATAAAGCTACTAACTGTTAAGAGAAGATAGCGAGCTTTCACAAAGAAGGTCACGTAGTTCCACAACATTTTCCTTTTGTGTAACAAGACCAAAGCAAAAACAACTTCAGCAACATTGAGCATTTTTTTGTATCTCTTAATATGTGTGCCTTAGTATTTTACTTTATTTACAACATAACTAACTCAGTTTTAAGTATCAATTGCCATTTGATCCCGAATTAGTGTTGCATCTGCGAGAATTACCATCAAAATTTAATCTGCGTCAATATTTATGATCAGTTGTGTTAAATTAGATTTTGGGTTCTGTCTCATGGGCATTCTTTTAAAAAAGTGGTTTTGTACTGAAAATAGAAACTAAATTGAAGTGAAGTGAAGTGAACAATGCATGCTGCCAAAATTTGTTTCCTGAAACTCCAGGTATGTCCAAGTCTTAAAACAAAACAAACAAACAAAAACATGAAATGTTTCTTTAATAAAGTAGCCAAAGGTTGACCCAAGTTTAATCCAGTCACTGCATTTGGTGGTCAAACTTTGGGGGGGAAAAATCCAGTAGGAATCAATTTTTAATCCACCATAGTCTCTTACTGTTGCCAAAATTTGGCAGCTGGAACTTGAGCTTGGTTGCCTCAAAATGTAGATCCTACTTAATATGAAGAAGCTTTGCAATTGGAATAAAGGCAAATTATTATTGTTTTTATCATATCTGAACGTCACTGTTTGGCAAAATGCAAAAACCCATCTTGCTGTGTTTAAATTAGATATGCAGGATGAATAGAGTACAAAGCAAAAGAAAGTCATTTTGATAGGACTCGATATTTTGTCTTTTGTATTATGCGCCAAAATGTGCTTCCTGAAACTCAATCTTTGTCACCTAAAAAGGATTCCGACTATGATGGAAATATAGACTCCAAGAGGAAGATCAAAAACGCAGGCTGACTGCATAGTGCAAATCAAAGGCACTTCAACGAGAACATGGCAATTATTTGATGGTTTTGCGGTTTCATGGTGTGCCAAAATCATTATTAAACTTAGTGCAGTTGTCGCGATTGCCAAAATTTGGTACCTGAAATTTGAGCTTTTGTTGAAGATTCTCATTGCGCTGTAGAAGCTTTTGAGGTGTGCGGTGTCAGATAGGTTAAGTGTGATTGAACAAGGTTCTAATTGATGACCATCCGGGATGCTTGACTCCCTCGCATCCAAACACCTGACCCCGAGAAAAAGACCCCGGCAGCATGTAAGGAATCAAAGCGGTACTCACCCCAGTAGAAGTTCTGCTGGCATGGTGTGACGGTACTGAAGAGGCTGTTTGACGCCATGCCGGAACCAGCTCTCGCTCCTCGGCGGTTTCCGTGAACCTTGACACGTCCTAAACCATGTCACGGGGGGAGGAGAACAGGGGGTGAAAAAATAAATTCGGGAAGCCGCGAGACATGCCTTTACGTATCAACTATTCGGATGACCACAAGGAAGAAGCCGGCGTTGGTTTTTATGGAGGAGGGAAAAAAAAAATCGGATGGTGCGGCGTTCTTACCCGCTTAGCGCCGTCCTTGTGACTGGTGCTGCTGGCCCGCGACCATTAACCATTGACGCTCCGGCCACGCCAAGCCCCGAGCTGCGCGTCTGTGGTTCTGTGGTTGTTTTGGAGGAGCACCTCGCGCAAAAACCCCAAAACGGCACCAGCGGCTTTAAAAACTGCTTTTCCTGCCCTCCACGCGCCGTCACTGGAGAGCCTCGTTCACGTGCTCCCGCGACGTCACCACGGCGGTGGGCCGGACCCTCATTGTGGTTTCCCTCTCTCCTCCCTTCCCTCCTCCCTCTCGCGTGGTTCAGCTGCGCTTCCAGGCTCGAAGGCACCCATCTCCCCCATGTGTCACTCCCGCTTTCTCCCTTCCAAAGCTGCTTTCTGAGATCCGGAGAGGTCGTGAGGAGCGACTTCCCAGCGGTGAAGTTGTCAGAATATCTCTGCAGGAAAAAAGGGCTGTGCAATCTTCTGTCACCATGTGCTTTTGAGACGTCACGTCAGGTGCGAGCAGAAGCCACAAGGGGAATGTGAAGAATGAAGGCGAGAAAGTCAACTGGAGTCGCCAACTTGCTGGTGACACAGCAGAAAAAACCAAAAGGGAGGATTTGATGCCAGAGCGCAATAAACACTTTTCCAAAATAATTTGTTATACACAATACTTTTGCTCACATGAAGTATCATCCATTATTTGACGGTAAAGCCAAACCTTTCTGTTCAAATAAATTCAATTCCAATCCTTTTGGTGGGCTCATTTACACAATGATTATATATTTTGACAGATCTCCTCCAGGTATCAGGTTTTATGATGAGGTTTGTACCATTATCAAGTATTTAAATCCCCCGCTTAAATCAATAAAATCCATATTTATGAGCTATGAAATCTTATATGGTTGTTTGTATGATTGATGTCGGTGAGGCCCAATTAGTCGTGATTAAACACGTTTTAATAGCTTCCATGTGTGTGTGCTTTAGGACAATAAAGAATAATGACGTTAAATCCGAGCCGCCGGGCAGTTCCTCACGTCTTCGCCACTTACCGTATTTCTGCGCGGTGAAGAATTTACCTTGGCGCTGGGCGCTCAGTAAATATTTGCCATCTAAAACAAGAACATGCCTCCCGGGTCACAGCGCCGGCTCGGGATTGGCCGTCGCCGCGCGGCTGTTGGCGGCAGGCAAACACGCCCCGGGCATCGACGAGACGCACGCCGGCTATTTCCACTCTGAGATTTAATGCGTGGTGTCAGCCGTGGCGTTTACCTTTCCCGCTAAAAATATCTTCGCTGTATTTTCTGGATATTTGGAAACGTTATCCTTTCGAATAACAACTTTTAGCACCGCGCGCCAAAACGATCGGATGCCCCGCTGTCAGAAGCGTTAAAGGTGCGGGACGGACGAGCGCGGCAAATTACTGGCAATATGGCAGGAGTGTAATTTGGGCGTCACGACCCTGCCTGGCTAAAAGACGGAATGAAAAATGAATCAGAAAAGCGACTGTGTTTGGAATGGCTTTAAAGTGTAATTGCAGAACTACAAAGCTAATTTTGATGATCAGTAAAAAATCTGTGAAATACAGTACGTATAAAAAAAAAAAATCTCCATATATATTTTGCCAAAGTCTTTCTACACTCACCTCCATCCCGCCAAACCTCAACCATGGAGGTTGAGCACCACCGATCCAAGATATGATCCAGGGGGCGGGTCCATGCCAAATCAGGCTTCTGCTTTTGTTTTTCGGGCTGCGGAGGCAAAAAAACAAAAGCGAACGTCCTTGATTGGAGGGGATTTGAGACGATTACGCCGTAAGAGGAGCTGAGCGAGTCACGCAAGAGCGCATTTGCGACGACGTCTGGAAAACCCGGTGTTTTGGCGGATTGAACGTTTTTCTAAATCGTTGCTGGATGTAAACAGGGCATGCTATTGGGGTGGTGGTTGGAGGATGGGAGTCCTGCTGTGTCAAGACAATTTTTGACAGCTGTGTTCATGTGAAAGGCCGGAATACGATACCGAATCTCGTAAGATTTTCTCCTCCGGTGGCCGAATACGCCGACGAATTGAAGATGAAGAGCTTGGCCGCGCCGTGAGTTCTGGTCTGGGTTCTGGAAGGCCCACCCGGCGGCTCTACCACTCGAGACCACACATGCAAGCACCTTCAATGTTGTTATCACAAGCCCTCACAGAAACATAATCGAGGTTTCACGTGTTGCTGAAAATGACACGCGCTCGCTACGGTTTCCTTCAGCTTGTTTTTATTTCTGGAAAAGTGTGAGTGGATAATGATGGTCAATGTGGAAGTGAGGGCAGGGAAACAAAATCTGCAAAATTTTTTTGATGAAGATCTGATTTACTGGTCCGCTTTAAGTGTCTGAAGTGCAAAGTCAGCACACATAATAACACGCCGTCGCCGTGATGATGCAAGCCCCAACACAAGTCACATGACGCCGAGTTTCATAAACAGAAATTGTGTCACCGGGAAAGTGTGGGGACGACGCACGAGGCCCGTGACTCAGTCAGCGCGGGGCACGCCGGGCAACCTCAGTGATCTTACACATAAGTGGTCCATTATGCCGCAGTCTGTTTATTTGCCGGCGAGAACAAAGCCAGCCTGATGGCAGCGAGCGGCTCCCGTTGGAGAAGCGAGCCAATGTGAGGGTGGCCCGTGTGGCAGCGACAATGGGGCAAACAAAAGCCTCCGCTGTCTTCTTTTTGTGACGGATAATTGCTCGCCTCACATGATTTCACAATGCCGTGACTCCGAGCCCGGGCCTTCTCAAGCTGAATTTAAGACATTGTGGACAAGAGGCTGCTTTTCTTCTTCAATGTGGAATTAAAAAAAAAGGGGGAGGAAGATCCAAGCACTGATGGATGACAGAATACAGGCGGGAAAAGAGGATAGCTTCCCAGTGACTAAATTATGGCCTATATTGTCTTTTGATTATCATTTAAAAAAAGAAAAAAGAAAAAAAAGAAAAGGTTACCTTCTATTTTCTTTAATTTTCTTTTCTTTAAAATGCAATGGCTTGTGCTTCACAGCAAATGTACTTTTTGTATAATTTTAAGAGAAGAAATTACTGGAATAAGCTATTGGTGACAATTTATACCATTTGAGTTTTATACAACTTTTACAAATATATCTTACATATTGCTCCAATGACAACATCACAACTTCCTCTAAAGTAAAAAAAAAAAAAAAAAAAAAGGGTGACTTACGTTGCCATCTCATGAGTGGACAGTCTTCTGTCTTTAATTCCTGAAATGAAACAGAAATCAAGCATTAGGCTTTGCTCTCGTATTCCGGTCCCACGCTGGAGTACGATGAAGCACAGTAGCAGCAGCCTATAAATGCAATTAAGTGGCGTTAATTCAATTATAAGCAACAAACTGCGTCGTCCCCACTGGTATCCTAATTGAATTATAGCCGTAAAGCTCCAAAAGCCATCCGTCAAAATGCTTTTGGACTTTTTGGTGTCCGCAAATGCTAATTGATGAGCGTTGATCCATTCAGACTGATCCTAAACGTGGAAAGTGTGAGTCACCGCAGAGAAATAAAACGAAGATGTTTGCTGCTTGTGGTGGCAACGCATTCAAAACAAAAATCATTCATCCATCAAACCTTGGGTTGCCAGATGCAGTCAAAGCAGCCCTCGTTTGACGCTAAAACCGATTAGCCACACCGGAGGAAAACAATGACACACAGGCTTTTTGTCAACACCAGGCGAGCATCCGAGCCATTTCAATAAGACATCGGAAGCCCACTCCTCTGTTGCGAAGCGCCCAGAAAACCTTTGGGGGGGGACAAAGGCCCTAAATGCCTCTCATACCTCGGCTGCCGCGCCATTATCATACAACTCGCGGATGCGCATTTTATGAACTGCTTTCCGCACATTCCAGCCCAGATGAAATGCCGGAATGCTCGGCACGATGCTAATTTGAAGACGGAATAAATCTATAAATCTGAGTTGTGTTTCTTTGCCCCGCGGACACGCAGCCATGATAATTACGGGTTGACTTTACAGACGTTCAGACGTCTCTCATCAGCGCCGCTAATAGCATAAGCAGCAGGCGGCTACGTGCTTACTCACCGTCTCGCGGTTACGGGGTGAGCGGAGGTAAACGGTAACGTTGATATCATTAGAAGTGGCCGTGGCTCCGATTGCATCTTGTTATGACACAGACTCGCCGTGCGGTTGAAAAGTCACTCTGTTTATCTGTTTGTGTGTTGCACAGAGGCAAGAGGTAAGCAGAGCTGCATTGAAATCTCTGTTACATAACGCTCTACGCCTTGATGTCCAAATGGGAGCAAAGAAAGCTGGCTTTCATTAGTAGCCGGCACCGTACCGAGCCTGGCTTCTGAAAACATGGTAGCGCCTTGCACACAAGCAATGTGCGCACACACACGCACGGCAACACACACAAACACAGTGCAGTGTGAGAGCGGGGCGCCGCTGCCTGATTGCTGAAAGGGAGCGTGGCTCTTCTCCAAGCAAGACCACTTCGGGGAGTCCACACACACAATCGTACTCTCTCGGTCACACTCGCATTCAATCATATTCTCTCAGCCTCCCGCACGTACGTGTATACAATCACGCACGCAAGCCGGCTTTCCAGTTGTCGGCGTGACGGGGTTACCTCTGGGGCCCGGGGCTGCATAAACACACCCGTGACCCAAGACAAACTTTCACAATTCCGCCAGGTGTGCAAACAGCGGGCTGCGAAAATACCCGGAAAAAAGGTCTGACCGTGCAAAAACAATACAAGTGGCTCTGATGAACTCCGGCGAATGCAAAGTGACAGTGTGAGAGGCGGCGGGAACGATGGAGAGCGGAAGGAAGCCTGTGATATTGGCGGATTCCATTTTTTTTTTTGGTCCCATAGAAAATCTTTCTATTATTCAAATACGATCCCACTCTCGATCCAAAACCAGATAAAAAGTTGCCATGAAGGTGATTGACTTAAACTGAGTTTGTGGCCATTTTTTGTACGCACAAAGAAAAAGGCTTTTGGATATCGATGACGGACATGGACAACCCGCCGCCTGTTCTTGATTACTCAGACATGCCGATGAGTCTCCGCTTTCACGGCCCTCACGTCGCTTTCATCTGCCAGCGTAGTCATCGCGAAGCCCGCTTAAGTGATAGCACGTTGTTCCTAGTGGGGCGTCGGCCTCCCTTGGCAGCGCACCAGCCTCCAAAAAGGCGGGCGACCATCGTGACCAGATCGGGATTAGCGATAGTTTACGTCCCAGCTGTTGTGATGGTAAACCGTTCTGAGAAACTGTGTCGTTTGGCGCAAAGTCGTGAGTCACAATTGCAAAGCGCCAGCATCTGTGATCATCCGTCTTTCTCTTCCCTCCGGCCCGAGAGGAAACATCTTGTGAATTTCCCCGGGAGCTGTTTGCCTTTTGTCAAATTGTTGCTATTAACGCCACGCTGTAAAGTCAAACCTGTCAGAGCGTCTGACAGTAATTAGCATCGACTTTACAGACTGAGGGGGAGTCAAGCTTCTCCGAGAAAGTCGGTGGCGAGGCTTCTGATGTTTGGTAGATTTTGAAAACCGAATGGTTACATTCAGCAATGTATGAAAATTATTCAATAGGATTATTTGGAGAAAACCATCATTTGCATCCTGGCGTAACTTAAGACGAGCCCTCTGGAAACATGTGCAGTATCCAAAAGGACAACGCTAGTCCAGAACATTTCATCAAAGCTTTCGACGCAGAGGAAAATAAACCAAGACAAATATTAGTTCTCGGTCTGTGATTCTTGACGTTAACGGTGATGTATGAAGTGCGACGTATATGCTTTATAAATGTCTCTCAAAATACGGCAGAGAATCCCAGGAAGTTAACTAATTCCTTCTGTATATTCCCACAAATGTAAAAATAAAATCCTGTGTATTGCATCTTTACTACTCCCGCTCTTTAAGTAAGGCAAAAAGTAATACATCTATGCTAGGCAGGACCGTTGCAAATCCAACACGCGTTTGAAATTATGTGCTAATTGCCCTCCGGAAGCTTCCGCCATCTTAACACTTTCATGTCCCTGTAGTGAATAGCGGCATCTGGTCGTCTCCGCAATGTCCCGTCGGCCGGTCTTGATCTCCGGCAAGAAGACCACCAAGCTTTTGGCTCCTGAGCCCACTCTCTCGCTCCCTCTTCCTCTCGTGTCCATTAAATCATCTCGCCCCGCTCCCATCTCAATATAGCCGTGTATTTTCAAACTAAGCCAAATATTTGATTTATGCATACTGTAGGTGCAGCGCGGCTGGGCTGTAGCCAAAAACACCATTATCAAAACGCCCCGTGAAAGGGGAACATTCATGGTTTGAGGGACGCACATGCGGCATTTATTTGGTAGCTTCTGATAAGCTACAACTAAAGTCTCAAAACAAGTACGACAGCTGCAAATCATAAGTCCAGTATGTAATTTCATTATTTGGACAATGTGAACCTTTTGGAACTACAGTAAACAGCACACCAACTATATGCTGAAATATGCACCTAGCCACATTTTTTTTTTTTTTAGTCTTTCTGGGCTTGGGCTTATTCCAAATTCTATGCCGCTTAAAGAGACCCAAGACGTCAAAACTAGCAGCAGTTAGCACATGCATGGCAGGCTGTACAGTATGCCGCCTTGAAATAAAATCCTCTCTGGCAATCTCATAACTGTTAAATGTTACACGTGTCTGTTGGGCCTCACATAAAAAGTCTCAGATGACCCGACCACCCTCGGCCTTGGTCTCTCCTTTACGGATTGATATATTACGTTGTTCCACCGCTTACTTGTACGGGCTTTAATAAAATCTCCAGTTTGTAGTATCGAGCATCCAGTGTGGCTCGTATAAAAAGTCAATAGAGCTTATGTAGTTCTTTCCTGCCTGTTTTGTACCCCTCCACCTCATCTCTTCCTGTTTGGAGTTTTCTCTTGTATGAGGATTAATGCACCTAACATATGGTCACCATCCGCTGGTGGATTTCCTCATAATGGAGGCGGGACAGTGTAGGCGAATTACCATCTTTGATCCGAGGCATAAACCCTCACATGGGTTTATTATTGCGCGTCCTCGGCGAAATGTGGAGGAACTTCAATTCTGGAAGTCATTTTGGGCTTGAGGGCTTTAAGCCTGGGTGTAAGCCCATTGTCTTTGCGGACGCTGGGAAGGATTGCAGGCTTCTGTGCTGGCAGTGGGTTGCGTTTCTTTTGCCACTTGGGCCTTGTTAACACTGCCAGCCCTAAATCCAATTTCCAATGTCTGTGGATTGAATCCGGCTTGATTTTATGAAGTATAAACAGTAACGATTCCGATCTGAGCATGAGCAAATAACTGTAGAGCTTCAACTTCAGAGTTGATTGATACTTGACACTTCAGAGATTCCTTGCGGTTGCCCGACTACTTTTAGTACGTTGATTTTACGTATTCCAGATATCTGCACGAAATAGGAATTAAGCTCTATGACCCGGCGTGTAAATCTATCGTTTGGCCTGTTGGGTGACGTCTCGAAATGGCCTCCAGATTTGCAACTTTCATCCCCCCATTCGAATATTACTCAGCCTCAATTATGGCGACAGTTGACGAGGCGACGACCCACGCACATCGACAACGCCGAGGCGTCTGCCGATTGACTGATGTTGCACTTTTTGAGCGGCCTGTGAACTTGGCGCTGGCAACCGACAGCCGCCCCGCCCCTGGCTTGGGAGTGTCACCGTGGCCATCGCAAGACACCTCAGCGGTAATAAGGAGTATCCGTCAGGTTCCCGCTCCAGTGACTTGTTAAGGCGCCACATAGCCACCAGTGTACATCGCACACCTCAACGCCGCCTACACACACGTGGAAGCAGTCAGCGGACACCGAGCTGAGCCCGGTCTTAAGTCGGGACGCGGAAGGGCTTTGAATGGATGATCTGTTTACGGAGCAGAAGAAAGGCAGGCTATCGGGTTGCCTGATCTGGAACGCATTGATGTCGACGACGCTAGTTTGTCAGATGAAAGTGCCAACGTTTTGATACGCAGCAGATGACTTGTGGGAGCCATACAAGCTCTTTGACAACTGAGAAGCAGATCTGTGAGAAATCTTCAAGATTTAAAATGTATCATCATGCAAAACTTTGTATTTTGTCAGATTGATTACAACCTATCATAGATTTTGTCTACCTGTCCAATAGCCTAATTGAAGAAACCTATGAATTCGTTTTCGGTGGGAAATTGGGTGAGCTCAACAAAAACAAACCAAATGAGCAATTTTAATTTAATTTACTTCTCCATCCTGCCGTTTCCTTATAAATTGGGGACATTCCTGTCTTTTACAACACGAGGGCGGGAAAACAGCTGCGAGAACAGCCTCTAAAAAAAAAAACATCGACTGTAAGTAAGCAAAGTTTCCCAAGAAATGGGCGGCAGCTGCCTTACGACTATTTTGTCCCTTTTTTTTTTAACAATTTTTTGTAATCAAACAGAAGTTAGGTTTTATTTTTAAAGTGTGTTTGTGTGCACTCAATGAGAAGTGCAGACCATATCCTGTTTTTGAAGGCCCGGCTGGTGTCTTTATGGCAAGCCGGGCATGTTTCGTCATACATTAAGGCAGAAGGATTCTTAAATGCTACCTGATGTTAGCGCCACTGGGATTTTTTTTTTCTCACTCTCTCTCTCAAGGCGTGCCTCAGAGAGCATGCACAACAATTTTGCCATTTACTGCGGTCACAAGATGGTGCGCTGCCGCTGTTATATTGGTTTGGAATGTACCATTCTATTTCGGACCAAGACCACTCGGTGGGTTGCGGGCCATGATGGTCACTGGCCCGCTCAACAACAGAGGCTGACGACTGGCTCGGAAGCGATGCCTCGAGCGCGGGAGGGACATTTTTGAGGCCAATGTGTCAACATTTCGACAAAGCAAAGAAATAATTATGAGTAACTGCTCACTCCACCATTGTGTTTTCTTTAAAAAAAATATAAAAAATCCATCAGCATAATGTTCTGTCGGAAATTCCATGTTTTGTTGTTTAAAAAAAGACAGAAAGAAAATATATATTTTGTTGAATTTCTTTGTACGTATCATCCTCTTTTCTTCAAAGAGTCCTTGTTCTGTCGTTCATCGCTGGTAATTACAGAGTCCGACGCCGTCGTTGAAATTGCGCCACAA
This sequence comes from Syngnathus typhle, assembly GCF_033458585.1. Lineage (NCBI taxonomy): Eukaryota > Metazoa > Chordata > Actinopteri > Syngnathiformes > Syngnathidae > Syngnathus > Syngnathus typhle. The sequence goes on along the minus strand of NC_083759.1, from coordinate 6,607,899 downwards.
ACTGTCAGAAGCGCCACTCTTGAGAGTGAAGCAAAAATAAGCAACGTTTTGCCGCATAAATGTAACGACTGCCCGGCCGCAGCGGCACCGCGTTTATTTTCCCAGACGGGGAATCTCAGAATTAACTGACACACTTGAAAATATTTACGGAAAGGCCAACGTAGCAAAGTGAACATCAGAGAGTGGGCTGAACCGAAACGCACCACTCGTCGACGATTGTTGGCGTTTCAGAATGCTGAACAGCTGTCCGCCTACATTAAATAAAGACTCCCTGGTCTTGACAGATTCTTGCTTGCTGCTGGATTTTTACCGCTATTATGCTACAAAGATCTGCCGCCTGCCGATTCCGATTGCTGATATTCGGTTGAATATCTGTCTACTTACCCCGATAAAGTTTTTCATACGTGAGCTGCTTTTGATTTGACGCAAATAATGCGTTGCAGGCAAGCCAGCGAAGGCCCCCCCACCCCCGAGGGGCTGTGCGGTCTCAGGGTCCGCAGCTAAAGTTGAGCTTGAGGCTAACGGGCTTGAGTTTTACCAAACACGATACTATTCACGATAAGAGGTGTGGGATCAAGTCATAGCAGCAGTCTTGGATTTATAAGTTCAAGGCATTTCCAGGCAGTCTGACTTGGATCAACTTCTTCCATCATTCGATCATGTCCTGGCAAAACAATTAATCGCGATTAAAGAATTAACAAGCAGCACAGCAACACGCAAAAGATGACGTGAGGGCTGTTGCAATAAAGTCAGAACGTCAACTACGGCTGATTTATTGCAAGTGGAAGGCTTTAATATGAGACACATGGTTTCAATAGATAGAGATTTGCAAGCGATGTAAAAGTGACTTATACAGGAGCTTGTCAAGGGAAGGAAAATGATAGAAGACATGAAGCAAGCATGTTTTGCATCTTATTTGGAGAATTGTTTGCTATTTGCCACATTGGGCTACAACCATGTTGGGAGATTGCTAGCCATTTCTAACATCATGCGAAACGCTTTGTAAAATGGCGAATTAAAAAGGCATAAAATGATGTGTAGCAGTAACAATTTCTCATGCCGTTATTTTTAGCACCATTGCGTAGAAATGAGTTTCCTTTGGATTGCATTAGCTTTGCTCTCTGGCCTGCTACGAGAAATCAAAAGGAAGGTTAAGTGGCAAAGTGGGAGGCTGGAGACACCATTTTCTTTTGAGCGTGAAGGACCGCGGAGGGCGAGCTTTGGGCGAGACTATGGGCCGAATGTTTTCCCTTGTTTTTTTGTGCCACAGAGTGTCCGACAGATCGACGGCCAGTCGGCTGGCTTTGGAAGACAGTTGTCTCTGTCGCTTCCTGAGCTGGACCCAAAACCTTTTGTGACTAAACAAATGGAATGAATTACACAACTGGAGTAAATTACCTCCTCCTTTTTTGGTATTACTTATGCCTTTATGTTAGGAACAGAGACTGAACGAGGAAGTTGTAAAAGTTCACTCCCGGACTTGTTTTTAACAGACTTGAAGGTTCAGGCATTTGGGCTTCTTTTAATAATCTCTCCCGGCGATACTATCAAAAATGACGGTGTCAAACGAGCTGCAGGCTGCCTTTGAGTTGGACTCTTACATCTGCTCTACTATATTCATTCCAGGCCCCGCTCACACAGGAGGTGAAATATCATTGTTCGGCTAAACATATAATTATTATTCGGGCAGAAAAGATGAAAATAGTCAAAGAGAAAAAAAGAAAAACACAGCCCGGAGTCAAAACAAGCACACACACATTTACAGGAAGAGTGACAAAGCATTGCAGAGGCAGAAAAAAAAAGTGGGTAAAACCACCTGGGAGGGTGAGGGGGAATAAAACGGCCTCAGTTATTATCAAGGGCGGAGCTCGGCCACAAGCGCATTACTCATCCGATAGTCACTTTATCCCAAGTGTCCCAATATACTTATATTTAGATCAATAATAAACATTGGGCGGCACCCACAGAAACTAACAGGATGAAATAGTTGATGGTCTACCGTTAAAGCCTGGTAAAAATTTCAGATGGTTATTTTGAACCGGCATTAGCCTCGACTGTTACATTGGTCGCACGGAATACTCGTTTCGGGATGCTGGTGGATAATTAAAAGAAGTTTTGGCCAAAGAGAAGAAGCTTGACAAGGAAGTGAGTGTATAAAAGAGCGGTGACAAAACAAGCAGGGAAAAAAAAAGTGACTTAAGACTACTGAGCGGTTGGGGTTAGAGGTCACGAACCCGACACGTGTAGCTACTTGACCCCGAGAGTGAAGAAGAAGGCGGGTCATGGAAGGCAGGGCTTTATTGTTGTGGTTTACGAGCTGCTCAAGCCAGAGCCGTTAGAAGCTCCTAAATCACACGCCGAGCTCACTTTTCCCAGCTGAGATCTTAAATCTCTAACGCCTCATCAATAATCATTGAAGAGAAAAAAAACAACAGCAGCATGTTCATTTGAAAGCAATTAGAGCTTGCACTGAATCAATAACTGACAAGTGACGGACAATTTCGTCGTAGTAGTCATGTTATTGATTATTTTGATGTTATATAGCTCCACAAAATTTGGTTTGTCCCATTGTGGCAACCAACCACGACGCACTAAAATTCACTTTGGCATCTCAATCAGCTAGCATATCACTAGCCGTGAACAGCGCTATCCAGAAATTGAGCAGCACTGTTTTTGTTGACCGTACGTCTAGTTTGCGGCCAAAATGATTTCAGCTTGTAATATCAAGCCGAGATGAGTAAATTGGGGCAGGGGGGGTTGCCTGTTAAAAAGTTATCAATCCAGAGAGGATGATGATGATGATAACCTCAAATGAATCCAGCGCTCTCCAGCACAGTTTATTAGTTTAGGCCAGGGGCCACTTGTAGGCTCGCCGAGTGGATCTTAATTGTACGCGCGCTCCTTAAGCACCGACCGCAGCAATAATAGACGGAATTATGCCATAAATTCCCTCCAGATGTGCACTCGCACCGGGCCCCGCTTCTCCAATTTGACGCTTCGCACACCCGCCATCTGCACACACACACACACACACGCACACACAGTTCCACGCGGACACATTGTGGCTTTTGTGAAGTGTTTGCATTGTCAGATTGTTTCCATACTGGGTGTTAGCATGCTGTGTTTCCTCACCGCCGCTGCAATTACAAGCGGTATTAGCTGATGAGTGTTTTGTTAACCTCCTAATAAGATGTCCTCCCGCCTATGCCGAGCTCACAGAGACGCCATTCAATAATAAGCAAGCCGCCTTTGAGTAGATCACAAAGGAAACGCCACCGGACAACCGTTGACAGCATTTCAAGATCCTCTTTCAGCACAAAAATCGGCACAAAATGTTCAACTTTGTTTTTCCTTTTTTGGCAGGGGGGGGGGGGGGTGGCTAATGGGGATATTAATGACAGCGCTTGAAGAGTGATGAGCGCGACCTTGGATAAAAAGGCAGAGGCAGCCAGCGGGGGGAATATAAGCGTCTATTTCTGGAGGATGAGGAAGAGCAAAGAGGAAAAGTGCGGTCAGACTTAATTATTATGTAGGCTGCAGCAGATACGTCACTCGGGACTTTTTCTGCTGCTTGCTCACAAAATGTTTCTAACGCCCGGTTGCCATGTACAATAAACACGTGTGCAAAACTACAATAAGTAATAAATACGAGTTACCTATCCTTTTATGCTACCACCATATTTGTATTTATACACAAGCAATTAAAGTCACGATATGTCCCATTTGAAGGAAGAATGGTAGTCGCCGTTGACAAGCTGAAGTTTAGCACCTCGTAACTGAGCCAGGCGCTCCCGCTTGTTGTGGTGGTGTCACGCGGCGATATTGAGTTTGCCAGGTGAGAAGCTGGCTCCACTAATCAGTAGCGGCAGAGTAATTTGCCCGCAGACATGTTCCAGAGCCTGACTTCACTAAAGTTTCTCTCAACCTGCTGCTGCTGCTGCCCCAGGTGGCTCAGACGCTTGAATGCCCCTCTTTACCTGCTCCCAACAACGAGAGATGAGGGTCAGAAAACAAGAAGAGGAAAGTGGACTGTGTTGAGTCCAGGTGCATGTGTTTGGCTAAAAAAAGGGGAGAGGGGGTTAACTTCTGGTAGCCTTTTCATCACCCGGAGTCTTTATCAAACCCCTGGGTCTTGTTTGCTCTGTTCTTGCTGGGGGGGGGTTGCCGTGTTAAATTATCCCGAGCGGTTGATGTGGAGAGGCTTCCTGTCATAGGGCCTGTTCCCTGGCGACAATAAAGTGGGGTTAAGTCCAAATGGACAAACGCGCGATTGAGGATAAGCCACAGTCTGAGTCGTTCAAGGACTTTTAAAAAAATCATAACTCCGAGGTCTAATTCAATCATTCGGCCCCCTCATCATCCTCTCCAAGCTACACACTACTCGGATATTTACCGCCTAGGCTTCAGAGGGGAGCAAATGAATTCAAAGCCATGGCGACTGGCGTAAAACATGACGACATTTCAAGGAAGGAATCACTTTCCGCAGCATGGCGTGAAAAAGATTCAAATCGGATTTTCCATTGACGATTTCATTGAGGCTATCAGCACTGACAAGATATTCCCAATTAATGGCTGTTTGTAGATCCCTGGCAAGGCAGTCTTGTTTTTGTTGACTCTACGGGAGGCTGCTAAATTTGTGAGGCCTCTGCGGCCTCCCGGGTGGTCGCGGTAAGTGCCAAAGATGCCGCTCTATGTTTAATCTCCGACATTTATTTGTTTGCTTTCTGAATGAAGACGCAAGGCAGAAAGCGGGATCGGTTCCAGTGTCTCGTCATTACAGGGTGAGTGTTCATCCAGCTAGACTGTGGTAACCCGATGTCCAGACGCCACCGGGGCAAACTCACCTTTGGCCCGTCGCGTCTGGCTTGCCAACGCGGCCAGACGGCTTTTAAAGCCGCAGTGACATCACATCGGCTAACGGCGCCTCGCATTAGTCCGGCTTTGTATCAACAGTTCTTAAAAAAAGGTAACCCTAAGACGACTTGTTCTATTTGCACAGTTGTCTCCAAGAACAGTTCCTGTATTTGTTCGCACATGTGAGCGCTCATTCTTCGTCTTCGGAGCATCGGCGAGGCCTCGGCGTGCCGGCCTGGCCTCATCTGGCAGTCATTACCTGCACACATGCTCCCGTCTGAAGGTTGATCCCCGGGGTTAAACAAATCCAGGCGACGAAGTGCAGTCCGCCAGGAATCAGGCCCTGCCGTGTAAGAGCCGCGCTACGACCCGGCGTTAGGCTACCAAATATGCTAAAGAACGCCAATCTGGGTTTGTTTCAGGCGATGGAATAACCGGTCATTGGAAAGATGCGACACGAGTCCTTTCTTCTGCAGTGACATTCCAGATTTAATGGTACCAGGCACCTCATCGCCAATTACGTGGTATGTAGGCCTTTTATGGCAAGATTCTGACAAACCGTCCCAAGGATTTAATTTTTATCCCGATCAAACAAGCCAGGATTCTGCTTATATTTATGATATTTCCTGTTTCTTACATCATCATGCGCCAATTGAATCTGACAGGGTAATTATTATTTCATCCCAATCCATAACGGGGGAGGCTCCAAACACAGACACAAGAGTGGTGGGGAAAAAGAATTTGGAAGCATTTGGCGACGGTTCAGTCATCTGAAAGACGGATCGAGAGAAGCGAAGGAAGGGGAGACGCTCGCAGATTGCGTTGCGGGTGTTCCCTTGATGTCCCCTGACAGGAACCAGATTGGGAGTTGCAAGCCGTCGACAAGTTGTGCTTTTTTTTTTTTTAATCCGTCTGGCTCCATCGGGTTTTTCCTGGCCCGCGTGGACCCCGGGTTCCGAGACGCGGCGGCGGCCCCTGCTTGTGGAGCCAGCCTGCCCTGTTTGAGTGAGAATAACAAACGCTTGAAAAATATAAGAAAAAGAGAGGAGCAGCAGCAGCACAATCCTGCTATTGTTCGTGCGAGCGCAACCACGGCCTCTTGACGTTTTACTGGCGGCTATAAAAGAGCGAGTCGGCTGCCAGACTGACAGATATGCTCGAACAAAAAGTGCTGGACGGTTCCGTATCGTCAATTTCGACTTGTGTTACTTGGCACCGGCCGGGTCATTCATCGCGCCGAATGTACTGTAGCAAGTTCAGGGTTGCTTGTGATGGCATAGCCCGACACACGGTCAACGAGCTGGCAGGCGGATGCACGCCGGACGTGAGACTTCGAACTAAACCCCCCCACCCATCCAGGCCACCACGTATGCAAAGGCAACGCTACATGAGGCGTTCACGGACAAAACAATATTTAGACTTGTCAGTGAGAAATAAAGTTGCCAGTTATATTCGGGCGACGGCCTAAATATACTCTGAAAGGTTTTATTTATGATGTGCAGTCTGGAGCTGAGCAGCGGGGGGGGGCGACGCGCCTCAACGGAGAGACTAAACCCAATGGATCCAGAAATGATGACTTGAGACTACACTTCATTCCGTTGCATTTTTCTTCAATTCCAATCAGCTCAGATGCCGAGTGAAACACAGTTGGCTCTGTGCTTAATCAGTTGTGTTCTCCCGCTGGCTTTTCCAGCGCGGCGAAAGGAAAACGTCTGGTCGTGGGTGGCTTCGCTGGGTCACTGAGCCTACAGAGTGGAGCGTTTCATAAGAAAGGGCCCACTTAATTCTGAGCCATACATGGCATTAGCTGATTTACATGCGGACAGCTATCATTCTGTGCGCGGCGCTGACAGTGATAAATGAGGTGTTTTACCTAATAGGTAATAAAAACAAATTACAGAGCCTTAAGAGAAAGGATGTTCTTCATTTGGCTCTGTTTTCTGTCTCTCCGAGGGGGCACGAGGCAGATTGTTTCCATATGATCGCGGGGGCTCATTTGTTAAAACTGCAGACGTGGATTAATGAGGCTCACGATCCATCCACGATGAAGGGCGGATTTAGCTAAAAGACAAATGATAGGAACGAGTCAAAATGGAGAAGCAACTGTTGCTGTTTTGGAGTGCTTTGGTGGCTTTGTGTTATCTGCGGGTTGAAGGAAGTTGGATCTTACACTTTGATCAAGTGTATAATCTTAAGAAACTATACTCCCCAAAAAATTAACAGTGATTTATTTTCTTATCAGTTAATGTCTAGCGCGAGTGAATAAAACGTATTAAGTCAAGAGATTATATTAATAAAACAAAAATAACACAGGAACATACCAACTAGTTCGAACACTGAGTTGGGCCAAAAGAAACATGTCGGCCTCATGATTAGGATTATGCGCTTTTTGATCCATGAAATGCCCCAAAATCGAATTACTTTTAAGAAACTAAGAACCAAAAGAGTACTTAGCATATAAGCGTTTGTTATTCTTAACCGGTCGGGACCCTCGTGGTCCCACAGTGGTCGTATACAAGCACGCTGGGGTTTCTTCAGCCAGGCGTGAAAAGGCTTCCCCTTCTGGCGCAACGCAAGCCTGACAGAAGACAAGTCCGCCTCTATTCACCCTCGCAGCTTCGTTCATGAGGATGAGGTGGTCGCATCCACCGAGGCATTTTTATTTTTACTCCAAAACGTAAAAGGGCCTTACTTCCTGCCTGATGTCATGCAGGTGTGAATACATTAGCACATGTGGGGAGTTTGACACCTCTCAAAGTTGAGGAAAATCTCAATTAGGACCTTCAAACATCTGGCTCCCAATTTATGCCTGATTCATTTATGAGTAACCGAAGCACCCCAATTTATGCCTGATTAATCATGAGTAACCGAAGCGTCCCAGAATGGACCGAAAAGTTAAATTTGCCATATCTGCAGGATTCTAAAACTTCCCAATGTGCGTAATGAGTTCAGCCATTGGAATAATATTTTAGGTGTCACTTTTGATGATGACTAGGTAGTTAACATGGGGTCATTTGAAGTGTCTAATCTGCAGAAAAAGCATCAAAGGTTTAGAGTGCGGTCTTTGGCCTGAGACACGAGGTGACAATCAACCGCTGAAACTTGGGAAAAGTCTTGGAAGGGGAGTAAGAAAAAAAAAAAGTGAGGCTGAGGAAAGCGTGTAAAGGGGCGGCGGCTGGGGGGGGTGTTGGAACACGGCATGTGCGCTGAGTGACGGGAGAACGGCTTCAGCAGTGTTTAGAAACACCAGTCGGGCAGTCTATTGCTCCGGAGCCGGGGTGTCTGCTCAGCCGACCCCCCTTCCCTACTCCACCAACCTCCCGCCCACCCAAACACTGTAAGCAGGATGGTACATGCAGCCTCACTATGCCGCCCCCTCTCCCTGGAAACACATGGAATTCTAAACAGCATCAACTTTTCTTGACTTGATTATATTGAGCCTTTCCAAGCTCTGACATTAAAAAGAAAAGAGAGACGGCGCAGGGGGAAAAAATAGAGGGGGAACCTTAGAAGCTAATTGCTGCGGGTCTGGCGCGCACATTGGGCATTGTGTTGATTCAAGACGCTGCAGTAGTGCCGGAGCCGAGGGAGGGGGGGTGACATCTCCCGTGCATTTGCGGTGGGCTCACAGCTCGACACGGGCTGCATGCGAAGCCGCTAATTAAAAGCAAGCGATCCGTAACTGTCTGGCTCACCAGGCCGTACTCATCCATGTGGCCCCCATCGGCTGGGCTTGCCCACCCTCGACCCGCTGCAGACTGTTGGCGTCTATGTGATTTCAAGACCCCTTAAAAAAAAAAAAAAAATCCCTGAGGCTGCACTGGCAGTTTTGCAGCGCATTTATTAGATTACATTAAAATGTTGAAATATTTCAATGGTCTGTTATGGGTTTTCCAAAGCTTTTGAATATATATTTTTTTTGTTTAAATTTTAGGGTAACCTAAATATTCTAAACAATTCTCCTGGAACATTAAGAGCCAAAGCTGACGTTTACTGTAAATGGTGCCTAAGGGCTCAGCTTGTTCCAATCACATGACCAAATTCAGACAACAGGTGAGCCGTGACGGTCGTTACGTCAGGTAACGACCGTCACGGCTCACCGGGTTAGGGTTAGGGCACTGTGATGTCATTTTCAGTCAACGGCAAGTGACAAAATGTCCGCCCCCATGAGATATTTAAAAACGGGTGGATGGGACATTTTTATTACCAAGGAAAAAAAAAATGTTTAAAATCTGAACAAAATCTTGGATTGAGAGTGAGGTAGAGCGGCATTTACGACTCTACAATAATTTTAAAACGGGACATTTTCCAAGTCGTCAGTACGGGATTCGTCAAAAGATCATCCATCACACAATAATTACATTCCTTTCACGCAGAGCTTTCTCCTATTTCCAGCCTCTCATCGAGTGTACGCCAGGCCAAAGAGGATGGGCAATTTGGTGCGTTTTTGCGGCTTTTCCGAGACCCCTCATCAAACTCCCAAACAAATATTCTCATGATGTAATGGCCCGGAGAAAGGCGGGCAAACAGCACTGCTCGGCCAGCATTACGCCAGGGCAATTACCGACGGTTTACAGCCGGGGCAAACACTTTAAATATTTACCGACCTTAGCAAAACAGAAAGGGATTATCCTGCGTTGTCAAAGACGCTCATACTTTCCATATTTTACATACATTTTACAAGTCCGGCGAAGGAGTTAAGGGCTCTGATCCAAATCTCTTTGTACATAAACTAACCATGGACTCTGCGTCTTCCTGTCGGAAGGGGCAATTAGAGACAAAGATCTCAGACATGCTAAACATCTTGAAAATAAATAAATGTGGCTGTTGCTGTTGGATTGGAGGTCCTGTTTCAATTCAGGGAGAGCCGGTGGTCGGTGTCCCTGGCAAAGTCTCCGCTTCTACGGATTTAATTGCTGAAATGTACTCTTCATCTTGGCAGCCCGATCGAAATCGTTTTAGCCTTCTCAAACATTTGATTGTTACCTTAAAATTAAAACACTTCAATAGGAAGAACCTTTGACCAAATCCGACCCAGATATTTATCAATGTTCGGTCTTACATAACCAACAGAATTGCATTCCAAGTAGTCTGTAAGATTTCAAACTCAGAATCCATCCGCCATTTTAGCTATCAAACAGTACGGCTTATGCCGACATCTCGATGAACATTTTGTGTCAGCATAACTCCGGCTCGCTTTCTCTCCCGTCTATCCTCGGGCTACCCATCAATCATTCCCATTTATAATCCCTGATTTCTTTCTGACGTCTGCATTACACCGAGAACGCTTGGAAGTCCCCGTTGGTTTTCGCATCCTCCTCAGATGAGATAATACCTTGAGCTATTTTCCACAATACCTTGTTCTTTCTGTCTTGTTATTTTCTCTCGACAGAAGCAATAAGCAGGGCGGGCCACCGACAACAGCGAGCGCTTCTACCTTTCAGCCTTCCCGCTTTGGCAGATGGTTCCAGTTTACGCTTCGCCACCCGCCACTAATATAAAAGGCGCTTTGAATTCATCTCGCATCTCAAAAAAGGAGAACGACAGCACCACAGACAGGCACTTTGAAAACTGAGGAAGGATTCCTCTCTGCGTATTTATTTGAAAAGCTTTTCTGAGAATCTGCCTAAGTGATATTTATTGGCTTGGTGGCCATTTTGTGGGTCCGAAAGCAGTTTTTTTGAAAACTGGTGCCAGAATGAAGAAGAATAAATCTCTTCAGCGCATCTTTACGAGGAAACCCACCAGTGGCGATGAAAACCAAATTTGTACGCAAGTCAAATCATTGCAATCATGTTCCAAGAATCCACCGCAAAGTGCATCGAGAAGGTTAGCCACGCTATCGAAATCTGCTAAAAGCTAAATGTAATTACATAACGTGGGAAAAACACCGCAGCACAAATACATAAACTCGATTATGGCTGCACCCAAAACGCATTATTTGATCGGATTTCAACGAATACAGCTTAGTCAGCATTTTGTTTTTTTAGGCTGAATTTACATTGCGGGCCCATGTGTCCAATTCTGCATGTCTCAATTTACAACACACACCCACAAAAATCTATATTCTGTCGAATCTTGCAGGCTTCATGACCTTACTACCTTGACCTAAAAAAATGGGACAGAGCCTAATCCCAAGAGTCCTACACAATCCAAATACACACTGGGGAATTTTGTTGTTGTTTATTTTAAACCAACGCTTGGCAATCATGGATCACAGCACTGGAGTTCTAAAACATCCGGGCTGGTTAGTAATGAGGTGGTTCCTCATCATCACCACCGCCACTACCCTAAAGAACATCTGCACATCTTGTCGTGACCCAAAGGCTCAGGAACACATCAACATAACTGTGGTCATCTTGTTTTCTTAAGTTCTATGTTAGGCCTCTGCACTTGTGCCCTATCATGTTCCCCTGGAGTGGCCTACACACTTAAGAGAAACACAAACTCATTTCGTTGACCTCAAGTGGTGTGCTTACACCTCATCGGTTGGCAGGTCAAGCGGCAAGGAGGGGTGGGGGGGGGGTTGAAAAGACGACGTGAACAAAACACGGCGGTCATGGCGTTGGCGCAGCCGTCAGGGTCCAAGAATAGACATGGAGGGCTGAGTCAGCCTCATAGCAACAAGCCACAACGGCAGGAAGAGCAGCAGAACTGCGTACTTGCAAGGTGGCCAGATACAAAGCGAAAAAAGAGAGAGGGAAAACAAGCAAAAAAACACTTCCCGTCAAGTCGGGGATTGTAAAAAGATCCCCGCTGTGACTCGTTTGGCCGCTCGCTGTTTGACTCGGTGACTCTGGTGTTGACCTCGTTGCGCAGAAACGCAACGAGATGGTTAATCGCCTTGTTTACTGGAAACTGAGTGAGATGGGTACCGATGATGCCTGCGAGGCTCGTATCAACGTTTACAGTTGCGGGTGACGACGCATAGAATACAAATCACTCGCAAACTGTATCGACGACCATGATAAACGCCGACGGATATTACGCCCACTTCCACCAATTACGTTAAAATTCACCGGGTTTTTTCCTGGCTCTTGCCGCTGAGTTTCGTGACAGTTGAGCGTTTTTCTGTCACCTCTTGCTGTTGACTGGAGTGTGCCGGCAGGCAGGCACGCACCATGGGCCTCCATTTGGAAGTCATCTGCCGTTGCCACACACCAAACGTGCGCGGCGTGGAAGCTCAAAGCTCTCCGCCACATCAAGAGAAAGCATCCGTCCTCGTAGCCACAAAGCCCCCCCCCCCCCCCCCCCGGAAATCCCTCTCTCGCCCCCTTTCTCAGGGCGTAATAACAGAGCCATCAAATAGCCGTATTTATAATCTCCGACCGGGCCAATTTTAAAGTGGTCAGCTCCAGAGGTAAAGGAATTGTTGGGAGCAATTTGTGGTTTTCATTCTTAAAGAGGCACCATCCCAGTGGCAAATGAAATAAAGTCAGTTTCCTACCCCCCCTTCCCCCCTCCTTCATTTGTCAATACTAAAGCTGGCTTTAGTTACCCCTTTGGCTCTCTTCTGATATCACTCCGGTATGATTTATTTAAATTGGGCCAGGCAAAGATTACATTATTATAATTCTGCTCCATGTTTGTGGCGCCAAAATTGGGGCATTTATCAATTTCCCAGGCGGAGTGATTTAATAGCACACTGGTGCAACGCGATCATGTGAAAGCAATTATTAATCATCGCGAATGCGGGCTAGCTCGTCTCCACTTCAAGGTAAATTTCACAAAAAGCTCTTCGGTAGCAACAAACAAACTTAAGAAGCGCTCAGTGAGAAGAACAAGCAGACATCGGGATGTTTCGTCTGGCGATTAGCGTGGCGGCTAAAGAAAAGTGGCGCCCATTCTCCGACTTTCCAGCCGACTGTCAGTCGGCCATCGCCTGACACTACGCTCACGACATCCTGCTTTCGCTATACGTTGCGATCGGATTACTCTCGAGGGTGCTTGGGGTATGATGAATGTAGTAGCGTGTGAGGAGTAGTTCTTTTTTTGGTGTCAATCTTGGCCTGGATGCAGCAGCTATGGAGAGCCACACAAAACTGAATCGGTGGGTTCGTCCTACATAACCTACGCTAGCAACTCGTAAAGTAAGAATCGCAAATATTTGTATAAAAAACACTTCTAAGCCAAACACAATCAAACAAAAATGGTGTACAGGTGGCACATCTGAAATAATCACAGAAAAAAATAAAATCCATGAATATTGTGTTTTATAGTGGTGGCCTCATGTAAGAAATATACATTAAGTTGAGAGGATGCATACTGGAGCTGAAATATTCTGACATCTGGAGTATCCCAACTGCACCCAAACGCAAAGCAGCTGCATTTAACCTGAAGGCCAATTATTCAATTATATATATGTTTTTTTTCTCTCTCTCTCTTTTTACTGTAAATGAAAAAAAAACGGAATATTTCAAGGGGCGACGTTGTTGTTTATTGATGCCGCCGCCTATGACCGATTTTATGCCCCGCTTTCATCTCGCTGTTCTTTCTTTTGCCTCGGCGGCCCTCAAGGTCGTGCTCGCGCATGCTGCCGTGCTAATCAGCCATCTTGATATGCAAACGAGACTTTTTCGGCACATGTGCAGTCGCTGGGCTGAATACATCAGGGGACAGCTGTTGAGATGGAGGCTAAGCTTTTGGGACTTAAGGATTGTTCACAATATGGCCTAACAGAGGGGGCTGGAGAGCTGTTGGCCCGAGTCCAGCCCCGTCTGGGTAGGAAGGAAACCGGGCTTTATAAACTTCTCAACAACTTCCTGTTAGACATCTGTGAATCACAAAAGGATCACCGAGCGTGTGTGTATTTGGAAGCTGACCATGGTGTGTGTGTGTTTGAACCAGAAGTGCCGAGGATGTTATCAACATGGCGGCGATGAGTGACGAATGGTGTCCCGCAGGGGCCCGGCTAGAGCCCCCTTTCATATGTGCATAGTGCAAGACAAGAATGGGACAATCGCAATCTCAATATACACAAACTCAGATAAAAATGCTAAAATTACATTTCTATTACTTTTAACTAACCTAAGAGTCAATTTGGTGCCTTCTTTTTGTTTATTTTAAGGATATTGAAATATTTATAAGTGAATGTCATTAATAAAATGCATGAGAACATTAAAGTTAGTCAATTAAAGTCCCAACAATCGTCACACACACATCTGGCTGTGGTGAAATTTGTCCTCTGCATTTAACACATCCCCATGTGATTTTGATCCATCCCCTGGTGGAGAGGGGAGCAGTGAGCAGCAGCGGTGCCGCGCTCGGGAATCATTTGGTGATCTAACCCCCCAATTCCAACCCTTAATGCCTTAGTGCCAAGCAGGGAGGCAATGGGTCCCATTTTTATAGTCTTTGGTATGACCCGGCCGGGGTTTGAAGCCACAACCTTCCAGTCTCAGGGAGGACACTACCACTAGGCCACTGAGCTGGTAATATTATATATTTAAAAAAAAAAACCTGGAGGGCGCTCAAACGGGTCCTGGAATGTTTGGAGAAGAGATTTTGGGTTTGATGTGTTTTCACAGCACCACCGTCAAATTCATCACTTTCACCTTTGTTGCCGTAAGCGCGCCGCCTCGTTTAATCGCGCGGACGTTTTTACTCCCGGGATTTTTTACTTTTTCATGAGCGGTCAGACTCGAAACAGTTAAGCCTCTTTCCAAGGAGAAGTACGGCGTTCACTTTCTCCTACAGAGTGATGACATGGATGTCTTTTTCCACCGCTGACTGCTCCAAACTCAGAGTCTAGTTTTTCCTCCCGGCGCAAAGGGGATCTGTATCACTATGACAGCCAGGTACAAGAAGTTAATGCCTCTCCATTAGTAACTCTCAGCCACCCAATGCCACATCTCTTGACGTCATAAATCTCATTTTCTACACGGCTTGCTCAGATCTGAACTAAGCTGATTTATGGTTACAACTTCTTGCAGACTTTTCATTCTTTATCCTGCTTCATTGCACCACCCCCCACCCCCCCTTCCGGGATTTGCTCACTTTTTACGCTTCGCTCACCGGGTGCCTGGACTCCGAATTAGCGCCAACGCTAGCCAAGCAACACACGGACTCGCACAGGAATATGATCTCCTTCTACGGGAGTTTAAATTGCTTGTGGCATCCTTAGTGACACTGATGGCTAACTCGAGGCCCGAGGGCCACATCTGGCCCAACTATGCAAATATAAAAGAATTAAAAGACAAATTTCACAACAGTTAATACATTTAAAAATTTAAAAATGATGCTCATGCTTTAGCACTTTGAGATTCGCTGCATGGTTTTCCTTTTGTTATTGTTTTTCCACAATATTTACGTTGAGTACGAAGTTTTACGCCCCGGTTTAAGGAGACTGATGATTTTGGCAGAACCGCCGCGGCAAAACAACGTAAGGAGGCCTGCAGAGGCAAAGTGCAGTGTGGAGACTTGGCCCATCACTCCATCATGCATTTTGATCAGATCGACCCCGACCTCGCCTGAGGAAGTGAGCATGCAGATTTATTGCGGTGGACTGCGATCCAATGCTTTTGATGGCGCTGTAACTGCACGAGCACTTGATGCACTTTCCAGATTATTTCGAGCGGCTCGCTGGAACGGAGGAAGTCCGTTGCACGCCGCTCACGATTTAGGAGGTTGTAATCTCTAAATGAGCACAAGCCGCTGAAAGCGTGAACTCCGCCGATGCCTATAAAAGACGACATTGGGCTGCCATCGTTTTCTTACGTTACCTCGGGTGAATAGTGTGTGTCTATGTGCGTTCTCGTTGCGGGCTGAAGCGCTATCGGTGATTTAGAAGCCCAATCCAATTGGTCAATATATTTATTAGGTTAGATTTTGTAAAATTGACATTCTTACTCTGCAACTTCACATCCTGTCGACAAAAAATAAATTAAAAGATATCACGGCAGCTTGCTTTTCCCACACTAATAAAAAAAAAAAAAAAAAAAAAAAACAAGACACAAAGCCAATGTTCCAAACTTTCGCCTTATTGCAAAAAGCTAACAGGAAAGATGGCTGGATTTAAACGTTGCACGTGAAGCCAAGTTGCTACTGCGGCCGAGATGATGGATGAGCGATGGTATGGTTTCGATTTCGACGCATAAAAACAACAGTGCTTAAAATGCGTCGCCTGCAGCCGGGTGTTGAAAAGCCATTACACATTTCTCAGCGGTATATGACGTTGCCTCCTTTCCATGATAGATGTTGCTAGTTGTGTGTCCAACAATAATCTACAACACTCGCATATAAGCCGTTTATTTTTGAAGAGGGAACACAGAGGTAGCCTGTATAAAACAGATTTATACCAACTATTGTGTTAATACGTTATCCTTTATGAGTGTATGTCTCAATTTGTATCCCCCCCCTTTGATATTGGGTGACCTATTTGTGGGTCCCAGTAGGGAAACACTATCATGGATCACGTAAATTCTTGTCAGAGGTTCTTGACTGAATGACTATAAAAAATTAAGTTACAGTTTATTGTGATTCCTTAAACTTCAGGCCTGGCCGTCACTCGAATAAGAGGTTTGTTGATGTGTAACATAAATGTATTTTAGGTTTGGGGAAAGACTGTAAATCAACTTAGGTGTTTATGAAAATATTTGCATAAAGTTGTTGAAAACAAAACCAGCTTTGATAATGAATTCCGTCTGTAAAGTTCTTCAAAAAGTAAATGGTCTTCTATATATTGAGGAAATACGCTCTATAACATTGTAATAAGCCGATGGGTGGATATATATATATATCATGCAAAATATGTCAAAGGATGAATAAATACCGTTTTTTCCATTTATAATGCGCAAAATGTAACTAATTTATTGTCCTAAAATCTGGGGTGCACATTATACATGGGTACAAAAAAAAACGTTTTTCTTTTTTTTTTAAAATCCGGATCTGATACGGAGGCCGCCATTACAGATGCGCTTTCTTCTCTGCTGTTCACTTCAAACACGCTCCATACGAACACAATGCTCTCGTATCAGACGCTTGCTCGATCACCTGCTCGTTTGCTGTCACAATGTACCCTACACAAATCCGAAACATTTCTTCGCTATCGAGTTTGCTAGCGCATGCGCAGTGATACTGACCGACAGAATAACATCCGGTTGTTCCCAAAGATGATCTTTTTTCTGAAATAATTTTACGTTTACGGACTTAAGTAGGAGTCAAAATTTGGGTGCGTATCATACATGGGTACAGGCTTTTTTCCAGCATCAACATGCCATTTTTAGGGTGCGTATTATACATGGGGGCGCATTATACATGGAAAAAAACGGTATTAGGAATTATACAAGGAAATGCTCTTTCATTGCGGAGAGTTGGACAGAAAATGGCTGAATGATCCTCTCAGCTGAATACGAGCGAGCCAAGAGTGACACATCGTACATCTGCTGGCTAATATTATTGGTTGATTTTGGCCCACCGGTGTGGAGTTTTTTGATACGACAATCGCAGCGCATAAAAAGCAGACTTGAGACGTGATGTTATCGTATCCTCCGACTCCACTGTTGACACTCCCAGCGCCGTCTACGCCGCGGCGTCGCGAATGGGAGACATAGTGGAAAGTTAATAAACAACGACTTTCCCGTTTTCAGACCAGCCACGCCTGTTCTTGGCGGCAATCGCCTTACTCGCGTGCTTATCTTAATATTGCGCAATCCGACTCGAAAGTATCACCCGGTATTATCGGGGAATCAGGGGAATATTTCCCCTTGCAAAAGTAGTTGAAGGTATCGAAATTCTCATATGGGTCAAGATTTGGGTTTCAGTCACCCACAGAGCTGAATTGAGCGACGGATTCCAGTAGGTCCAATATGACATCCAGACTCCCTGATGGTGGTCAAACGGTCAGCGTGAAAAGAAGAACCTTTTAATTTTGCGCTCACATCAGACTGTCAGTTTGGCGGTCGAGCTTTACCGCAAATGAGCGACTTAGACGAGCTTATTACAAGACGAGGGAATCTCTTCATGACTAACTTACTCATTCAGCCTGAGCCCTTTAATGCTTCAAGCAGAAGTGTCAGATGTCAAACCATCTGACAACTACTGCATCTGCAGGACATCATATGCTGACCTATGGGGCTCATTTCACTACAAAACAAAAAACACACACACACGCTGCGGTTAGTCTTCATTCATACTCTGAGCACCATCAACAACTCCCCCGCTCGTCACACTCGCCACCCCGACGGGGGTCTTCACACTCTCAGCTACCAAGAGACCAGAAATACGAGGCGTTGGGAAGGATAAACGTGTTTGAATAGAGATGAGGCGGCTACATTGTGCCATTATTTTTTTTCTTAAATCAGAGACAGCATTTGTGTGGACACAAGGCCTTGGAGCCATGTGTCGTTGTACAAAAGCTTTAATATGACTTTTATTACATCAAATGAGATCCATCATTTCATACTGTGGCTCATTTGGACGCGATGGATGTTTAAAGTATTACTCAAGCTTTGTTGATTTGGGCTGGCGATTGGGGGAAAAAGAGCTGTGTCATGGCTAAGGTAACAGAGCAACGGTGACTAGGGGCTATAAAGTGGGAACATGGCTCCTTCCCAGGCTGTACTTTGAGTGCTTTTAACGCCTCTGCCTTCTTTTCCTGGTCCGAAAAAAAAGTGCAGAATGGAGGAAAAGTCCAGAGAGATAGCGGGAGCAAAAGGGAAGCTCGAGTCAGACTTCCTCGGAAGAGCTGCCAGCCTCACATAAACACTGAGAACCTGTGGAAAGTTTCACTGCCCTCGGGAGGATCCCTTTCTCTCCAGGCTCGTTTTATTTACGTCTATCTGGCCCGTGACTTTCTTGTCTTACTTTTGGGGGGAAAAAAAAAATCGCCCGGCGGTGACGGCATGCGCCGGCCGCGGCAACACTAAAGTCATCAATATGGCGAAATTCCATTTCATTCTTGTTTAAAGCCAAAAAAACATTTAGTGGCCAGAATATGATAATTGGACAAATTATGCGGAAAGTCCTGAAACATCTTTAGGTGTCCACACGTGTGAAATATTGAGCGACAACAGTTATTAGCAAGACTGAGAAAGAGCTCTAACTAGTGAATGTGAGCCTGACGTAATTGAAACACATCGATTTAAGCCTTACTCGTGTCATGAGGGTTGTTTCAGATGATCAATAACTCAGTGTAAATCCAGCCTTTGATGTCAGCTGAGCCAATGGAAATGAGAGAAGGAGCCAGAAACGTGGTCAATGGCCACCAAGGCCTGACACAGTGCAGCTCCAGCACCAGCGCTAATAAGACCAACAGCGCCATCTGCAGGGCATCACCATAACTCCACATTCAAGAGTTCAAGTGGAAGTCATCACCTCAGGTGAAGGTCTGACCGATTGCTCCTGCAGTTTCCCCGTGACTGGACGAGTGTCGCTACTTAACTTCACCCCTGCCTGACTGGCTGATGTCACAGGAAGCAGCCAAGTGGTCAGGTTACCTCGCAGAAAATTTTAGGTTTACAAAAAAAGGGGGTTTGGGGTGGGGGGGGAGATGGGTTCTAGCCATTGTGGAGCAACTATTGTCCATTTTGAATCATCTTCCTTATCAAAAGTAAGCATGTCAAGTCAATTTTAATTTACTATCTCAATGCACTTTGCACATTAAGGTTAGGGATCATTTAAGTGATGTCATAAGGGCAAACTTTTATTAATCTAATTTTTTATTTAATTTTAATTTTATTTGGCCAGAACGTTTTATTTCTATTTCTTTTAAGGATATTATTTTCTTGAATCAGACAGTGTTTGCAACTTTGCTAAGTATAGACAGCACAGTTTGTTCACACTGGTGCTCCAAAAAAAAAAAAAAATCTTTCATTTCACATTCCTTGCTTATTCAGTGACATCCAAACTAAACATGGCCCCCTGTGGCTTGCACCGTTACGCCAGACAAACTGTCCTGTCCCTACTTGTCAGGACGGAGGGTTGGATTCATAAATTCACAGTGAGGCGCCAATGCTATTCTGCAAGTTGTTTTCATAATGTGGAGCTCCACGGTGTCAAGCATCTTCAAACGTCATCAAGGTGGAAAATTGTAAGTGACTCGATATTTTAAAAAGGTTTGGAGCAAAATGCAGTCTTAAAATGTCTGCGTCATCCAGGCAAAATTGGAGCCCTCAACAACGTAAGCAACACTCGTGAGCATAAAATGTCCACAGTACATATTTCTTCCCACTAAAACAAAATTGTCCAAGTACAAAGCTGCTGTCCCTTAGCAGCCTTTTTCCAAACTTAGCTCTGCAGCGACAGACCCAAAAACTATTTTTCACACAAAAACATCAAAGACATTTTTGTTCCACTACAAATCAAGCACCGCTCAATTCCGCCAAATTCCTTCCATAAAAAAAATAAATGCAATGAGCATAATAGCTCCCTTCTATGTTTGTCCAGAAAAATATGGCGCTGGAGCCATGTTTGTATTATTTAAGAGGATCCAGACGTGTAGCCAAATGTGACTCCGATTCCCGAGAAACAGTCCCTACAAGCTGGTGCCATACCCAATGCTGAAATCATGGACTGTGTACGGCAGTATTTCACGGCAATAATACTGCAATTACACGCCGAGGGGGAGAATATGCATTACGGAACGTGCCTCAGGAAACGGTCTAAGCTTCTCTAACCACTAGAAAGAAACATACTCGGGCTGCCGAAACACCGTCACGGAGTCTGTTGCTATAAGGCTCATTTGTTAGCATCGCATATCTAAATAGCATCTGAAAACTGTGGCTAGCGCTGATTACGCGGGAGCTGCCAAAACGTTTTTGTGCCCAATTGAGCTTTTCGGGCCTGGATGAGGTATCATGTCCGTTAGGCTGGATTTACACTACACGGGTCATGTGACCCAATTATGAGCAGCGCTATTTGGATATTTGGTTTCAACGCGACAGAGTATGGCGTCGCTCCTTCTGCACAATATCGGAACAATGAAATTTAAATAGTGTCTGGCCAGCGCAGTTTATCTGTTTTAGTCATCAGGTTTGAACACAACAGGCGAAATTTGACAGAGATGTCGAAAGAGTTTCAAACATGTAAGACGATATGAGATCTCATTTAGTGCGCCAGACTTGATGATGCTCGCCAAGGTTCTGCTAGTTCAGATCTTTGTGCTAACGCAGGGCAATGGGATAAGGCACCTGGCTTGTGCTCCAGACAGACTTCACGAGTCCATGTTCTCCAGAGAGTCCTCAGCCCCTTTCACACTGCATGTCAAAATCGAAGGAAAAAGTTCCTACACGTGTGAACGGGACCGCTTGGGGTTACATTTCCTGTGTGTGTTTTTGGGCAAGGGGTTTTGAGATGTTTTTCAGGAGGGTCTTGACAGCATTAGATAAAAATAATTGTAAGAATCTGAAAGGCAAGAGCTCCATTGTTACCTGTGAAGAACCAGTTTTGCGAAGAACTGTGTGAAAGGGGCTTTTGCTAGCATACTGTAACCTTGTGAGTACCTCGGGAGCACTCAGTCACAGTTGTGGTGGCAGACATTGTGTGTAACTACGGCGGTGTTAGCTGACCCCTGCTTGGGCCCACCAGAAGAGCACAGTGTAAAGCCGGCGTTGGGCCAAGCCAAACATTTTAACTTTCATAGACAAAAACAAAACGGTTTCGCCTTTCCTCTCCCTCATTTCACCGGGTTCCTAAATATTTTTTCACCCGAAATCAAGCGTCACGACGACGACCAAATGTTTTTTGGGGAGGGCTCACGCTGTTTTGTGCTGACCTTGCGAAAATTCGACAAAAATCCCCTCCCATACGCCCCCCTCTGTCTTTCTGCTCGAGTGCTGATTATTTAACTTTTTGCCTTTTCTATCCTCCTAAATGTGTTATTCATCCTGTTCAGCCAGTCTTCAGGCACACTTCAGAGCTCAAAATAAAATAAACAGTGGTGTTTTCGCCCCCCCCCGTCACTGAGGGCCTTGACTGCATCTACCTGGAACAATAAACAGTTGTGTTTCTGAGCTTGTTTATACTCATCTCTAGACATTGGCTGAGAAAAGCACAACAGGAACTAGAGTATACGCGGGTATGAAACACGCGAGGCCTACGCAGCGGCGTCTCAGTGTTGGTGGACGCAAGCAGACCGTGATCGCACGGAGGCTGCTGGCAGTCAGTGTGGACTCCGCGTCTGGCACCCAGGGAGGTTTATCTTGGAAGGGCACCAACCATCTGCAGGCTATAAGGACTCGATCGACTGCGTGACATCGAACGAGCTAGACAAAAGCGGTCCACATACGCCGCCGTGTGTTTGCCTGACTTTGCGTACGTACGTGTGAAGCTGTTCAAGGTATGTCGAAACATAAAAGCGCGACTGACAGTTAAGGCAATTCTGTGAGTCAGTAAAAGAACTAAGAAGGAATTAAAATGATGGGCCCATTGGAAGAAGAAAAGTAAAGATTTTTCAAATTTAAGAACATTTCACAGCAGGCCACAATATGATAGGCTGCTTGCAGGGGTGAGTAACTGAGCCACTTCTTTGAAGTTAATCGGGGCCAGTCGTTTACTCTTTCTCTGGAGCAATGAAGGGAGGGGTGAGCAGTTAGGAGAAGGACAAGACCAAAGATGCACTGCGACGACAGATGCTTTTTTGCTCTGTCGATAAATGAGCATCCATCCATCCATTTTCTGAACCGCTTAGTCCCCACGGGGGTCGCGGGCATGCTGGAGCCTATCCCAGCCGTCATCGGGCAGTAGGTGGGGGACACCCTGAACCGGTTGCCAGCCGATCGCAGGGCACACAGAGACAAACAACCTTCCGCACTCGCACTCACACCTAGGGACAATCTGGAGTCTTCAATCGGCTTACCAAGCATGTTTTTGGGATGTGGGAGGAAACCGGAGTGCCCGGAGAAAACCCACGCGGGCCCGGGGAGAACATGCAGACTCCACACAGGGAGGGCCGGAAGTGGAATCGAACCCGCACTTTCCTAACTGTGAGGCGGACGTGCTACCCAGTGCTTCACCGAGCCGCCCTAAATGAGCATTGTCCTATAAATATTAATACCTAAAAATAAAAATGAATGGTGCCAGCGGGTACTAATTAGCCCCAATGACAATATGAGTAGTCCACAGATGTATCCTAAAAAAAAGCGGTCATTGAAGGTCTACAACAAATATCTTTTCAGGGTACAAATGAGATCCGATTGTTCAATGTTCTTTTGATTTTGATTTTCATCAACAAAGCTAAAGCCCGAGCCCTTCATTCTGGTAAATTAGCATTGATATTTTACGAGCGCATTTGTTCCTTGAACTGTGCATGGCGGGCATTTAAAGTAAAGACAGCCTGTTTAGAGCTTATAACATTAAACCTGTTTTGTACATCTCCTTGTCTAGTCGTTTAAAATAGACCACAGCAGGACTTTTGTTTGGGAGGAGGTGTAATTTCGACTTGTCGCTCGCGTGCGCCCGACACACGCTGTTTACTTTGTTCTTGCTAATTAACGTCAAGATGACATGATTCATCGTTTTAAGTGATCCAATGGGAAACAAAACAGACCTTGCTCAAAGAAATATATCTTGCCTATAAAAATTACAGAGTTTTTGCGAGATAAGCTACAAAAATCTGCAGGTAAGGGACTTCAACCTTATTATGAGTAAAATGGCACACCTTGTAAGGGCCAAAGTGACACAGGGACACAAAACGACATCATCCAGTATGAAATTGCCGTCGGGGCTGTCACGTCTGTGGCTGTTTCCGATTTTGCGAAAGAGGTTTCAAGGGTCGGGGGCCACACACAAGCACATGATGGTTTAGTCAGCTTTTACATCTTCACCAATAATATTCCCAGAGACGCTGGAAAGCCGGACAGACGCTTGTAATTCAGCTGACAAGAAAATGAAAAGCTTTCATTGCCCTCACGTCACATTGGGGGAAGCAAACTAACAACCGGGACAATTTTAGTTTGAATGCCATTTGGCCCAGACCTAATCCCCCCCCCCCAGCACCACCACGATCATCAAGCTTCTGAGCTTGATTACTTTTCCAGAAGGATGTGGTACTCGCTGGCGGAGCAGCCGCTTTAAATAAAGTGACAATTTTTAATGGGGTTTCAAACCTCAGCGTCATTGCGTGTTGCCAACTCCTCTGCGATGACATGCATCCGATGTCCACGTTTTTCAATCCACGCAGACGCGCAGGAAGCCAGCGAGCTTGAAATATAGTAGCTTCGTACATGCTTTTTTTGGAAACAATCTTTCCAGATTCCAATGTATGAGCAGAGACAGCTGACGTGTAAAGACGATATTAACGCAATTACAGTCCTATATGCGCCATTGCTCAAGGGGGGAACGGCCAATTTGGCAGCAATTTTGGCTGTTTGGCGGCTTTTAAGTGATGATAATGAGCGCCGTAATTTTCACACACAGCTCAGCGCACCTCTGCGGTTTTATCTCGTGACAGTTTGGTCATCCCCCTTTCCCCCCCCCCCCCCCCAAATTGTCATTCCAACACTTTTAGGGTGATCATTTACATGAGCTGCTATTATACTGCCAGTGGGGACAGTAATGGATGGAGCTATTGGACAGTACCGCTTAGATTCTTTTAAATATAAATTAAATTGTAAAAAAAAATGCATTCGTTTTTTTCCCACTCCCCAAATCCCAAGTAAGGTCACAAAGGTCAAAGTCTCTTTCAATTGAGAACAGGAGCAGCGACATGCATCGACAATGACAGAACACTAAACATAGCCAGCACGGGCGAATGTGTGTGCATAGACTGATTACATAAACAGAGCCTTTGTGCTTGGCCGCCTTGATGACATGAACGCGAGAAGGAGAGGTATGAAAGTTGTTTTTGACCTCACACATGAAAAATAAATACAGCCCCCCTCACTCCTGAGTGATTATTTATGTGAAAAATAAATAGTGAAACCTTATCTGTGCGAACGGCCACACAACGCTGACTCCAATACTGTTCACCATGGAGGTTTACATTTCATGAAACCAAAAAGACTTTTTTGGGGGAAAAAAAAGATTTAACTTACCCAATACTTTCTTTGATGTAAATGGAATCTAATATTAATATCTGTGTGGAAATAAGATTTTGGTTTTAATTAGACTTCTTTCATCGCAAAAGACCCAAATATTTGCATTGCTGCTTTGATACTAACTGCATATTTTTCTGGATGGATTAATAACAATCACAGTAACAATGAGGTAACTGGTTTGATGGCAAGTATCGAAACAAGAGACAAGCAACACTGCCCCCTGATGGTGATGTTTTTTCCGCACGTTTTTTGTTACTAAAATTTTCTCTGGTTAGAAATTAAATAGATATTCAAGGGAAAAGTATTGTAAAACAGTCAAATATTATATCTTAAATTCATATATTTTCTGAAAGTGACAAAAATATGAATATATTCTGTATGTATTCTTAGAATGAATTAGCCGATTAATCGATACTAGTTTTCTTTCAAATATCGGCAAATTGTATTGGACAGAGCCTAAATTCAAAACATCTCCATTCACATAGTACTTTCACAACAGCTGTTGCCGTAGCAACACTTTTTTAAAATACAAGACAAAATAACACTTTACGTGAAGCCGCTTTAAATGCACGCCATTATTCAACCACCTATACACAACCACAAACTCCTCGCTATTCACTACTCCTTTTAAAGCTAAAGTGTGAAACATATGTGAATATAATTTTCAGTCTTACCTTTGTCGGTGCAGTCCAGTACACTGTGATGTCAGCCATATTGACACAGTAGACTCTACTGAGTAGAGGAAGGCGAAGCCATTTCGATTTTTTGCTTTAAGAGACAAAAACAGACAATTGTTATGCTTGCATTATTAAAAACACAGCACCAAAGAAAATCCCCAGCAAAACATGCTTATTATTGTTCAAATCGAAATCCTTGCGCAACATTTTTGTTTTGTGTGACTTTAGAATTTGTTGATTTTGAACAGTAAATCTTTGTGTTACTATATGTGACCTCATTCCACTGGTGTCATCTTTCCAAACAATACAGATTGCACTCAGACACTTAACTGGCATCATCCACTTGTTAATTACCATACAGACGGGCTAATTTGAGCACCCCTGACCCTCCCCGTGCACCAATAAAAAGCATCACTTCCACTTCAGTGCTCCCTCCAAAGAAGGCCAGTGCCCCTTGAGTGTCTTTACAGATGTACAAACTGTCTTCATCTCTCGCCGAGTCTTCCGCATGTTCAAGTGTTGAAACGCAAAGCATCCTACTTGGCCGCGTCATAGAGTGGCTGCATAACAGTGTTTCTCAAGATGCAGGGGGATGACAAATCGCTGTTATTTCCCCCCTAGCAAATTGCCCAAGAAAGCAATTATAATGAGACATGTTGATATTATTGACTGTTTTCAGGAGAAAACATATATTGGTCAACAATTAGGGCAATTTGGTGGCGCTTATAAATGAACTTCATACAGTGAGAGGAAAATTTGTTTTATCTTTTCACTCCTCCATTCAAATAACCTTGATATATCGGAAATGAAACGTAGGCACACAATGCGTAAAATCAGAAAAACTGTGGAAATTACTTGATAATTAACATTCTTCTTGACTCCTGTAGTTGGCGGATATTACACGGGGTAACTTGTTTCCAAGGGAAACGGAACCAGGAGCTGTAATTGACATTTTAACGAATATGTTCACGAGGACGGAGGAGTTTGGTGGGAGTTCAGACATAGTTAAAGGTGAAGGTATTTTTTTTCTGGTAAGGTGAGTAGTAGCTTTTATTGAACAAAATCTAATATGGCCTCATATGCATTTTTTCCGATGTCCTCGTACAAAAATAAAATAATTTCTTTCTCGGAAATTCTCTGAAGCTGAAATGAAGGTATTTTTTTTCTGGTAAGGTGAATAGTAGCTTTTATTGAACAAAATCTAATATGCCCTCATGTGCATTTTTTCCGATGTCCTCGTACAAAAATGAAATAATTTCTTTCTCGGAAATTCTCTGAAGCTGAAATGGCAATTCTTTACCACTACATTACGACTACATTGTGGAGACAAGGACGAGCTATTGTTTACAGTTGCGGTTTGCAGTCAAGTCATTGCAATCATGGAGGCTGTTGAGTTTAGATGGATGACTTGATATAAAGCCCGAAAAGTTTAAAAAAAAAAGAAAATGTTCTGAGCTTCCGATAATTACGGTTCCTGTTATTTGATTGACCTAATGGGGAAAGGAAGGCATGTTTTTGTTGTCAGTTGAATGTGCATCAATTTGATGAAATCAGAAAAGCCTGCATTGGGCGGGGGGGGGGAAATATTCCTTTTATAATTTTCTTTACTTTTGGCTTAGTCTCTGTGTTTTTTTTCTACTTGTTTTATCAATGCATTCTTTATTATTGTAGATAGCTAGAAGGACATCAGTTGAACATCCGTTTTTTTCATCAGTTGAAAAGTGATTTTAAAAGGTTGACGTCTTTGGAAAAGGTTGTCAGAGCATCAAAAGAGCTTCAGAATCAGATTGAGCCATATGTCATATCTGCCTTTGTTGCTTTATGACCCCATTACCTCTAATACCTCTACCCCTATTGAAAAGGGGAGAGAAATGTTAGTTCCTATGGTGACAGTAGCTGATGAAATGTATAAAAAAAAAAAAGAAAAAAAGGAAAACACCAGTCTTGTGTCTGGGTACATGTGATGTTAAAACCCAAAAGTTTTGTTTATAATATAAGTGGCAATTCTTGCATCGCAGCATGTCCGCAATATCCTCAGCGGTAATTCTCCACCCTCTTGATTTATCATTAATGAACGAGGACGCCAAGTAGGGGAGTGAATTGTCGAATTAAAGGCTAATTGTGCTCTGCTAAAAAATTCCATTACTCGAGATTTGTCTGTGAAAGGAGAATGAAACAGCGCTTGTGTTTCCTTGGCCATATATAACAACTTAATTTCCATCACTTTCCTTTCATCCTGCAAATGGTCACACCTCTGATCGCTTAGCGAGGAAGGTGCGACGTATTAACGTGTTTTACGCTATTCTTGTAAACCTCATGTTCACTAAAGGCTTCAAATGCCTCCAGGGGCTAAAACAAAATGTCAAGTTTGAGTGGTGTGACTCTTAAGCTTTCATACGTCTAGACACGGCAATCATCCCTCCCATTTTCTGAACCTGAGGTGACCCAAAAGATAATACAAAAAGTACTGTCATTTTTTTCTTTTTAATTTTCGGCCTTTTATTTTTAATTTTTTTTAAACTGGTCCATCCTGCTCCGGCAATATTGGCTATATTAAGTGTAACACAAGAACAAATGTTCTTTTTGTATTTTTATTGAGGACTGGTTAATCCTTGGATCCCACATTATTATTTTCTATTCTATTACTTTCTATATCGCTGCGTGCGTGAAAGTCACAGCCACGGAATGAGGATTAACGGGCGTGATTTCTTTCGGGGTAGGATCATGGGCAGGAAGGTCAACGGCTGTGTGCAACAGGGAGGCTCGGAGGTTTAGGTCTCGCTTTTCCCACCCTGAGCAATTGTCGCTCCTTTCGCATGGGATTTGTGCAAAAATAACTTAGATTGAATGGGTTTTGTGTGTGAAAGCTATGCGAAGCATTGGCGCCTTTGTCAAAGGTGCCTGTGAAGCAAGCAGAATATTGCCTTTGAAGGTCATCTCTGGAATTCATTTCTGAGAATCGGGTTGCCGTCGTCGCGCTACAAATAACAAGAAATAAGATTATTACATGGAGAGAGTGAGTGCATGTGTCACAAAAAGGTGAAGAAAGATGTTGCCGTTTAGATCCCATCGAGAAAAAAATGGCCCTCAAACTACCGTTTTTTTCCGTGTATAATGCGCCCCCATGTATAATACCCACCCTAAAAATGGCATGTTGATGCTGGAAAAAAGCCTGTACCCATGTATAATACGCACCCAGATTTTGACTCCTACTTAAGTCCGTGAACGTAAAATTATTTCAGAAAAAAGATCATCTTTGGGAACAACCGGACGTTCTGCCGGTCAGTATCATTGCGCATGCGCTAGCATACTCAATAGCGAAGAAATGTTTCGGATTTGTGTAGGGTACATTGTGACAGCAAACGAGCAGGTGATCTAGCAAGCGTCTGATACGAGAGCATTGTGTTCGTATGGAGCGTGTTTGAAGTGAACAGCAGAGAAGAAAGCACATCTGTAATGGCAGCCTCTGTATGATATCCGGATTTAAAAAAAAAAAAAAAAAAACCTTTGAGAAATTCTTTTTTTTTTGTACCCTAGTATAATGCGCACCCCAGATTTTAGGACAATAAATTAGCTAAATTTTGCGCATTATACATGGAAAAAAACGGTACTCTTAAGTAATTTAATCAGGAAAGGAAGGTTTCTGGATTAAGTGGAATGGCTGCTGGAGCTTCAAGTCCCTCTGCAGATTATTAACCTTAATGATGCGGGGTCACAGCCTATCTTAGTTTATTCCCAAGCCAGACTTGAGATGTAGCCTGAGTTCAGGGTGGGAGCAGTTATTGCAACACCGTCTTTGACCTCTCTGACCTCAATTTTCATGACTGGTGAAAGTCCGTTTTTCAAATCGGCATTTTATACCTATTACATAACTTGCAAGAAAAATAAAATAATAAATAAAATGTATTCATCATAAAGGCCGTTCGAATATTTTGACAATTTTCATGAACATTATACATATTTTGCGTCATACCTCATTTTTGTTCATGACTTCCTATTTTCCATGTGCGTGGCTACTTGACTGACATCATCAGTTTGCGGTCTCCATAGCAATGCGCGCTGCGTTCAAGCTTCTGTGAGGAAGGAGGACAGAGTGAGCACAGATGAATGTGACAGAAACACGAGGCAGTCTCCTTAATCTTCTTCTACGACTAACATGGATTCTTCCCCAACGCCGCCCATGTATGACCACTACCGCTCCACGTTATCGCCCAGCATGGACATTGGCGTCGGCATCTACCTGTTGTTTATCAGTAAGTTCATTTTAATCCAAATTATATTTTTATTTTTTGTGGATGGTCATGTGAACACATTTTTGTGACTTGTTTACGATATTAATTTTACTCTGACTCAATTAAGCAATCAACTGTTGCATTTTTCTTGAGTTATGCAGGAAATGTCTTGCACCCCCTGCAGAATGGATTTATGTAAGTAAGTATCAGCCAAAGACTCATAGAGGGTTCAATTTGAATATTGATGAAGTGTTTTAAAATTCTCAGAGGGGGCAATAATGGAAGGAGAGAAGAGGTGCAAAAATGTAAATGCCACCTTTGAATTTCCTCCATGAGACTGGCTAATGGCTGTGGAGCAGGCAGTGGTTTAAAAGAGAATAAAGGGCAAGGCTCCGGTGGGCATTAGAGAACGCAATTTGAGGCTTCTGCTGAAACATTATCCATATACAATGGACTATGATTTAATATACTACAATTTGACGTGAGTCTGGGTGTACTCACGATTGCATCTGTCAAACAAGCAATCTTTCCAAAATCAACAGAGTATCCATTTAGTGTACACTTTGCTTTATTTGATGCAACTATTGGTTTGATGTACAGTATTATTAAAGGATTTAAACCCATTAAAATCTGACAAACCAACCAAATATGAATTGTTTTCATGATTGTAAGATTGTGGATTTGGTTTAATCGATGCTTATGCAGTGAATCTTATCGGGGTTAGGATATGTCATTGTTATGAGTTGGTGCAGAGACTAGATCCAAGTACTGCTCTCATAAACAATTGCTGTTGCGAGCGTTCATACATATATGCATACATGTCGGATGGAATTGGCAAGGGAGTTGGGACTTGAAAAATGCAGGGAAGAGAACAGAGGCACTATTCGGTATAACGGGAGTTGCTGTATGTGTAATTATTTATTGTTTGGTCTAATTATGCTCCATTATTGTTTGCTTATTGTTTAGTTTTATGATAACTCAAAGGAACAAACTTTCCCTGAATGTTGTGCACCTTTTATATTCTTTGCACTCTCACCCCAGCAATCATTTTTTTCAACCTTAAAACAATTGATTGGCAGAGCGCGAGTTGTCCTTGATGATGTTTGTTAGTCTGCTGAAGTAGCGAGAGCAGCTAATGACAAAGTACTGGGAATACCCAGTGATCTTCTGGGATGTGTTTGAATAATAAAAAAAAAAAAAGATATTGAATGTTAATGCAGTCGGTAAAATGCCTCTTTATATAGCGCTTTCACAACAGCTTTTGGTGTAATGCATTATTTATACACACAACAATAATTGTATGTAATTACAATATATGTTACATGATTGATTTGATGCGCCTTCCTGCCTCATGACCTTCACCCGCCGACCATCACGTCCACACATTTCTCTGTCCCTGTAAATGCTTGGGAAGGGGAGGGGGGGGGGGGCTTACCATCACAACGATGTGCGAGTTTCCTGGTCTTGGGACTAGGCAATGTATCAGGATTTTTAAATAGTATGCATGGCCTTCACTAAACCTGTCACAGTGGAAGCTTGAGAGCTATGTTCACACCCACAACATTAATTCTGCAAAAATGCCCAAATTATACAAATAGTCTTACCTTGACGTTATGTGTGCATCCCAGCCATGTTCTCCGTCACGGGCAACCTGCTGGTTCTGGTGATGGGCTTCAATCGTTCTTCTCGCATGAAGCCTCCCGAGCTGCTGAGCATCAACCTGGCGGTGACAGACCTCGGGGCTGCAGTCACCATGTACCCTCTGGCCGTGGCTTCGGCCTGGAGTCACCGCTTCCTTGGGGGTGATGCCGCTTGTCTCTACTACGGTCTGGTTGGCTTCTTCTTCGGAGTGGCCAGCATTATGAACCTCACGCTCCTGGCCGTGGTGCGCTTTGTGGTCTCGCTGGACCTGCAGTCACCCAGTAAGTAGCAGCATCGATATAAATCGCCTTTCTATATTTATCTGCGTGTTTTGATGCAATAGGAAGGTGTATGATGGATGTCATGTTATCCAGGGGACAAGGTGAGCTGGCGTCAGATGAAGCTTCTGTGTTCATGGTCTTGGCTGTACGCCCTGTTCTGGGCTCTACTGCCCGTCCTGGGCTGGGGCCGATACGGTCCCGAACCATTCGGCCTGTCCTGCTCGCTGGCCTGGGGTCGACTGAGGCATGAGGACTCCTCCTTCGTAGTGGCCATGTTCTCCTTCAACTTGGCTCTGCCGGCCGCCATCATTGTGTGCTGCTACTTCGGCATCGCCATCAAACTCTACGTCACCTACAAGAAGTCGCTCAGACACGGGCGACGTGTAGCCAATGTACTCAAAATGCATCGCAGGCTGCTCATGGTCAGTGTTGACCAGATTGTTTAGTTGTCATACATTTTGGTGAGGGGGGGCTTTTGTCAGATGGGCACATTTAACTGTTTGAGCTGATTTACCTTTTCTAACAATGATGGTAATTTAAAACAAAGAGAGAGTTGCAGACCTCAACAGACTCAGTGTATACTTTACTCAGGATTCTGCAAAACATGGTGGCCACTAACATCTTTGCCCTGTGCTGCAGATGGCAGTGGTGATCAGCGTGAGCTTCATCGTGTGCTGGTCTCCGTACAGCATAGTGAGCTTGTGGTCGGCCGTGGGGCCCGGTGGCCCCATCCTGCCTCAACTCAGCCTGCTGCCTTGCATGTTTGCCAAGAGCTCCACAGCCTGCAACCCCATCATCTATTACATTTTCAGCCAGAGCTTCAAGCGTGAGGTCAAGCGAATGGTGCGCTGCCAGCCTGGATGTTGTGCTGGCGAGGATGGCAAGGGTGCCAGAGGAGGAGGAAGAGGAAGAGGAGGAGAGTCCTCACAGGCCTCCAGGGGAGAGGCAGCTACCACACTCGTTTGAAGGGAAACTGAGAATTGGACCAAGGAGGTGGCCGCGACGGCTTGTTTTCGGGGGACAAGCAGAGACCCACTGGCTGTTTTCTGACTTTTTGGCCAAGGCTTTTTGTTCTTTTTGGTCAAGGCTTTAAGACTGAACGCGACAGGACTGGGCGATGGTGAACAAATTCCTGTCAGCAATGGACCTTGTTGACTCTCTGCAACGGAAAAACTGTGACACCTGGTGTTTTTATCGGGAAACAACATTCCGAAGCATCGTATATTAGATGTCGCACAACCAATTACCGTTTTTTTCCATGTATAATGCGCCCCCATGTATAATACGCACCCTAGAAATGGCATGTTGATGCTGGAAAAAAGCCTGTACCCATGTATAATACACACCCAAATGTTGACTCCTACTTAAGTCCGTGAACGTAAAATTATTTCAGAAAAAAGATCATCTTTGGGAACAACCGGATGTTATTCTGCCGGTCAGTATCACTGCGCATGCGCTAGCATACTCAATAGCGAAGAAATGTTTCGGATTTGTGTAGGGTACATTGTGACAGCAAACGAGCAGGTGATCTAGCAAGCGTCTGATACGAGAGCATTGTGTTCGTATGGAGCGTGTTTGAAGTGAACAGCAGAGAAGAAAGCGCATCTGTAATGGCGGCCTCCGTATGATATCCGAATTTAAAAAAATAAAATAATAAAAATATTTAATTTTTTTTTCTACCCATGTATAATGCGCACCCCAGATTTTAGGACAATAAATTAGTTAAATTTTGCGCATTATACATGGAAAAAATGGTAATTTTCATGGATTTCACTCTAATGTGACAGAAGTTGAATCACAGTTGATTATTCAATGAAGGTATTGTTAATTTTCTGTACAGTACAGATGTCACAAACTATGTTTGCACAATAGACTGGTTTGACATGAAGATGTACCAGCATAGAAACAAAGAAAATTAAGTGGTGAAGAATATGACTCACCTTTTTGCTGAATATAGTTGTTGTTATTAGTGGGATCTTGCACATTTCTCTTCAACAGACCAGTCTTGTTGTGTTCCACAACACAGTGATTCCCAACCAGGGTGCCAAGGCACACAGGGATCTTGTGAGAGGTCATCAAGGTGCCACAGTAAAAAAAAAAAGTTAATTGCAGCAGCTATATCTGTATTCATCTATCTATGCCAGCGATGTATAGAACAATTAAATGCTCTTCTGCAAGTTGACAGAAGGTTAATGGTATTAATAGAACAAATCATGGATTTGTATGGCTATATTAGCATTGCATACAATTAAACAGATTTCCCGCTGATTAAGGTGTGACTAAATTATTATTAAGTATTCATATTTATGCAGTTTTATTTGGTGGGGTGCCGTGACATTTTTATTATGTATAACCATAAATGAGTGCCCTGGCTCATTAAAGGTTGGGAATCATTGCCATAGTATTAAGTGGCACGATACAATGGGATGACAGCTGGGCAAAAGCAAATGAATACAAAATAAGCTTTTCACTGTTTCAATTTAACTTGTACTGTTCTTGTATTTGAGTATAGAGACAATCTAAATAAAGAAGCTCTAGGTCATAGGTGTCAAACACAAGTCCCGGGGGCCAGATACGGCCCACTACGTCATTTTATGTGGCCCGTGAGACAAATTTTGCATCGACTTAGTGTCATTACTAAAAATTAGCAATTGTCTTCACTTCTAAAAAAAATAGAGATATTGCTTGCTATTTTTATTACCATTTGTCTTTTCAAAATATTCAAACAGGCCCGCCGAGGGAAACTTTGACTACGATGCGGCTCACGACAAAAATGAGTTTGACACCCCTGCTCTAGGTGATCTAATCTCTAAAAACAGCGACCAGTTGTCACCGAAATTCATTAACCTTTTGAAATATTTAAAACGATCTTCATTGTCATCAAGCAAGCTTTAAGTGAGTATCGTGATATGTTGCTGCTTGCTGTATCATACATCATCCATGATCAATAAAATTGTTATTAGCACACAGTTGTCGGCACATTATTAGACAGAAAATGGCCACAAAGATGGAGTTTGTTGATGTTCAAGCTGCTAGCAAGACTTAAATGTAGCAGGACTTCAATCCTTTATCCTAACGACGTTCATGACGCTAGCAAGGGCATTGATCATGTTTAGCCTTATGTCTCAAGGGCTGTCCTAATGCTTTCTTTTTTTTAACCTTCTCCAGCTAAGAAAACAATTAGCAAGATGGGGTTGTGTGGCAGCAGCCGGCAAACTGTATGTAGTAAAGAATATGGCTGGCATGCGCTCACCTGAATTGATTGGCAGACGTGCCTTCTAATTGGCTGATTCTGCGAAGTTTAGTAATAATTTAGTAATATAGAATTATGACTATAATAATGTTAGCGATAATAAAGAAATAATTTATACAATTCTACCCTTGTTTTAAAAAATCCAATGAT
This sequence comes from Syngnathus typhle, assembly GCF_033458585.1. NCBI lineage: Eukaryota > Metazoa > Chordata > Actinopteri > Syngnathiformes > Syngnathidae > Syngnathus > Syngnathus typhle. The sequence goes on along the minus strand of NC_083759.1, from coordinate 6,572,838 downwards.
TATTGGGCTGAACTTTTAAATTGTTTAATTATTAATATTTAATTCAGTTACCTCAGTTGAAGTAAAATGCTTTATGCTTAGGAGAGGAAATGTTCATGCTAAACCACTACAGTATGTTATGTAATACTGGATTTAATTGTATAATTTAATTTGATTATACACATGCACGCACAAACATTTGCTGATCACGAGCACGAAGGTTCAGCTCAAGCTTGTGTCGCATTTAATTCCAAAAATATACACAGTACTGTATACAAATATTAATGATACAGAGTGACAACCGAGATGTTTGGTAAGGCAAATAGCAAACAAAACATGATACTTCTAGTCATTATTATTATTGTCATCATTTGATAGTGGATAACATTCCTCTTGAAAATGGCAAGCAGGCTACAATTATTTTCTAAATGGCCTGTCGGATGTTCTCCAGGCTCTTGTGGATGCTGTCCACCACGTCCACGGCAGCCTGCGGGATCCTGGTGCCTGGCCCGAAGATGGCGCTCACGCCACTCTGATACAGGAATTCGTAGTCCTGTGTTTAAAACAGGGCACAGGTTTTATCAACTTTACTCTAAAAAGCAAAACTTTCCGACATGGCTCCAGTTACTTTTCCAAGCCGAACATTACCTGTGGCGGGATGACACCCCCGCAGATGACCAGGATGTCAGGACGCCCCATCTTCTGGAGCTCCTTGATAAGCTCGGGCACTAAAGTCTTGTGGCCGGCGGCCAGCGTGCTGACCCCCACGCAGTGGACGTCGGCGTCCACCGCCTGCTGGGCCACCTCCATGGGCGTCTGGTAGATAGCAGAAAATAACCATCACAAAAAAAAGCAATAAGTACAGTAGTTGGTCATGTTTTTTGTAGAGCCTGACCAATTAATTGGCCAATATTAACGTTGTTGTACGGGTCCTGCATTTGTAATTTTTCTATTTTTTTTTTTTTTTTAATCGACTGAACCTGAAAGAGCGGCCCGATGTCCACGTCAAAGCCGAGGTCCGCGAACCCGGTGGCGATCACCTTGGCGCCTCGGTCGTGGCCGTCTTGACCCATCTTGGCCACCAGGAGGCGAGGGTTCCTCCCTTCCTGGTTCCGAAATTCAGCCACTCTGTGACAAGGTTATTTCGGGGATCAACATCTTTAGAATAAATATGCATAACATTTATGCTAATTTCAGTAGGTAACCAAAATAGTTTCTGCTCATTTGCATGCTGTACCTGCTGAGAGTCATGGCGATCTCTTCATGCTCGCCGTATTCGCTGCGGTACGCGCCGCTCACCATGCGGTTGCTGGCCTTATGCTCGCCAAACACTTTCTTCATGGCGTCCGTGATCTCGCCAACAGAACATCTGCATTTAACAAAATTAAAATTAAGAAATAAAAAAAATATTTTTGTTTTAACTTAATTTCAAACCTGGCGCGCGCCGCCTCCACAGCCAAAGCCAGCAGGTTTCCCTGCCGGGTGCGGGCGCACTCCTCGATGGCGGACAGGCACTTGTGGGCGATGTCCGTGTCGCGACTCTCCCGCACCTGCCATGTAAATGAGACTCATCAACACTGTGCGTTTCTTTGTGCTCTATAACAGTGTTTTTCAACCGGGGTGCCGGAAAATATGCCGTGGGAAATTCTCCAATTTGTGCGCCTGTGCGGTGTAGCGCCCGGCAGAGTAATCATATCTTCCATATCAGAAGGTAGCAGCAGCAGGTAGCGATTTGCCTCGTGCTTGCAGACGAGAAAATTGGTGACGCATGGATGCAGCGGCAGGTATATGGGCCTTCAGCTGTGCCGTGGGATTGTCCAATATTAATTACGGAGCGCATTGTAAACAGGATCGCCAAACCACTGGTCAGTGCGCGCAAGGCCTGGTCAGCCACTTGCTAATCGTGCATGCGTGGAAAATCGGAGAATCTTGAGATTTCATATTGTGTCGGTCTGATTGTATTGCATCGGCACATGTTCAGTTTATGTGTGTGTTGCTGTGTGCTTTTGCTAACAGTGACAGACACTATGACAGTTGTGGTGCGTTTGTGGTCCAATGGATATCAGAGCATGCAGTTCAACCGGAGAACCTGGATTGGTTATTTTTCACACACAAGTCGAGACACCTCGACTGTGATATCCACTCAGCTGCTGTCAGAACAGCAGAGGGTCTTTAAAAGTGACTTTGTTCTTATTGTTGCAATATTTATAGACAGTCTAAATCACGTTGATTATTTTATTTGAATCACAATCCCTTTAAATAGTTTATTTTTTACACCGTCTAAAACCTTTTTAAAAAACTGTCACTTTTATTTAAAAAAGGAATAAAATTTAGAGAATATTTAGTATTTATTTCTATTTAATTATTCGACTCTCCATACATATATATATAGGAATAGGACTTTACGTCTTTCGTTGTAATATAACTGATTTTAATATAGGAGTTTAACAGATTTTTGTTGGCGGTGTGCCGCGAGATTTGTTCCAATGAAAAGATGTGCCGTGAATGAAAAAAGGTTGGGAAACACTGCTCTTGAAATGCCTCTCAAATACCAAAATAATAAGTGTGAAACTTTGTTGAAAAACTAAAAATATGCACCTTTATGCTTCTTGAAATAGTCTAAAGTTATTATTCGTTGAAAAGAAAGTGTGTTTGAAATGTTCTTACCTTCTTCAACTTTTCGATCTGTTTCTGTCGTACCAGGGTGTTGTCGATAGCCAGCACTTCCACCGTCTCCTCCTTCTCCAGGCGGTATTTGTTCACTCCGACGATTACCTCCGACCCTGGAGCAAGAAGGGGACGGGGAGGCATTTCCAAATGTCACGTCTTCACATGATGGAGGCTTGGGTGTAGAAATGTATGAAAACAACTATTATGCAAGCGTACGTGAATCGATGCGGGCCTGTCTGCGTGCCGCACATTCCTCGATGCGGAGCTTGGGGATGCCCTCGGCCACCGCACGAGCCATGCCGCCCATCTCCTCGATCTCCTGGATGAACTGCAGGCAGTAGGAAGATTTCCGACAAAATTTGGTGAGTCTTTGAAGATATTAAAAGAAACCCCAACGTGAAAATGAGCTACAAAAAAAGACATTCTTTTATTTACAGTACCAGTATGCTATCTACAGAGATGGGATATTCATTCAAGTATGATTAAAAAAAATTTTAACTGTTTTGAGTTGTTGTTTTTTTAGCTAATTAGAGAATATATGTACGGGCTCATTGTTTCCCACGCACCTTCAAAGCCGTGTTGTAGAGGTCGTCGGTGAGGGACTCCATCATGTGCGAGCCCCCCCACGGGTCGGCCACCTTGGGGATGCCCGACTCCTCCTGGATGATGATCTGCGTGTTGCGTGCAATGCGGGCGCTTTTGACCGTGGGCAGACCGAGAGCCTCATCGAATGAGTTGGTGTGGAGCGACTGCGTGCCTCCGAACACGGCCGCCATGGCCTCGATGACCGTGCGGATCACATTGTTGTACGGGTCCTGGGGACGATCCTTTGGTTAGCTTTGCAATTCTGACGGTGAAGGATTGTGAGAGACTTACTTGCTCCGTGAGGGACCATCCGGATGTTTGGCAGTGGGTGCGTAGGAGAAGGGACTTGGCATTTTGCGGCTGGAACTTTTCCCGGAGTAACGTGGACCACAGCTTCCGAGCCGCCCGCAGCTTGGCGATCTCCATGTAGAAGTTCATGCCGATGCCCCAGAAGAATGACAATCTGCATATTGCACATACAGTAAATATATACATAAATCCATATGCACATGTATTAAAATCTTAATGAGAAAAAGTTAAAAATAAATTACAATTCATCTTTGAAAACACTCATTGTAGAATAAATTTAGATTTAAATTCAAAACTGAAAAAAATGCATTGTGTGTCCTTTAAGGACTATAAAAATGAAATGGCCCCTACAAGGAAAAAGGTCCGCTGTCCCTGCTTCAAATATTAAAACACACACACACGCAAGTGAAGTCCATTGAGGACAAGTTGTCTATTGTGAGACACTGCAAATGGCACAGCTCGCTCAGGTCGACTGTTGAAATGAGATAATAGCTTTGGTGAGAAAGCCATATGATTGGACGTGGCATCTGTGAATAGATCAAGTCTGCCACAACCCTGGGAGCGCTTACCCCTCAATTTGATGTACCGTTATTGTAGCTATTGAACGGTGGCACCAAACGGAACAGGAGAACTTTAGAATGGAAGCAATTGTGGACGAATCGGAATTTGTGAAAGGAGTATGACTTCTGCACTGGCACGTACCATTGCAACTGTGGGGCAAAGTGCCAACTACCGTGACTTTAGAATGAATTCCAAACGGCCAAAAAACTAGGCCATCATTTTTACCTGGGTGCAAACTCGTCGATGGTTAAGCCAGCTTTGAGTCCGGTGCGACAATACTCCAGTCCGTTGGCGATGGTGTAGGCCACTTCCAAGATGGCGTCGGCCCCTGCCTCCTGAAGATGGTAGCCACTAATGGAGATGGAGTTGAACTTGGGCATGTGCTGGGAAACATTTGCATAAACAGCAGTCAGGCACTTTGAGAACCACTGCAGTACACCCATTCACTGTGATGCACAAAGGTTGACTTTACTTACTTGGGAGGTGTATGAGAAGATGTCAGCGATGGCGTGCATGGAAGGTTCCGGCGGGAAAATGTAGGTATTCCGCACCATGAACTCTTTCAAAATGTCATTCTGGATGGTTCCGGTGAGTTTGGCCTTGGGGACACCTTGTTCCTCGCCCGTCACGATGAACATCGCAAGCACGGGAATGACGGCCCCATTCATGGTCATGGACACGGACATCTTCTCCAAGGGGATGCCGTCAAAGAGCATCTTCATGTCCTCCACCGTATCAATGGCCACACCCGCCATTCCCACGTCGCCATGCACCCGAGGGTTATCAGAGTCGTAGCCACGATGCGTGGGGAGATCGAAGGCCACTGACAGGCCCTGCTGCCCCGCTGAGATTCATAAAGAAAAACATGACAATTTGTGTCAGCACGTTTGACTTCGGTGAAGGGCTACCCTACCTTTGATGTTGTCCTTGTAAAACTTGTTGCTCTCCTCTACAGTGCTAAATCCTGCATACTGTCTGATGGTCCAGGGTCTGCTGGTATACATGGTCGGATAGGGCCCCCGAGTGTAGGGAAATACCCCCGGTAATTCGTCTGCACTGGCGTCCGAGTCGGCCTTGGTGTACACAGGCTTGATGTCGATGCCCTCGGGCGTGTGCCATATCAGGTCCTCGGGGTTCTTCCCCTTCAGTTGCTTCTTAGCCAGGGCAGTCCACTGAGGGTGAAGTTCCACCTGGTCCCGACGCGGGGCCGAAGTGTGGATCCAACAGGTGTGGAAGGGCGATCGGGCCAAGGCCCGGGCAGCGGCGCATGCTCTGTGGGCTGTCAGCATGCTTCCCCTGGGCTCACACGCATTGAGGACCCGGGGGACCTGTGAAGATAGTTATTTATATATGGTCTGGCTTGAAACATTTTGGTTATAGCTCTTGATTTCTATAAGCAGTAGGACAATGTAGTTTTCAAGATGACAACAGTGGGGGACTACTGCATTAATCAATACAATAGACTTAACAACCTATATTAGCATTGTGAGCTAACCGCTAGTCGAAAACGTCACATCGAATCATCGTTTAAATAAAGCTAGACAAAAATTAACACGTTATCCGGGATATGAACGTAATCATTCCTATTCATGAAGAATTGGAACGATGTTAAGTTTATGTCAGTAGGGGGAAAGTTGTTTAACTATAGAAGCTAGGTTGATGCTCTCGTATGTAGCCACTCGTAGCTAACAGTGGCGAACTGATATTCTTAACCAATTGCGTCGAGGATCTTTAGATCACTTATTCGTGGCATTAATTTGATGGCACAACCAGTTGATACGCTTAAAATCTGACCTTGTTTCCTCTTCTTGTGGTCTTTAAAGGTTGACAAAAGGTGTGCGTACGTCTATCCAATGGACTCTCAAAACATTCGTCGTCAGCCAATTGGAAGAGACGGCAAGTTCATGAACTTTGAACTACAAAACGCGGAAGTAAATAGTAAGCTGCTCCCTTACACAACATGCTCCCTTAATGTTATAAAAAATATATATACAGATAAAATTTGAAATAAAGTTTACATGTCAATTGTGCATATGATTATCTTTATTCAATATTGTTCTAAAGAAACACAGGACACGTTATAGTTAACATGCCACTTTTATTCCAGAATTGGTCAATAAAATGGTAAGCAGCAACAGCAGTTCTGTACGCCATCGGACCAGGTCAACGAGAGAAACCACACGTGCAGTAAATGCTTTTTGGGCGGGAGGGAGTTACAAATTCATAGATAACATGGCAACATTTTCAGGAGCATTCAGCAGGAAAAACCCTGATTAAAGTGGCAATGCAATCAGGTCAGTGTTTTTTGTAAGCATTGTTTATATAGAAAATACCTAGTCAAGATGCAGGGACTTTAGTAATGTGCTTATCCTCTGTTGCTAATACTGTAAGGCAGTGAGTGTTTTGATTGCAGTGTTGTATGACTTGAGATGCATTTAAATAGTACAAGGAACAAGAGAGGGATGCCGGTAGGAGGGGAGACAGCGCATCAACCGGGTCCCTGCACAAATGTTTTTACTCCAGTTTCAGAAGCTCCACATCAAAAACCAGCGTGGCATTGGGAGGGATGACGCCGGGGTGGCCCGTGAGGCCGTAAGCGACGTCCGGTGTGCAGGTGAGCTTCACTCGCTGGCCCAGGCTCATCTGGGGGACAACGCTTTGTTAGCAGAATAAACACATTCACTTTTATATGTTAACCATAACAAGCAAAAAGATTGTTTTTGTTAAAACCTGCCTTCTTCTTACTGTACAGCAGAGAGCGCTGCCACACCAGCTAAGACAAAAGTCAGCTCATATCAAATTAATTTTATATTCTCCCTACTGTTAATTATTGAAGAACGCAACACTTTTTTTCCTTAACTATACTCTCAAAATTGTAAGTGAACAACTGCAGGCATTGTTTTGATTGACAAGAGGCCATCACCCTTATAGAGTGACAACCAGTTTATGCTTACATCGAGACAGGCCGGTAGGGAGCATGTTTATATAGAATGTTGTGGTTTTTCTGACCTGAGCCACGCCTTCTTCCCAGCCTTTGATCACCTCGTTGCGGCCGATCTTAAATTTGAAGGGTTTGTTTCTGTCTCGGGACGAGTCAAACTTTTTGCCGTTCTGCAGCATACCTGTGAAAAAGATCAAATCATCATTTTTGGGTGAGATTTGCAAACGAGACCTTTTTTAGGGTTTTGTTGGAAAATCTGAAGTGTTACATCAAGTAGGGGGAGGGTTTTATCACAATCTTGGGTCGGTTTAAATCTTCCCAAATGCACAAAGGCGGACTATGAATCAGGAAGCGGTGGCCTGGTTTATCGGATTATTTTTAAAGTTAACAACTAGGCCATCACTCATCAGTGTGTCGAGGGAGAATGAACAAAAAACAACAACTTTGAAACCCAGACGAATAAAAATTGCAGATTCAGAGGTTTATGAATATTATTATTGACTCATGTACGATTGCGTGCCAAGACTTTTGGCAAGCTCTACTTCCGAAGAGAGAGAGATCAGGTTTAGTAGGCCTTGGAACTAACATGACATTGCATTGCTAAGAGTAATGAGGATAAAGAATATATGCCTGTGAGTTGTTGTTGTTATTATTAATATTATTATTATTATATATGTACTATGTGTTCAAATATTTGTTGATTAATCAGATGTTTAATCAGTTAGCAAAATATTATGTCAAATTCTAGAATCCAACGGTGATTGAAACTAGTTCCAAGCATAGTGAAGGTAAAAGGAATTGGTTTGCAGCAGATGTCGTAAATCCCGCGACAGACGCGCACGTTGGTGTCTGGCACTTGTTTTTTTTAGACCTGAGGGTTGCTTCTAACATTAGGCGGTGCTAAATAAATCTCCTGAATGATCATGTAGTTGAAGTTATAAAACAAGGATATGATTTAATCCACTCGCTAGCACCACCTCGTAGAAAAAGAGCCATGTAAAACCTAAAAGGTGTGCTAATATTTTGTTTAACTTTATGGGAGCTGCACACAGAGTATTATTACTACTACTAAATTATTCTTTATTTTTGACGCAGTCATTCTGCTATCAGGATGCATGGGTGGGGTGGTCGTTCTCATCCCTTACTGATCCTGACGCCGCCAGTTACGACTCCAAGCTCTTTGCCCTGCGTCGGCACAAAAAGCCCAAGAAAAAGGCTTAAGCGCTAACAGAGGCGGGGTTATTTTTACCCTGGCATATCCTGTCTCGACCCCCCCACCCATCCACCTCCCCCACAGACAGTCTCGAGGAGCTGCTAGCCTGACACCCCCTTCACTCCCCCCCAAGCCGAATTAAAAGGGGTGGATAAGAAAAGCCGCATGTCGGGCTTTATGTCTGAGTCTGCATGTCTGGGAACTTTACATAGAAATTTATCGGAAGCAATCCAGACACTTAGAGTAAATTTTCCACCCATTTGAATCCTTAGGTGAACCTAATGCAGGGGCCAATTAGTGTATCATGGGAATATAAAGATCTTAGTTTCCACACTTTAACTCAAAGCTCAATGTGCAAGCCCGAGCGGCTTTCCTGAGAAATATCAGCCTCGTGATCACTTGCCGGCCATATTTGGGAATCTCTGCCTCCTGCCCGAGTCACGGGAGGGTCAGCTGCAGCATACCATGTGAGCGTCTGCGTGGTTTGAATCCCAAAGTGCATCCCAGTGCGCCTCCCATTGAGGTCGGGATGAAGTGAGGAGATCGAAATGTGACGATTGCTTCCGGTGAAAGAAAGCAACAACGAAATATGTAAAAAATGTAGCCTCTTTATCTTTGTTTTTATTCATCCAGCAGGAAGTCTTGGAGGGCCTAGCCTCCCAAATCGATGGCTAACTGCTATCACCAGACTTCCTCCTCATGATATCTTAATGAAATCTTTGCTCTTATGAAACAAAAAAAATGGGATAGGCTTGGACCCGGAGCGTTTTTGGGCAAGACAAGAAACTGTTTCTCCCGCACAAAATTATGATGACAAATATTTATACCGAAACAAACTAGTTGCTCGGTCAAAGTGGCTTCATGGGTTACGTTTTCAATCACCAGCCTTTTCCCTTTTGCAGAGTCAATAACACATTTATCGCTCTGTGGGATTTGTCTGGCTGAATTGGAGCCAGGAGGGTGATGATTTAATGAGTGATAATGGGGGATGACGTGCGGAGTGAGAGAATGCGGAGGATGTCAGTGACGCATGCCAATGGAGACATTCAGTTAGGAGGGAAGCAGGTGGATTGAACGCAAGTGTGTTTAAGTTTGAAGTCCTTTGAAAACATGCCTGAAGAGATTTTTTTTTTTTTAATTCAAACCAAACTTGACCACGGATGCGTCTGCAACGAACGTTACAGTTCAGCGTGCATCTCAGTGCAGCCACGTGTGTTTATCACAAAGCCCTCGGCGCAGAATTTGAAGCTGTGTTTTCATAGCAGCATCATAAACCTTGTGATCCGCAGACAGGGGTGAGAGCAGTTGGGACCAGCTTTTTGTTTTGTTTACTTTCTGTCTGACCTACTTGTCTGCGCCAAACAAGTGCCCAAGGCACGCGCTAACCCAAATGTGTTTCCCTGTGTCGCAGCAGTTCAGCTCACAAAAATTGGCCAGTCTGAAAAATAAAAGACCCTATTGCACGAGGCATAGACACACTGGAAGGCTGAATGAGGCCAGCATGGAACAGAAATTTTTTTTCTCAAAAGTTCAACTTTAAATAATAATGATATGTAGCTTTGTGGGATAAATGTAAAGACCACAGGACAAAAGGTGGCAGCAGGATACATAATGGGAAAAAAAGAGACCATGTGAGACCATAGTAGGAAAGCATAGAAAAATATAAGATGCATGAGAGAACATGAAGACCACGTGGGACAACACGTAGGGCAACAAGACAATGCAGGACAAAATGAAAAGGGTGTGGGACACTCTAAAACTCTGTATAGAAAGTATGACTCACTCACCTATGTAATGGACCACGCACGTCTGACCCTTCTTTGGAAATGTGCTTCCTGTGGGACACAAATACAGATGAGTTCATATTACATGAGTCCCTCCATTAAATCACAGTTTAACCTAAGACTCACATGAGCCCCCCCCCCCCCATTTCAATGCCCCTGTATGCACACCAGAAGGAATGAATTTAATTGAAGCAAAAAATGATGCACAAAATGATTACTGTAATTCTTTACATCCTATTTATGTACATCATTATTCCGTTTTTAAAGAGTCCAAAATTGTAACGTGCTATTTTCCTTAATTAAAAAAAAAACTATATTTCGTTGGATTTTGGGGGAGATCTGAAACTATCCAGCACAAATAAGGCCAATAATAATATGTAAATAATTAAGTAATAATATTAGTTTCGGGCCAGGGGTGTGGGGGCGCTGCCAAGTCCCCCCGGGGACTCAACTCACCATCACCGGGAGATATTGTCTCGACTTCCACGCCCATGGTTCTGCAATACGTTGTCGACTGTCAGCAGTGGAGCATAAATCCTTCCAATGCGATCGTTTCCCCGTATGGCCGCTACAGTTACAGCTCGGTGTTCGCTGAAGGACAGCATGCAGTCTTCACCCGACTGCAGCCGAGAGCCTCCCAGCCGAGATACGAGAGAAGCGAGCTAGCAGGTTTTTGGACTTCTACTGTCTGATGGCCTGTCACAAGATGGCGGCGCCACACTGTGGCGATGCAGAGTACTGACTGAACAACGTGGTGGTTGCTTATTGTGGATTTGGAGTTGTTGTTTGAGATAAGATGTCAACTGCTGCGTGTACAACTGATCAATTGAAGTGCTTTCAGTAGGTATTCGCGAGCAAACGCTACTTTTAAACAAAGAAATACAGTAAAAACGAGCCTGAAGTGCAACTAAACTACGTTTCCCATGATGCACTTCTCCGGAGGGTCCCGGGAATCTCTTCCGGGTTAAAAGCTAGTAAACATTGACGTTGCGGCGTTAGTTACCCGGCAAAATGTAAAGTTATCCATGAAAATATCAAAATATTAAGTGCTCCACAAAGCTTTACTCAACAAAGTAGGTGTTTTTTTTAAGTCTGTTTCAGTCTATGCTATCTAAACATTAAGTTAAAGCACACAGATCCACGAGGGATGCGTGGGTACTATCGTTTTTTTTAGATATATTAGGGATGCGCGAGTACTATCACTTTTTTTTAGACCGAGTACTATTACATATGTTTAACTTCAAGCCGATAACTATTACCGTAACTTAATGCGTACTTGCAATTGTGATGAAAACTTTTTATCTTGAATCAAACATTCTTTCAAAACAAATCATTTTTGAAACACACATTTTGTATCGGAAACCCAAATCATCACTCAACTATCACAACCCGATACCACTAGATCAGCAACGCATTAACAAGAAAAACACAATGGATCCAAATTGTCTCAATTTTTTCAACCCTTGGCTCACTCTCTTAGCAACTCCATTGGGGCCCTGAGAAAGAGACTGTCTCATCCCCCACATCTGATTAAGTGAGCGACGTCAGCGGCCTTGGGTCCTGAAAGGTCCTGAGTGTCGTGTCGAGGTCGCTGTGCTTTAATCGGCTATTAGGAGAGCAGATTAAGGTGCCTACTTGGAAGGAAATCCCAAGAGAGAGCCTTTGCCACTTCTAATCTGCAGGGTGAGGAGCTCCCGGCCGCTCGGATTGTTTTGCCGGTTTGTTGCTGAGATGTCCCTGGGCAAGGCCAAGCTGCTACGGACCGGCATCAACACGCTGCACCAGGCAATCCACCCTGTGCACGGCGTGGCGTGGACCGATGGCAAGCAGGTGTGCCTGACAACGCTGTACTTCCAACGCGGCGAGCCCAAATTCGGCGACACCAATGTCATCGGGCAGTTTGAGCATGTCTTGGGGCTCTTCTGGGGCCCACTGTGCTGCCCTGATTCTCCCGCCCTGCTGGCCGTGCAGCATAAGAAGCACGTCAGCGTTTGGCAGTTGCAGCTAAGCGCGTTGGAACATAACAAGCTGCTGTGCACGCAGACCTGCGAGATGAGCGAGCCCTTCCCGTTGCTTGCGCAGGGCTGCGTCTGGCACCCCAAACTGGACATTCTGGCCCTCCTAACCAAGCGGGACGCCTCAGTGCTATTCGCCGTACGGGTGGACAACAGGAGGACCAAGGCGAATATTAAGGGTAGCGGTCTGATCCACTGCGCATGTTGGACTAAAGACGGAACCCGGTTAGTGGTGGCAATCGGCACCTCGCTCCACTCCTACATCTGGAACGACATCCACAAAAGCCTGGTGGCCTGCTCCTTCTGCCCCATTTTTGACGTGGGGGGCTACATCTGTGCCATAGAGGCAACGGGAGACTCGCAGGTTGCCGTGGCGACAGAGCTGCCCTTGGAGAAGCTATGCGGGTTGAATGCCGGCATGGCCTTTGAGGTGGAGCCCTCGCGAGTCCAGACGCCGGAAAACGACCTTTGTCACGATTCCAGACGGCTGTCGTTTGACCTTTCTGACAGGCCTCATACACCCACCTCTGGGCCTCTGGACCTGACGCACCTCCTGGCCAGGCACCGGCGCTCGGACCCCTGTCCGCTTATCCACCTGAAGCGCAAGGATGGGGTGACGGGTTCTGGTCAGGACTCCTCACACCTCGTACTGATTACGTACGACCGCAAAGTGGTCACCACCCGTAAAGTCAGCATACCGGGAATCCTGGTGCCGGATTTGGTGGCTTTTGACCCGCGCGCATCCACTGTGGCTGTAGCATCTAACACCTGCAATATGGTGCTGGTGTACCATATCACGGCGTCGGCCATGCCCAATATCCATCAGATCTCGCTGCAAGCCACCGACAGGCTCAAGGGGGTCTGTTTCCTTAGCGACAAGGTGCTGCTAATGATGGTGGGCCAGCAGAAGTCCATTGACCCTGCCTTCCTCCCATCCTCCAACACGGAAAAGTACATCCTGCGCTTGGTAACCAAAAAGTTGGATGGTGAGGGTGCCCCCCCCCTTCTCAACGCAGAGCCTACTTCTAATTTGTCACGGATTAGAAGTCAGTCCGAGCACCTGCCCAAGGAGGACAGGGAGCTGCTGGGGATGAAGGACTTGGTTCTGCCTGGGGCGGGAATTCTCCCCCGCTCACCCAGGAACAGACGCAGGATGGTAGAAGAGGTGAGGAGCCCAGAGCCTAGCCCTGTGGCAAGCTCCGTGGACTTCTCCTCCTCCTCTGAAAGAACCTCCTCCATCATGGTGGAAAACTTGGACGTCAGCCACATGGCATTGGCGGGCCAGACCAGCAGGGACTCCAGCCGGGCCGGATCACCTCGACCGGAGGTGGTACCAGAGCCAACGGTGCCCCCACCAGGCGGATCCTCCAGGGAGAGAGCCTTGGAGCATTTGGTCTCCAACATGGAGCGGCTGTTCACTCGCTTTGCAGACGTACAGCAGTGCCTGGGCGAGATCCGAGAGTACACCCAAAATGGCAAGAAGGTTTCAAGCTCCTACCCAGCCGCCGCCGAGCCCCCATACCTCAACGTTACATGCCAGGTACGTTCAGTATTTTCTAGTAGACACTGTGGAAGTCAGGGTTGGAAGCAGCACTTGATTTGTGTACTTTTTGGGTCCTGCAGAAGCAGCTGTCTGAAAACGTGTTTATTGACGAACGGCGTCCGATGCTGCTTTGTGATGGTAAGCTGCGTCTACGTGCCCTCCAGGAGCTTTTCAACCTCACAGTTGTGGAGATGCTGCACGGTATGTCAATCGATTGAGTGACTTTTTAAACCAACCCTCGTGTTTCTTCCCTCCCAGCTAGCTTGTTAGCTCACTAAACATTTACATTATGAAGAGTCCTGCACTAAAATAAGCAATTCCACATTAAAAAAGACATTCAAGAAATCTTTATTTCTTAAATCGTGTAACCAGTTAATTTATTGTATTTTAATTGTACACATTTTACAGCTGGCTCATTTGTCTCTCTCTTTTTAAAATTCGCCCATTCATCGGTCGTGACGCGTTCGAGCTATAATTGGATGTGATTAGAGGCCCAGGACAGATTAGAAGCTTTTAAACAGAAGCAGCTTACTTTATTGGCATGTAAAAGGGCTAAACTGCACCATGTCTCGCTCAATATTTTTGCAGGCCCCCTGTGGATCGTCCTGGTAGCCGACTCCGAAGGCTTCGTGCCCCTGACTTTCAAGCCCAAAGATGAGCTCACTGTACGAAACGGCAAGCGTAAATCCACCCTGCGCACCCCCGGGAGCCCCGAGACCTCCTGCCCGTCCAGTCCGGCTCCCTGCCACAACCCTGACACCACCACCACAGATGCCACCACATAGTGTATGGACTTCACTTTGTAAATAAAGCAATTCCAACAATTCACCTGCTTTTTCACTTTTTGTTTTGGGGATAAAAACAAAAAGCTACAAGTTACTCATGGCTAAGAGAAATATAAAGCAATCTTTTTTTCACTATGTATTTTCTACTAACAACCTCTCTCACAAATAGATATTTACATGCAAATAAAGTACTATAACACTGGCTTAAATATATGTATTCATATATGCTGTGATAGTCCATAGATGACGTTAGATGGGAGCAAATGACGTATAATTAAAGCTCTTCAACTCGCATTAGTACCAAGATACCACCAGAGGACGCTAAAACACTGCATGTGCTTATGTAAATTACTGTTACTGTACTGTTGAAATATGAAAGTATAATTTACAGATTCACGGTGATTAACCTTACTCGTTTATTAAATATGTATGTGCATGAATACGAACAAGGTGCTCTAACTTTGTGTGCTGTATTGGTTTGTGACGTTTCAAGACGTTCAGTCCGTTTGCAAGATTAAACACATCCAAGATGGTGGCGTGGTTGACGTAACTACGTACGTTTTGCCCGGTGATTTTTTTTTTCCCCATCGTTAAAATCTGACGTGGCTCTCCGCCACACTGGGCGTCATGCATTATCCCCGTGGGCCGCCGGGATTGGCTAATACTTCAAACGTGCTTTGAGTGTATGTCCCCGCCTACTCATGGCATGTCAACAGACAGGTGGCCATAGTCGTGGAAGGACTCGTGAAAACTTCAGAAAGAAAATAAAAGGTTTTAAAGTCAAGTCGAGGTGAGGATTAATATTCACAACCCTTTCATGCAGTGGTGGTTTTGACCAGTGATGGTGGTGGGGGGTCAGGGTTAGCAAGGCCTAAAACAGAGACGTGCAAACGTTTGTGCTCAAGAGCCACATTGGGTTTCGAATCAGTTAAAAAAACGGTTAAAAAGAAAAAGTTTACTTCATTTATAATTATTCATTTTTTAATAATTTAATTATAATCCATTGACTGCTTTAATAGTATTAAAGTTAATATTAAATTAATACAATTTACGACAATTATATTTGTATTCATTTTTATTAATTTATTATAATTAACTTTTTTAATTCATTTTTTAAATATTTAATGTGTATATATGTCATTGATAGTTTTATTTTTATTCAAGTCAATAAATTAGGGAATCTTTAATGAGTGGCATGAATAACTAATATGTGTACACAGATTTTTTTTGTCCAATCAGACTTTTGCCTCTGTATGTTGCCTTTGCCTCTGTATGTTGCCATAGCAATATAACCTGCACAGAGCCTTCAGTAGTGCTGGACCATAAAACCTCAACTTTAAGAGAAACCAAATACAGGTCTGTAGGTCTAGACAAATGTACAAATAATACATTTAAGTACAATTACAAAAGCACACCAACTCCATAGTACAAGGAGCCAGCTAGCAATGGATACACAGGAATTTTCACTCCACAGCTTGGGTTTTTGTATTGTATGGACGCTTTCTATGATTAAACCGTAATAGTGGGAGTATTTAAGAAGTGGGCCTTATCTCTTATCCAGTTGGTGATGCCTCAGCTGACCTTGTCTGCGGCTGTGCAACTGGCGCTCTTGCTGTCGGCCTTCCCGGCTCAGTACCTGATCCACAAATGGAGCGGCAACACTGCAGAGCAGCGCC
The DNA here is from genome assembly GCF_033458585.1 of Syngnathus typhle. Classification (NCBI taxonomy): domain Eukaryota; kingdom Metazoa; phylum Chordata; class Actinopteri; order Syngnathiformes; family Syngnathidae; genus Syngnathus; species Syngnathus typhle. The sequence continues at coordinate 6,556,777 of NC_083759.1, read as the reverse complement.
TCATCGCGTCAGCAAAGTATGCGACACTCACTCTTTCATATGCCCGGTTATGTATCTGGTATTTGTTTTACTACTGTGGTATCACGTTTTATAAAGTAGACCTTTTATTATGTTTGTATTTTTATGCTTTAATTTTACGGCAGTGTTGTCGTTAATAGATTTGGACGGAACAATATAGATACACTACTGGTACGATCATGTCAGTACTTCCTGATTCCTAGTTTCATTTTCACAAGCTGCCTGTACTGGTTTCCTGAACACATCAGTACACCCAAGACTATTGTGCTGCCTTGTGCGCCACCTTTAATTATTTTTATGAGAATTTATTCAAATGTGCAGTAGCTGAGAAAAAGGTTAGATTTCACTTGGGGAATGTAATGAAAGTTGCCAGAAATACAAATAAAATAAGAAAAAAATCGGACTTAGTCATGCTCCTAAACATATTTGCTACTAAGCGTCGTGATGATGCGTTCAAGGTTGATTCAAATGTGGAAAGAATGGAGCAGTTCTTATCTGAGCATTTCAACCTGGAACGAGTGGAGCCAGCAGCAATTTGCCAAAATCTTGTGAGTACTTTGCAGAATGTTTCTCAACTCTCAAAAACATTAAACGTGCTAGTTTCCCACAGCGCCTAACTCACCTCAATATTTTGTCATGAAGGTCTGCGCTCGGTATGGACATGGAGGGGGAAGCCGATTCGGCTCCTGTGGAAAACATGATGTTTGACAACGACCAAGGATATTTTGGAGGTTTGAGACAGGTTTACAAATTTGTTTTAATGTTAATAGGAAAAAAATATTTACATGCTATTTTCATGTTTGTGTGTCAGCATCCAAGGAGGTGCGCAGTCCACGGCCGCCTTACGTTTTCCTGCGGGTGGGCGAGGTCGTGGTGGAGCGCAAGACCCAACGGCTCGGCGTGGTGGTGAGCTGGGACAGTGAGATGAGGGCCCCTGCTGAGTGGATGTTCAGGATGGTCAAAGAAACGCAGGTCAGTCTGTGTGATCACTGAGAAGACGAATATAAATTAAAACCACAGCCAAAGTAGCAACATTTGAACAATTTGATGACGTATGTGGCCTAACCCATAATATGTTTGGATAACCATGAAGAGTGTTGCAGCCAAGAAGACTCCTCATTACAAAGTTCTGTTCAAAGGGCCAGGACCTAACCATGTAGTAGTGGCCTACCTGCCTCAAACTTACCTCAAGCGTGTCACTGGCAAAAAAGTAGGAATACAAACGTCACCACACACACGCACACACACACACAGTTTGTGTTTTATTGATTGTGATGTGTTCACAGCCCAACATTCCCACCTTGAACCATTACTTCAGTGGTTTTGACGGTGTCCGCTTTGTGCCCCAAACGTGGCTGAAAGAGATTTTCCCAGAGGACGACATTGATTTCTGAGCGCCAAGCTCGTGAGATGACGGCGATATTGATCGAGACGATTCCATCAAGAGCAGCAGCAGCAGCAGCTCATTTGAATGTATTGTGTCGCAGAGGAGCGCGTACAAGTCTTCGCCACCATTTGCAATTATATCCAACAGTAGCCATTTTGTCATAATGGATTCATTTTTTTAACATTTATCTTAAAAGAGATTTTTTACGATACAAATCGGGCTGCATAATGTTTAAGTTTTAAAGGTAGCTTTACCCTCCTCAGAAGCTGCTTATAATAGCATCATCTCCAAATGATGCCGCTTGACTTTTGCACAGTGCTGTACATGGACAACTTTGAATGTATATGAATGTGTGAGTTTGAATAAATGACAATACAAACTCCCAAGTATGTTTCGGACTCACCTGCTGTAAAAATTTGGCATTTAGTAATTCTTCCTATTTCCATCACGCATTCGGAAGTAGACGGACACCCGCGAGGAGGCGGTGACGTCAGGTATGCAGGGAAGAGGGGCAGCCTGGGTGGAGGCAACCTCTTGGCCCTGCCTTTGACCTCCACCATCATCATCGTCCTCGTCATGACTCTTCCACTCTCTCGTTTCCTCTTCTCGCACCAGGGTGGGCGCCCCCAGACTTTGTCCCAATAGCTGGCTAATTCTGATGGCCTTCTGTTGAGCGTTCTCCACCGCCGAAACGCACGCACTCTGCCTACATGTGCACACAATTTCAAACACAATACAGTACTTGGTTATTGTAATAATGTTGATTTTATAGTACTATAAAATCTTCTTATCTGAAAAAGTACACATTCCTAATATAGCTGACTCAGCATCTTACAATTGTTAGGCTAATATAACTTTTTATCTTTGGAGTTGGAAAGAAAAATAAAAAAGCATATTTACCTGACACGGTTCAAGCATTCGGCGCTGTGGAAAAATCGAGGCTGTCCCACTGAGACGCTCCTGTCCAGTTTCTCTAGCAGGATGCTGCATGCCTGCTCCATTTTGTCAAAGTCGGAGAAGGTGACAGTCACCTAGAAAAAGAAAAGCCATTAATCAGACAGCACTAGGTACGCCAGCACAATCAGATGACAGCTGTCCAACATAGATTTGAATTATGAAGACTTAGCTTAATACTAATTAAACAATGCAAAATTCCATAGACAAGCTAATGAATAGCATCAGTGTCACAATCCAATCTTTGTTGCTAGACATGGTAAACAAAATGTAATTATAATAACCATATTGAGGGTCTGTAATGGTAATCTTACCTCTGCATTCATGTGATACACATCTTCATCCCGGTGGAGGAATTTTCTCACAGTGATGTCGTCTTCGCTGACTCCATGTTGCCTAGTCATCAAGAAACATTATGTTGTAATAGAAGATCAAAACCACCTATGTGGGGAAAAAAAAGTCCAACAACTATCCATCCAATTTCCACACTTGAAGCCTTTTAACAAGAATTTTAGTCAACTTATGTATCTTGTTATTTTTACAGTGGTTAAATGTGCACATCTACTTTTACACAACTATATGTAGTTCTGGACTAGTGGAATAAGTTGACAATAAGTTGACACTGTTTATTCTACCAAATATTTGACTATAAGAATAGCCCATTCTGGCGCTGTCCATTATTTTAGCAGAAAATGAAAAACAGAATTGTTGGTACAAAATGTGTTATTTTTTAAATGTGCATTTAATCGTACCTGACAGCTTGCAAAATGTATTCCAGCCGGCGTGACACGCTGCTGGTGACCTCGTTGACGCTCGCTTTGCTGTTGCCCACCCTGAGTTGCACAGATGCTCTGTCAGCCAAGCAGCTAACCTCCGCCGTTCCGGTCACCTGGAGCTCCCTCGCCTGGCTCCCGGCGGGGATCTGTTTATTCCCGGACCGCAGCTCGATGATCCCTTGCTCAACATCTGTGACTGCGAAGGGGCTGACTGAAGAAGTCGGCTGCGCGCCACCGGGGAATATTCGAATCCTGCTGTCCATTGCTGTTGCTAATCGCCCGGTTGGCTTCCTGGTACCATGGCAATGGGTGAACGGCATTATGGGATATGTAGTTTACTTTTGGCAGCACTAAAAGACTACAAAGACAGTACAGTACGTACTTCCAAAACTGTATTCATACTTGCCACGACAGTTCATTATTCTCTTACCTGCACAACCTCTCACCTTCCATTACGTGTAGGTGTTTGATTTTTATTGTTTTGTCCAATCCAATCAGTATTTACGTTCAATCACGTCATCATTCCAATTATCTGATTAATATCCATGACATCTCAGGCGAATAATGCACCATTTAAATGTTTGATGTTTTTGTCATGTTATGAGATAAATGAGCAATCCGACCTTTACCAGTGTTGTTAATTAGACACGTCATTGCAGTTACATGATTACAACATACATTACACTTTTGAATGGCCCTACAAAATAGCCATGTTACAATATAAGACACTAACACTGCTATGTGACTCCAAACACAGTCTCATTAGACTAACACTCAAGAATGACAAAGACAAACAATACAGATCATCATGAAAGGGGGGTTTTATTGCAGGGCCCTTGGCATTAATTACTAATCAGATTGGCATGTCGTCAGTATTGATCAATACTGAGACAGGTACACCACACTGATTGTCTCAGCATCATATACGCTGTTCATATTGATCTAAATCCACGGTGATTATCGTCAACTAATGGAAATTAAATATAGAGGGGACTTCTGGCACAAAATTCCCCCCTTTGAGAATGTTTAATATCACATCCTACCTTTAGGGAGCGCAACACACATGGAAGTAGTTTAAGAATGCTACACATCACAACTATCTTTAAAAAAATAGATTTTTTTTTCTCATAGCATGTTGGCTTTTCTTTACTCTCCTCAGCAAAGTAATACAACATCAAACCCTAATGTGTCATCATTGTCACATAATTCATAAATAATAAATAACAGCGTTGCAGAGCAACTAGACACAGCAAAGAAAGGGGGAAGAAACCCTGATATACATTCATTTGTATAAATAATCTTATATCATGGCTATACAGTACATGTTGAAACAAAAAATGTTCACTGTATAAACAAATCAAGTCCCAGTGTAATATACACCAATGCCATCAATTTCCCAGCATGCATCACTGGAATACATCTCCGACGTCCGGAATATTTTTCCATGTCACATCACACCCAAGCCATCTGAACTTCTGGAAACAGTGGTTTGTTTCCTGTGTTTTATTAAAAAATATATATATATAAATATTGAAAATATACCCTGTGTAATGTGTATATCAAAACAGATTTGAATAATGATATTTTCTACTATGCTCAGACCTGCTCATATTTCATGTTGCTGTGACTCACCGTAGTTCATCCAGGTGTAGCTTATTGCGCAGTCGCACTTCTTCCGTGATGGGGTACAGGAGCAGGATCATGAGGCCTGTGATGATGAAAGCCACCGGGGCGGCGCCGATGAGCAGCTTGAGCGTGTACACCACAGCCACCGGCTGCTTGCAGGCGCCGTTTTCATACCCTGCGAACCTAAGTACGTAGAAAAATGGAGTTGAAGGAAAACTAAAATGGCCGACTTCACGTGTGGTTTTGGCTATGGGAGCTTGAGAATTTTTTTGTAGGTCAACTCATGATAAATGTGCCTAGAATCAATGTTTCTGAGGGGACTCGCAAATTCATCCAAATGTTGGCAACTGGATGTTAGTGATGGCAACTTACTGCAGGCACAGAGTGGACACGCCCAGTGAGACGGCGGCGGCGAACTTGGTGAAGAAGACGTAGAAGGAGTAGAAGATCGCCTCATGACCTTTGCAGTTTGGATTGGCCAGCCGGAAGTCGTCCACCACGTCGGGAAGCATGGACCTGCCGTCATATTAGCGGTCAGCCTTGGTGGAGGTACTATACCATCATAATGGAGTCTCACCAGGGCAGAAGGAGCGAGGCGGCCACACTGAGTCCAGAAGATACAGCCACCACGTACGCCACCACCACGTTGGGGATGAACACCAGCATCATTGTGAAGGGCATGATCCCCTGGAGAGACAAGATGGACCTCAAATGAAGATTTGATTACACTACATGCAGGAAATAGTTTCAAAATGGCACCCGGAACATCCAAACAGCAGAGTTGTATTAATAATCCTAATATTGATCATAAAAGTAGACTCACCGTAATGCCGCAAAAAGCTGCCGTCTTCTTTCCAAACTTTTGCAGGAACCACTGCCATAGAGGGATGCTTATTACTGCAGACACCTGAGAGTACATTGAAAAACTATAACACACACAAGTAAGAATAGCAACACATAAGGTACAGGATACACAAATGACACCAAAGTGACAAGTAAAAAAAAAAAAAAGTGGGCTGAACATTGACGAGAACTAAATCTCTTATGTAAATATATTGAAAATTTAAACGCCAGCATCATGTCCCTACTTTCACTTTATTGTGTTGTATTTGGCTGAATTTTCAGAGTTTAATTCAAAGTGTGGAGGAAGTCAAATTTCTGCCCAGGTTCATTTATGGAAGAATAAACAAGATTTAATAGACGCTTTCCGTCGCAAGATCCAAATTGAAAACGTCAACGCGCTCAGTGTCAACTATTGGCTCTCCATCGTGTATTCCAGGCTGGTTAATAACTCTATTTTGGTCTAAACTGCATTAGAATTCATGCAAAAATGTCAGCGTCAACTCACCAGGATGGTCAGCACGATATTCTGGAAGTGTTCCCTCAGGTCAGCCGCGTACGTGCAGAAAAGGACGAAATTGTTCTGTACCAGCTGTGCACAACAAGCAACGAGGAGTCACACGAGATGGCGGCTGACCGCACGACTGGCTCTCCATTGATCCGCCGACCGAACCGGGACCCATTAGCATTGATCGGGCTTGCTGTGTGTTTACCTGAATGGCCACTAGAATGAAAAGGAAGGCGGCGGTAAGGATGAGGTACGGCCCGTGACGCATCACCATGATGAAGCCGCGGTGGAACGGAATCTGCTTCTCAGTCCTTGGTGCGTACGGATCTAGACAACAATCAGAACACTAAATTATGGTTTTCTTTTTGTTTTTTTAAATATATTTAATTTGTGATAAAATGCCACTTTTGCACTAAATAAGCTGATTCAATAACGCGTATGACAAACTAGTTTAAGCAAAATAAGTCCAAATGTAAAGTTCTTGTGGCTTAATGTACGATTTTGCTCGACAAATAAAGTGCTTTTCATCTTCTGAGTTCTACAGAAAGCACCTGAGGAGTTTCAAGGTGAAATATTTGCTTTCATTTGATGCTGACAAAACCACCAGGATGTACCACGGACCACCTACCACTAAGTTGGTTCCCTAAATATACAACATATATACCTTTTGATTATGACCACAACCTTTTTTTTTTTCTTCATACAGTCATACTTTGTACAAGTCTGCACGACATTTCAGTTGGTGAAGACCTCACCATCTTTCTCTTTGACTCCCAAGAACATGACTACAGTGCAGACCAGGAAGATTCCCCCGATGACACCAGCAGCGATCATGTAAACTTCCTTCTGCAACCAGAAATACACAACTTCGGTCATTTCGTCTATTTTAATCAATTTTACTGTCCTAAAAAAAATCTGAACTCATCCCACTGCCTTAGTTGAGAAGTTGTGGTTTGTTACTTTCCCCTCGCAATAGTGAGCAAAGATGGACAGCGAGTTAGACGCCAAGAATAGCACCTCTGCTGTTTAGTGCGTTTGTTTGCTCCCCTTTCCCCGCTGTCATTATTTGCCTTTGCTCAAACCACCGAGGAGACTTTGCCCAAAATGTGTCGGAAAGAACAAGCCGGGCCCAAATAGCTGCGGCCAAAAGCCAAAATCCCAACACGCGACGTATCAAGTTACTTTTCCAGCCACACAAACGCTAATATCACAGACACAAGCCGCCTTCTAGCTGTCTAGTGAAAAACAAATGCTGAGGATTTTCAGTTTGGGGAAATTTTGGATGTCAAATGAACCTAACAGGGATGTTATGTACCTCCTGCTTCATCTTCAAGTCTCACATTTCTACAATCCTGCCGCATTTCAGCACAGGTTCGGCTCTACAACATTCACAAGACACTAATTGCTTTCTTTTGTTCTGGAATGCTGTTTCTACTTACAGCATGTGACAGGTACTCCTCAGAGCGCACCAAACTCCGGACCACCTCCGCCCCCCCACTGTTGTTCAATGCATTAGTAGTGTTGTTGTGTCCCTGGCAGTGTTTCAATCTGTGGGCACTGGCCACAATCTGGCCCTGGATGGCAGCACCAGCCAATGTGCCCAACACTTCCAGAGTCATCCCTGATGGGAGAAAAAAGAAAGAAAAAATGTTTTTTCCATTATTCCCAAATGATCAATAAATGATTGACAGGTCGATGCTTACGATAGGCAGTGGCTGAATCGCGCTCCCGCTGGTCTGTGCTCAAGAACATGGTGAGAGCTGAATAAGGCACGTGGTAGCACTAGCAGAGAAAGAACAGAAGCATCTTAAAACACTTGATAACCCATACGAGCCAGAAATCGCGTTCTGATGGGCCGCAAACGGGTCTAAGCAGCATTTATCCCACAAGTGTATACTTATAGAGCGTATTACAGGCCAAAGAGAGATGAATGAAGCATGATGACAAAAGGCGCCAGGAATAGCTGCACTTTCCCTTTGAGGGGTGCGGCGGCCCAAAAGCCCCCGGGGCTCTAACGTCTGACGTCTTCCTGAAGTGGGAGGGTAATTCCCCAATGTGATTACCCCCTCGTGTCAACTTTTAACTTTCATCCAATATAAATTGACATTTAGAAAGTTGAGTCAGTGAAGATAAAATACTAAGTTGTGGTTTCAAGGCAAAGGCTCTTTTAAAAGAACTTTTAAAGGGGGGGACATTTTGGTACTCACCGTGATGAGGGTCTGGTAGAGGCAGTAGAAGCCGAGGTACCACACGAACCTCCCGTTAACAAAGGGGGGCACGTACCAGAGGTAGAAGTAGGACACTACCAGGAACGGCGTAGAGCCCAACATCCTGTAGGAAGACGGTGGACGCCATATTAACCACAGCTGTCAATCAAACGTCTGCTTTAATCTGTTATGTAACATCGGAACGAGGTCACTCTAAGCCGTCTGCTTAAACTTTGTTGTATAATGCATACATTTGGAGAGTTAACTCGGTAGCTGGTAAAAACCTACCCTTGTGGAAAAAAAAAAAAAGAAAAGCATCACCGTATGCCCACAAAAAACAACAACAACAAGCAACCTCTGACCCCATGACGCAGGAAAAGGAATAATGAAGAGCGGGAGCCCGAGTGGTTTCTGGTAGCATCTGGCTGTGTTGCTCCACTCTCCTCCCGATTGTTTGCGCTAACAAAAGACGACGCACAACGCTGGTGCTGCACTATTAGGGGGGGGGGGGGGGGGGGCGAGAGGAGTGTGACGGGTAGAGCACCGGTGGGTCATGAAAGGGTTTTGTAATGAGAATGTGCTGCAAGGTGTCCCACTAAAGACTCACTCCCTACACAGCATCCAGCTGATAAGAAGACAATTGAGTTAATTGGAAGAAGCGCAAAGGAACAGAAGGGATTTAAAGGTAGCACAAGGGCTACTTGAAGCCACACCAAAAATTGTAGGAGCTTTTATTCCAGTGGCTGTCAAATGGTGCCGCATGGACCGCAGCAGACTCCGGAAACAAACTCGTTTACATTCTCTCTCAAATCAGGCAAGGTGGTTAAAAAATAGGGGCCTCACTTTCAGTCTGCTATTGTTGCTTGGATTTCTTCCAAGCCTGATGTGCTTATGCAGTGTGTGTGATCTAAGGCCTATAATGCACAAGCAGCATTAAAGTGCGTCCGTGTAATTACAGCAGATGCTTTCCACAAAGCAGCTCCATTCTTAAGTCCATCACGGCAATAAAAGCCTGCCGCGAGTAAATCCAGGATGCTAAAAAGGAGGAAGAAAAAAAAAAAGGGCCCTGGTGGTCGTGGATGTTGCCCAAAGTTGAAATGAAGCGTTACATAAACGCAGCAGCTCAGTATAGGGCGTGTCGGGAAGAGCGTAATTAAAATGCCATTAGATAAAGGCGGCGGCTTTAGGTTTTATGAAACAAAACCAAAAAAAAAACACGAGAATTTTTTTTTTTTAATTCTTTGCCTGTATTAATCTACGGCTTCATTTGTGATTCATTTATTGGTTGGTAAGGTACTTCTAATAATGCCCTTAAATGTCTGCCTATTTTTAGGGTGAATTTGCCATTTTACTGGAGCTCACCAAGGCATGAGTCTACCGATCCTGGTCCACTTGGTCTTGTTGATGAAGAAGCCGACCACAGGATCCACCACAGCTCCCCAGGCCTTTCCGATAAACAGCACCATGGAGGCCTGGAAGGCGTTGATCTGCGTGGGACATATTTTTGTACTGTTTAAACGTGAATCTTGAAGTTTTTACGCCGGCGTTCTGGCTCACCTGAGCAACATCCAGCAGGTAAATCTGCAGGAAGAAGGCGGTGGCGCTGGCTGCAACCTCTTTGGGGACGCCACCAATGGCAAAACACAGCTTGTTGCACACTGATAGCTTCTGACTCAAGTCGGTCTAAATTATGACAAAATTACATAATTATAACATTTTATGACAATGTGGTAGATTTACAATTGCAAATCAATCTTTTATTTTCACGTTTTAAAATACGTTGGCAGATGTCTGACAAATTTAGAGTCAGGGCATATTTGCAGTTTGCAACAGGAGCGTACAATTAGCATTTTCTATTTGTGAGCAATAAAAGCGCCAAGTAGACTCGCGGGAGGGAGGCGAGACAAAATGTGCCCGAGATTTGGTTTCGCCAGTAAAATGCCCAACATCCGTATTTAAGGGTTTAAAAGATGCTCAGGTCGGGCTGAGGTTGCGGATGTGAAAATGATGATGGTGTGGAAAGACACCATGTAAATAACAAGGCGGTGAAGTGTCTATTGATTTATCCTGTTTGCTGTGTTTTTTTATTTTTATTTTAGGAAGCCATTCGGAGAACAGTAAACACGCCACTTTGCTCTCTATGATTAGTCCATACTGCGTTTAAGTCCAACACTACAATTTAGATGAGTTGACATTATTTACTACAGTAGTAATAATGTCTCAAAACTTTTGAACGGTGCTTTATTAGGAGCAAAAGTCATTAGTCATTCATTTATCTGTTTACAAGTCACGTTTGACGTAATTTCCTGCCAGCTGTTTTTCTATTTTCAACTAAACTTCCGCCATGCGTCACTAACGAATATGAAAATATATATATATATATATATATATATATATATATATATATATATATATATATATATATATATATATATATATATATATATATATATATATATATATATATATATTATTTTTTTTTACACTCTCAACTTCCAGAGAAATGTTGGTGAAATGATGAGTAACAAACCCAAAGACGCCTCTGCGTGGTTACAAGAAGCAGAATTGTACATCCGATCTATTTTGGTAATCAACAGTTCAATTCATGATGAGTAATTATTTTGTCATATTGTCAAAATAGTTGAAAAGACTGACAATAATTGTGCAAAGTCAAAAGCGATGTGTTGAAATGTTTTTTTGCGGAAGAATTAAACGTCTATTCATTTTTTGCATTGTTGCACCATTAACTTATGCTAAGAATGAATTGTTTGGAGTCGTGCATTAAGGTTGAGGCCAATTTAATAATAGGCACCATGTGAGCCAAAGGTCCAACACTAGCAAAGCGGCCACATCTCAGCGAAACGCTGTCATTACCGCCTCCCTGTCAAAACATGAAGGGCCCACGGAGCGACAATTACCAGGAGGGTGGTGTGTAATTATTCCATCTCAAGACGAGTGGGGTCAGAGGTAAGTAAAGGCTGAGGCTTTTGGCTGCAATTACGGCTAATTGGAGAGGAAATCAAAGTGTATTTGCCGCCTCCACGCCACTGATGATGTGCAAAAATATGCTGTGAATTTTCTCTGTAGCCTTCCTTATTCTTTCCTTCATGACTCTTCGCTATCATCAAAGAGGATAAACAGGATGTCCCGTCTGATGTTATGCACGAGAGAAAAACAAACAGGCAGTTCCACACACACAAAAAAATAAAACTAGTGCAAAAAAGCAACTCGGCACTATTAAGGTTAGTGGATGGGGACGTGTCAAAGGTTACTTTCAATGACAACTCAAAACGGAAGGCGCAGGAACAGGAACAGCCTGAATCCAGCAGCCACACACACAAAAATGGAAACGACAAGAAGACTTAAAACAAACTGTACATCCCCTTTACCCCTCCTCTTGCTTTCTCTGTGACATGCGCACACTCACAGCAGACAACGAGGTGCTCCAAAACGCCCACGTTAGCTCAAAACTCCAGAATGTATCATTTTAGCCAGCAATTAGCTTCAACGTTTTTAAATGCATTCCATCAAATAGTCATCCTCATCCAAACACTACCTGAGGACATTTCATGAGCTGGGGTGGTCTTACCTGCTGAGGGATTTTGGCATCTAAGAGTGCCTCAGCAGGCTTGAGCATCTTCCCCGCTGCAGCCAGGCCCCCCTGGGCGCCGTTCTCACCGCGGGCCATGGCGGAGAGGCTGTGGGTGAGGCGGGAGGTGCGCTTCTTCTGCGAGGGCGCACCAAATTGTGTGTGGCTGAGACTCCGGGTGTGTGCAAGAAGACGGGGTGGGAATTGGACGTGGCTTTGACTGCGTGCAGGAAGCGATGACTGCACCGCCTCCTCCTGTTCCTCCTCCTGGACAACTCGGACCCTTTCCGCCGCCATTCACATGCTGCGGTGCTTTGGAACGAGGAGGCCAGACCAGGGGATGACACAAAAAAAATAGACATACACTCAATAACAAGTATGCACAACACACACACTCAGGAATGCTGACACATGTGTACAGAATTCCATCATGGAAAGATACAATACTCACTAGCACACACCTAAACCCAAACTGCTCACTTCATATGATAATCTGGCTGGTAATTTGGAATATTTTGCATTAATAATTTATTACAAGACTGTTTCTAATATTTTGACCCTTTCCATATGGCCAAAAATAATAAACAAGGCTGATCATATCTTTTTAAAAGGTAGAATTTCCTCACCAGTTTATGAATTAGGTGTACCTAATGTTTTGTCCGCTGAGTGTAAACGGGATGCATCGCGAGTCCCGTGTCAAATAAAAAAAATCTATTACTATTCCTGGCAGTACAGATCAATAATGTATATTTACGAAAATACACGTACAAAAAAATTAAGGTGAGAATAAACAGAAATGTGTGGTTTTACCTTCTGTTGTTGGAAAAGAGGAGAGCTCCGTACAGTGGCAGGTTGCTGGGTGTGTGTACGGCGGGAGCAGCGAGTCGGCGGCCGGGCGGGATGAGGAGACTGCGGAGAATGAACAACCACACGCACGGACAGACACAGGGGTAAAAGACGTGCGCTTTGGGGCGACTTCTTGCGACCAAACTATGTACTGCAACATTCATTCATCTATAACGCGTGCAAATATTTGTCGTTTTTCCCCCACCCATCCCTCAAGCGTAATTATTCCAATTGGTCTACATTAGACTTTTTAGAATTGTGCATGTGATCTAAGAGACCTTGACTTTATTTGAATTGGAGTGGCATCTGATTTGCGCACATTTTGTTGGTATGGAAAGTTTCAAATAAGAAAAACAATTTGAGTTTTCAATGTAATTTCAGTTTAATAGAGGTAGGATTTTGGCCGAGTTAAGTCTTCAGGACTAAATTTGGGGAGTGTCTAATATTGTGTCCTGTGAATGTATCACCATGTAACCTCCCTCTGATTAATAGTGAAGGATCAGTAGAACCAGTTCTAACCAGCAACAATCCCTGATGGCTCATCACATGACAATCACATTTACATGGAGCTTGTTGCACAAGACAGCAGCTCAGAAGTCCAAAAAGTCCCTTCCAAAAAAGGAGTTGTCATTTTAACACCGCACATGCATTGCTGAATACATTCCCACCCTACCTGTGTTTGACAATCCAACATTGGTGACTCCCCAGACGGCGACATTCCGGCTCACGTTGCTGTTACACGGAACCTGTAATTACCAAGCAGCAGGTGGAATGCTAACAATGAGGTTTGGTTTCATGTCACAAGAAGCCTTCAAGGTGTGTGTGTTTTGTTCCCACAGTGCACCTTTAGTCAATTCTAGAGAAGTGCTACATATAAAGCAAGCAGTCTGATAATGAAGGAAAGGATGGGTGTTATCTCCAGTACCCCCCTTTTCCTTCTCCTCAACCCACCTTGTGCTTTTTAGCCCAGGAGCTTCACAAAAATGTAGAATTGTGCAAAATGCATTAGTGTGAAAGGCAGTAGAATTGGGATGTTCACCACACTGTCTCTGTTCTGACCTTGAAAAACCACATCCGCTAATCCCGTCTTGTGCGCATGCTCCTCTGACAGATTTTAAATATTGACGACGGATAATGGCGCTTGGCTTGGGAGAAAGCCTTGGGGAAAAAAAACAGGGGTGAGGGGAAGGAGACGCTTACTCGTTTTCTGGTTTAATTGCTCTGAATTGAATCCTGACATGTAAAATTGGGGTACAGTCCTTGAGACAGTACCTGAATGTGATGATATGGCTCTCATTACCTGAAGTTCAACCAAAAAATATTCAGTTATTTTCTTTGCTTGAAAGAGTATTTATAAAAAAAAAAAAAAAAAAAGAAGCTTGGAGTTGTTTTTTTTAAGACATGTATTTGATGGAAACGATGCAGGCACATATGATACATTCAAAAACTGAGTAGATGTCTAAAAACCAAGGCAAACATTTAATGTAAACCTAAACATGCTTGTAGTGTCTGGCTTTAAAAAGTGCATAAAAATGGTTCTCACAGTTTGGAAAGACTTTTTTGGGGTGCATTTATGTATTTAAGGTGAGCGGTGGATTATGGTGCAAAGGGGGGGTGCGTGTTGAGGGGTCGCTGGACAATGACGGCGTTGGCCAAGTCCGCCGCTTCGATGCTCAGGTCTTTGTCGTGGAGCTCTCGCATGGGAAGTGACGTAGTCAAGATGAAGGGCGGGCAGCTCCTCTGGCAGCGCGACACAAAGTCGTGGACATCTACGATCCTGAGGCGGCGGCACAAGACACTTGGTCATGTGGTTTGGAAACCAAGCAATTTGAGCAATACAAAACTTTTCCAGTATAAAGTGACAGCACGCCCCGTACTCCCTCCCCGTTCAAGCAAGCAGAGGTCTCCATTATTCATGAGCACCAGTGGTCCCCCACTCTCACGGGAGGCCAGCCAAGGTCGGAGGCAGACTTTCTGCATCCTTGAGCTCCTCGCCCCCATTACATAAACGCTGCATTGGGGGTTACGCAACCCATCTCCAGGCTGGGATTTGATAGACACACTGCATTTCAGATTATGTTTTGCACGCCAGACTATCATTACGTAATCCAAACTAGCAGCAATCTTTTTTGTGATCTGGAGATTAAGACAAATGCGTAGATTAACATGTTTTTGTTTGTTTGGCGGGGATGTGGATACACACCGATGCGATAGGTTGAAGCGCTGCACCAGCCTGCGACCGTCGGCCAACCACAGCTGCAGAGACGTGACTGGCAGGGCGTGGTCCAGGGTTACCATGGGGATGGGGAGGGATTCGCCGTCTTCGTGCACCGACGGCGAGCGGGCCACCACTCGGGGCGCCACGCTGCAAACAGAATGGAGATTAAAGAACATGTCAGATTAAATCTTTCGTTTTAATGCCAATGTTTATGATGCAGGGAGGAGGAGAAAATTGAATCAGCGCTCTTTTGCAGCACATCAGGATGACGCCATGACCCGCTTTGATTGCTTGGGTTGAGACTGACACCTTGTGGCGACCAGTGGCATAGGCAGTAAATATTCAAACAGTTTTATCCTTAGTAAAATGTAATGTAACACAAATGAATAATACTTTTTATAAATATTTTATAAATATTTTTTACATAGTATTCGTTTGATAGTAGTATTTCTACACCACTAGGATCAAATATTTTAAGGATTATAATTTCCTGGAATCTGACTTTGTTAAAAAAAAATGTTTTTATAAAGACCCTCTCACCTGCCGAGCCGGTATCCTCTTCCACTGAAAGGGTAGAAAACCTTCTTCCTGGGAACGTACTCTTCATCCGTCAGAACCTCCACATTGACCTCCAACTCCTCCTCCTCTGCTCGGCTCACCCACTCCGCTGGAAGTTCCCTGTAATGAATAACAATGCTTATGTGGACATTTACTTCAGGTTATCTTAAGATGATGAGCTGAAAATAAAACTCACCCCCTTTTGATGGCATCCAAGAATTCCTGGTTTGCAGGGATTGAATAGCTGCGGAACTCCTGGTCATTAACGGTGAAGCCGTCCTTCCAGAGGCGGACCACCATCTCAACCTGGCGGGAAAAAAAAACAGGGAAGATTAAGAGAATTATTCTTTATTTTTGAGTGGCCCTTAAACTCTGTACGAATATATAGCAATGACAATTGTATCAATTCATTTCTGACCTTGGATGTTCCCGAAGCATCATAACAAATCTTCTCCACCTCATCCAGGAGGTCTTCTACAGAGAAGCTACACCTCATCGGAGCTGCCTCTTCATTGTCATCGCTGGCAACCCTGTTCAACAGCAGATATATATATATATATATATATATATATATATATATATATATATGTGTAGTTTCATGACAGCAAGCATTTTCCTTACCAAATATCATCATCCTCAGTGTCATTCTGTATCATGTCGTCTTGTCCATCTGAAAAGGAAAACAATACAAGACAATTTACAAAACATTTAATTCACTTGGTCATTTATCTTCTCTAGTGTGTTTTAACGATTTAACACTCCTCAACAATGAACTTAATATATTAATATTTACGATTCACGAAGGCTATCATTAATAACGAACGTGGGCGCGAGTGACGTAACAAAATGAACCTAGCACCAATTTGACGTACATTAAACAAACAACAATTAAACATGAGGTAATTTGGTTGAAAGAATAATTTACCAGTTTGTAAGTCTGTTGTAACGGTTGATCCGCGACTAAAACATCTGCACAATTCTGCTGGGAACCAGTGGACCGGTTTACGGCAGCAGCTCTCTAACGTCATCCACCGTAAATTGCCGAGTAGCGTCGTAACGTGCTCCATTGTCAGAAATCAACATTCAGTGTGGCATTTATGTTATAATTAAAAAAAAAGAGGGATTTAGGAGGATTAAACGGAATATTCTCACAAATTTAATTTAATCCTAACTGTTTCTACTATCATTGCATCGCTGTTAATACAAGATGGATGGAAAATGATGGATGGATGGAGAACAATGAAAAAAATTCAATTGCATGTAATAGTAATTAATTACAACAGTGAGTTTAAATCACATGCGATCAATGCATATTCATCATAAATTCAGGTCATAAAAGTGATAGTACTTTAATGGTTGAGTGTGTGTGTGTGTGTGTGTGGGGGGGGGATTCTATAAGGGGGTGCCCACAGCAATTTGAATTATTTTTATGTTTTGACAAATTTACGAGACATTTATTTCCACTTTACATGGACAGTAATTACAAAACCAATTACGACTAACCACTTAGAAACATACTGTACCGAGACAGAATGAAGGGTGAGAGACACAAAAACACGGACGGTATTGGGGGGCGGGGGGTGAGTGAGTGAGCGAGGGAGGGAGGGAGCGAGAGAGGAATGGCGCCTCGGTGCTGTGCTCTATGAGCCAGTGTTTGGAGCCGGTTTGGGAGCCTTTTGAGTGAGATAAACATGGTGAACACACGGAAAAGCTCGCGGCCGAGCAGCGACCACTTCATCTCCTCGAGGACCCGTTCGTCGTCGAGGAGCGAGCGCAACGCGGACGAACATGTAAGCCGGTTTCCTCTTTCCCCCCCTGGTGAGCTAACACAGCTGCCGCTAAATGTAGCTATAGCCTTGGCCTGGGAAGGAGCTGCACCCGCGTCGGTTGCATCGTTTCCCGGAGAAATGCCAGCGCCAACCAGCTTGACACCCACCGGGTCACGTTTGCAAACACCCAACACCTTAAAGGCGCGGTCCGTACGCCTGTCATTTATGACGAACATAAATAAAAGCCGTTAAAAGCGGAAGCTAGCCGCGTTAGCTGATAGCTTCAAGTTGAGTTCCCTTTGTGTTTGGTAGTTGGACCAGGGAGACTCGCCTTGCGTTCGTCCGCTTGTTTTAGCCCCTGTACGTGAAGCCTACCACCGGGTGTACCAAGAGTATTACCGCTACTGTGTGTCTCCTTCGTGCAAGTATTCTACACGTTTCTGGTTGGGTTTAAGCGCGAGTGGGGCTGGAGCTAGCCCGACGGATAGCTTTGATGTGGGGGAAGGGATCACAACAGTTGGCTGGCTCATCTTCCGTGTAAGACAAGCCTGAACTTGGTGAACTTTGCGCCCTTAATACTGTATCTTACTTTGAGTAGACAATGAATGGTTAAATGGTCAATAATGGTGCAATTTAGCACATGAATGCGGTCGGGCTGTAGTTCCTTTGTGAGACATTAAAGCTGACTGACAGCCTTTTTGTGTCAATGTGAAGAGCAAAGAATTAAAAAATGTTTAGTGCAATAATTAGAAAATACAGGCGTTTCCACTTGACTGTAAAGAGAGAATCTGCAGAAAGATATTGGACCATCCTATCTACTGCTGAGGACTTTAGTTTCCATATCCCAGTTATGTGGCTCAGAAGAACATGCTTTTAAGAGGAATACAATCTCAACCCACCCAGAAATAACAGCAGTAAAAACGAAACGCATACTCTAAAATACATTCCGGCACAAACATGCAATAGATAAAACAGACCAAAAGAATTACATCTGTCAGCAATACTCACCATGCTGTGATGTCAGTAAAACAGCACCATTTCTTCTCTCCTTGACCCGATGATACATTCCACAGATTTTCAAGAAAGTTGGTACAAAGGTAAGTGTGTAAGGCAACTCTTGTCCTATAGTGCCAGTTTCCTGCCGATCCTACCAGTTTTAGAGGTTTCCCCACCTACAATACACCTGATTCAGGTGAGCTCATCATCAAGCAACCCTGAACACTTCTAATCATTTCAATCAGTGTTGTAGCAGGGAACCTTCTAAGACAGGCAGGGCATTGGCTCTGTAGGACTGGACTTGCCTGCCTGGGTTAGGAGGTTTGACTTTACAATAAGGCCAATAGAAATCCACACACAAGGCTGAGAAGGATAAGAAATGTCTCGTAGTAAACAAGTTGCAAGCATCCAGAGTTTGTGACCAATATATGTTAAACACCCACACACATACACTGTTTTACGATTATTGTTTTTTGCTGGACTAGAAGGAGATGAGCAGTGATGCCAGTAGTCCGCGGCTCAGCCCGCCTGCCAAGCGGCCCCACAGGCAGATGACCCCGGAGCCCAGCTCTAGCGACACGTCCCCCTCGCCCCAGACCAAAGGCCAGAGGGTTAGCTGGGACATTCCCACTTACCGCACCAGGTGAGCTTGCTAATTGTCATCTTGGGGGATCTCTGGGTGAAATTTTGGAATGAGCCCAATATCGCTAATGTTTAGTAGTCTACTATCGGTGTAGCCTTAAATCAAATCTTGTATTTTTTCTCTTTTAGGTTGTCATCTCGCATCATGCAGAACGGGCGCGGTAATATTACACAGTGCATTAAACTTAAAATTATTACTGCAAATGAATCCCTTGTTTAATCCTTTTTTAAATTTTTTTTTATTATTTTTTTATTTTTTTATGCGATAGGCCACATGGGCCACCGGAAGGAGGAGTTGGGCCAGGGTGACCACTCACGCATGAACGGCCACGTGGAGCTGAAGAGGAGCTGCCGTGTCAGGAAGAGCCAGTTTGCACACCTCAACCAGAGCCTTCTGTTTGACCAGCTGGTCAACAGGTGAGCAGCCGGGTGGCACCATTGGCACCTCAGACAATGTCCCTCATACTAGCCTTCGGTCCATCACTGTTGTTTGGTCATTGCGCAGCACCGCTGAGGCTGTCCTCCAGGAGATGGACAACATCAGCAGCATCAGGCAGAACCGCGAGGTGGAGCGCCTCCGAATGTGGACCAGAGACACCGAAGAGGTCTGGGGGAAAAAACAGCGTTTCTCCTGAAGTTCCACAACAAACACTTGCTCTTTTTCTTTCAGGAAAACATGGACATGTACTCTCGGGTGAAGCGAAGGAAGTCCATGCGCCGCAATACGTTCAGCCTGCCCGCGCACCACAAAGCCATGAGTAAAACCCAGGAGGAAGAGGAGGAAGAAGGCACGGAAGGTGAGTTCCCGACTGACGCGGGCAGCTCTTTATGAATTGGCTGAATCATGGCTCAGTGGACTAGTGGTAGAGTGTCCGCTCTGAGACTGAAAGGTTGTAGGTTCAAACCCCGGCCGGGTCATACCAAAGACTATACTATAAAAATGGGACCCATCGCATCCCTGCTTGGCACTCAGCATTAAGGGTTGGAATTGGGGGGTTAGATCACCAAATGATTCCCGAGCGCGGCACCGCTGCTGCTCACTGCTCCTCTCTCCCCCAGGGGATGGATCAAAATCACATGGGGATGGGTTAAATGCAGAGGACACATTTCACCACACCCAGTTGTGTGTGTGACGATGATCATTGGGACTTTGACTTTTAAATGCTTGAAACCGCACAGAATCTCACGGGGAGGAAGAAGAGGAGGACGCCGAGGACGAGGATGATGAAGGGGATGAAGCGGAGGAAGCTGGCGAGGGGAACGACAGACCGTACAACCTGAGACAGCGCAAGACCGTGCAGAGATACGAGGCGCCCCCGATCGGTACCCGACACGCTTTTCATTTCCTTCTTTGGCAAAGGCGAGCGGCCCCCACACATATTGTTTCATGTCCTTCAGAACCGGTCAACAGGAAGCAAAGCAACCCTACGCTCTTTGACACCCACAGATCGCCAGCAAGAAGAAGCCATATACGGTCAGTAGTGCTAAATCCGACGCTCGCAAACACAACCTAACCTTTTTTTTTTTTTTTTTTAGTGTAAAAAAACACGCAATTCACAGCAGCGACACAACCTCGTCCTCTGATGAGGAGCGCTTTGAGAGAAGGAAAAGCAAGAGCATGGGTCGGGCCAGGAACAGGTATTCCAATATGTCATGATGGTGACCCTCCTAATGTTCAGTATTCATTCCCGTCATTTTGGTGGATGGTCCACTGTCAATTTGATCGACACTGCACTGTCTATCTTGCAGATGTTTGCCCATGAACTTGACAGCGGAGGACCTGGCAAGCGGCGCCCTCCGCGATCGCACAAAGGTGGGGGCCAGCCTGGCCGACGTGGACCCCATGAACCTCGACGCCTCGGTGAGTCGGGTCGTCTCCCGCACGAGACTGCTTTGATATCTTGTCATTGTCCTGAAAATCACATCCTCTCCATCAGGTGAGATTCGATCAAGTTGGCGGCCTCGGGAATCACATCCAGTCCTTGAAGGAGATGGTGGTGTTCCCACTTCTTTACCCGGAGGTCTTTGAGAAGTTCAAGATCCAACCTCCGAGGTCAGCTGACATGTGGTTTTAAATTGCTGTGTGCTTTAGCGGAACATACTGATTGATGTCGTGTGTCTGCAGGGGGTGCTTATTTTACGGCCCGCCGGGTACAGGAAAAACACTGGTGGCCCGGGCCCTGGCCAATGAGTGTGGCCAGGGCGAGCGCAAGGTTTCCTTCTTCATGCGCAAAGGCGCCGACTGCCTCAGCAAGTGGGTTGGCGAATCTGAGCGCCAGTTACGCCTCCTCTTTGACCAGGCGAGTCACGTTTGTTAAATAATCTTTTAAGTGAGAATTAGTGATTCTAAAAGTTGATGATTTTTCCTGATAAGGCTTACATGATGAGGCCGTCCATTATCTTCTTTGATGAGATCGATGGATTGGCTCCGGTTCGGTCCAGTCGGCAAGACCAGATACACAGGTTAAACAACATTATGGTGTTTCCTTACAGAAACGAAGAGAACCCGTGGCTGGTTTTACACTGCGCCAAGTGACAATTGATTTTTTGTTTGTTTTGCTCAAGCAATTACAAATGTCATGTTTTGTTTTTCACACACCTCTAGTCAGAGAGGTATATAAGCAAACCATAATAGTACATATTAAATATATATAAAAAATTGGACTAGACACTAGAACTGCAGTGTAAATCCAGCCCCGCCATGATTTTTTTTTTTTCTCATATTGTTTTTTTTTTGCGCTCTAATTACTGAGAACACCCCCCCCCCCCTTTTTTTTTTTTTTTAAATAAAGTTCCATAGTGTCCACTCTGTTGGCCTTGATGGACGGCCTGGACAGCCGGGGTGAGATAGTGGTCATCGGTGCTACCAACAGACTTGACTCTATCGACCCGGCGCTACGGAGGCCCGGCCGTTTTGACCGGGAGTTTCTATTCAACCTCCCTGACAAGACGGTGAGAGAGAAATGTCTTCTTTATGTTAAATGGATGGGAATTCTAACATAACTTCTGAGATGCGTCAAAAGGTTTCATCGCCTCATTGGATTTAAGAATATCTTGTGAAATTTCAGCCAACCTATGAGATTTCAACAGTTTGCATGAGTCCATACCCAAGAAGTATCTCTCAATTTTACCGATTTAAACATTGCAGATGGTTGCACCAGTGAGTGTGTAACTATTTTTAAAAAATGGCTCTCGCGCAAATAAAGAGCCCCGTGGACACATTCAAAATCAGTTCGACCGTCGGAATCACACAATATTACAAAACCTAGGCCAAGTTAGACTCTCCAAACCGCAAAATCTGATGAAAGACGATGAAAAGCCTAATGCTCACAATAGCAAGCACTCTGCTTCTTGACGTCTGCCCATCAAAGCTGAACCGTCCGCGGGTGATGCAACAGACTCACTTTGGCGGCGGCGAGACTCACCTCCGATCCTTTTGCTGCTCTCAGTTTGGAAATAAGAGCTGGAGCTATCCTCCGCATGTTCCCCATGTGATGAAACTCTGCGGTTTTGCCATTCATTTATCCCGGTGTATTATTCAACATGCCAGCAAACTCAACTTGTGGCTCCTGAAATTAAACATCACACCTGGCATGAAAATGTTAACTTGAAGTAATCTCCTTTATTTTTTTACAGGCCAGAAAGCACATCGTGCAGATCCACACACGGGACTGGAACCCCAAATTGTCTGAGCCATTTGTAGATGAACTTGCGGAAAAATGTGTTGGTAAGAAAAAGTCAATTATTTAACATCATTTTTTTGCACCATAGAAATAATTGTTATTGTTTACTGAACAGTCCGGACAGAGCTTTCCTTTACTGCTGCGTCCAAAATGACATTTACATGATTATTGTATGAACGTTTTTGAATAGTTATTGTCACTATTAGAACAATTATTAACAATCAGTGCGTTCCCGTTCCAGGCTACTGCGGCGCCGACATCAAAGCACTTTGCACAGAGGCGGTGCTGGTTGCCCTTCGCCGCCGCTACCCGCAGATCTACGGCAGCAGCGTCAAGCTAAAGCTGGACGTTGCCTCCGTTGTGCTAGGGCCCGCCGACTTCTGTCGGGCCATGAGGGCTATCGTGCCGGCCTCCCAGAGGGCCCTGGCTCCTCCGGGGCGAGCACTGTCGCCCATTCTCAGGCCCCTGCTGGCAGGCGCTTTTTCTTTGGTGCTGAAAGCTCTTCATAGAGTCTTCCCTCACTCTCAGTGTGCCGACAGGGACACGCAGGGTAGGGAGATTTTTGACAATAAATCATTTCATAATGAAAAAATAAAGCTATAATTGTGTCAAAAATTCAAATGTTCTGATTTTAACTTCAATTCCGTATCTGCGCGTGTAGTGGGCCGCGACAATCAACTCCTCGAAGAGGATGTATACAGCGGCGATGAGAAGGAAGACAGCGCCGCTTCTATTTACGAAGTCCAGCCTGCCTTGTGCCCCATCAGTCCCTCGACATCATCTCACTCCGCCATGCGCAGACCCTTTATTCATTGCTCTTTGTGAGTACCACAACAGTGCCACCTGCCCAATCTCAACTATCTTCTCATTGACAGCCCTGATTAATGGAAAAGGGGTCTTTTCCTTCTGGCAGTTCCCCCCACCAGCAACCCACAGCGTACCGGCCCCGTCTGCTCCTGGCCGGCTCCCCGGGTTCGGGGCAGAGTTCCCACTTGGCCCCTGCCTTGCTGCACTACCTGGACAAGCTGCCAGTGCACCGCCTGGACTTGCCCACCCTCTACTCCACAAGCGCCAAGACGCCGGAGGAGTCCTGTGCTCAGGTAACACCAACACACACAAAGACTTTTGAATCCTTAATCATCTTTAAACCATAATCTCAGGTTTTCCGCGAGGCTTGCCGTAGCGTCCCCAGCGTGGTATTTGTCCCGCACATCTCAGACTGGTGGGAGACGGTGAGCGACACGCTTAAGAGCACCTTCCTGTCCCTGCTGCTGGATGTGCCCTCCTTCTGCCCTGTCCTCATCCTTGGCACCGCCGAGACGACCCACTCGCGGCTTTCCGAAGAGGTGAGAACATGGCGAGATATGCCCGGCGAACAAATGCTGCCCAATGTCTCTGAAAAGCGCGTCGCTACATTTTTTGTTAATGCTCCATTTTTTGTTAATGCTCCATTTTTTGTTAACGCTCCATTTCGGACTCCTCCACCATTTTGAAACTACAATAGCGCAGCATTACTCACGATGACATTCAGAAACTTACGCTCCGTATTAATCAAGATATCATTGAAGTCACGCCAGTAGAACAGATGTTAAATTACACACCATCATGCATTATTCACCTCCTCCATGTGTCCGCACTCTCTAGACTTTATCACCAATAGCACTAGCCGGCGTCATCACTCACTTTCGGCTGCTACATCATTCCCCTCAAATTTACCCCCATTTTGCCTTCGGATTTAAAATGATTACCCACTCCAGTCCGGGGACAGATTCCAAAAAGACTGAGAGGCGATTCAAACACGTCAAGAGATAAGAGAAAGGATTAATGTGAAACAGAGAGAAGAGGAAGAAGAAGCTCTGTCAGCACAATCGCTTCCCGGAGGGTTCCGGCCTTCAACTCACAAGCACAGAAGCAGCCAATTGAAATGCAACAGTTGGGATTGTGTTGTCTTTAAAAATGATTAATATAATTTTCTTTTTTTTTTTTAGGTGAAGAGTATGTTCCAGACGGCCTATGGGGAGGTGGTCACGCTGCAGCCTCCGGGCGAAAGAGACCGGAGGAGCTTCTTTTCTGACCTGCTCCTAGTCCAAGCGGCCAGAGCTCCGCCACGCCTCCGGAATAAAGGTGCATGCCACGGACATAAATATTGGGACACCCAATTGTTTGAATTAAGAATCATTCCCATAGGAAATCAGCATAAGTAAGTAAATATTGACAAAATTGTTTGAGTCCTGCCTTCTGCCACCCACAGGAAATTAATTAAGACGTTATGGACATTGGCTCTTGAGGGCAGTGTTGGACTGCACGTGTGTTTTTCCTCCCTCCTCAAACCAAAATTATGTAGCTTCAGCTCCAAGCAAAGAAGCGACACATTGAGCCAAATATCTGCTGTAGGCCTCATTCATATTCTGTTTGCATATGTGAGAGCTAAATATTTGGCCCACGGTGTATTACGTGGCTGGTAGATATGCACGGATGAGAATGTTTCCTGGGTTAAAATTGCCTTCTCGCTGCGCCGCTGTGCCGCTGTGCCCCCCCATCACATCATCATCATCATCCCCAGCGTTAATCTGTCCTCTGCCACTGCCCCGCTCCTTTATTCAAGTCTAATACGGTTGTTGACACAAGGCTGGGGTCCTCTGCCCCAGTCGTCGGGGGTCCGACTTCTAGCAGGAAAAAAAATCGGTGGGAAGCCAACCGGCTTACGAGTGCTGGAGCTATTATCCCTAATTAGAATCAGGGAACGCTCGTGATGGAGGAGAGGTGAGGAGCCGCAGGGGCTTCCTAAGCATGTCTCATCTGCCTACAGATGGAGCCTGAGCGGCGGACATTGGCTTTTCCATACTTGGCTTCATCATTCTAAGCTTCAACATCATTTATTCAGGGCAGGGGTGTATTCACTTTTTTGCTAAGAGTTTTAAAATGGATGGATGGATTTGATCATTCGTAGATGAGGTGGAAAAAGATCCCTTAGTGAGCATGACTTCTAATTATTATTTCTTATTGAGGAATATTTTTAAGTCATTTTAAAAATACATAAAATCACTATTCACATTTTTAACTCACTGGGCTGGATGTTCACATCATCAAGCCTAGCTTTACTCTAAAAAAGATGTTTAGTAGGGGTGTAACGATTCATCGATACACATCGATTAATCGATATAATGCTCTACGATTTATTGGCATCGATGCTAAACGTAAACATCGATTTATATCGCCGTGTTTGACCTCGGACATTAGACGGGACTTTATTTTGAAATCCAGTTCATTGTTGCTTGCTTCCTCTTTCCGGGAGCAGTGCGCGCGTGTTGTGTTGTGAGCAGAGCACGCACGTGAAAGGGGAGTCGACAACTAGTACGCAGCTCCTGGGCTGGTGCTATGGCTAGTGTCCAAAAAGATGAGGAAATTTGCTCCCCTTTAGGCTTCAAGTCATTCGTTTGGAAGCACTTTGGATTCCAAAGAAAAGATGGCTCAACGGACAAGACACGTGCAGTTTGTAAATCCTGCCATGCGGTGATCAAATATTCAGGGAGCACAAATCTCGCCGCACATTTAAAGAAAAAACACCACATCAAAGTAAAGAGTTTGCAGTACCTTGTTGATTTTGCGTATGAATTGTTATAAATCAGGATATTGTTCTATATTTTTTATTTAAAAAAAAAAAATCGATTGTAGAGCACTATATCGTGATATATCGTGAATGAATCGCAGCAGGCTTTAAGATATCGGCAAATATCGTATCGTAGTTCTCTGCATCGATATGATATCGTATCGTGACAAAACCCGCGATTTACACCCCTAATGTTTAGCATTTTTGCCTTTTGCCCTTGGTAGAGCGGTGCGAGGAGGTGCTGCCGGTGGCCGAGGACCCGGGCCCCAGTCTGCTGTCCGCCGAGGAGCAGCGTCGCCTGGCTGAGCAAGAGGAAAACACGCTACGGGAGCTCCGGCTTTTTCTCAGGGATGTGACCAACCGGTTGGCCACCGACAAACGCTTCAATATCTTCAGCAAGCCTGTTGACATCGAGGAGGTGAGGACAAAAGCAAAACCAAAGGATTCTTATTCTCAATTTTTTTTCCACAATCTGACTATATCATGCATCCGTAAGGTGTCAGACTACCTGGAGGTGATCGGACAGCCCATGGACCTGTCCACCGTCATGACCAAGATTGACAAGCACCAGTACTTGACGGCCAAGGACTTTCTGGTGGACATCGACCTTATCTGCAGCAATGCGCTGGAGTATAATCCCGACAAGGATCCCGGAGGTGAGACGAACTACGAAGGCACGTATAAAGATACACACACCCGTAATCTGTTCACTCTGATGGTTTGTTTCTGGAGTTATTTTGCACTCCATTAGTGATTGAGCGAATATAAATGAAAAAAAAAGGGTTTAAAAAAAAAAAAAAAAATCTAATGACTTATTAAGTGGGCCTACAGGCGCAGTAATTACAAAAGCTCCTAGCGCCTTTATGCACATGTCGGAAATTCAGATGAAGAAAGTCACTTCCCCGCTTCCCCGTTTGCCGTGTAGAAAATGTGGAAGGCTTGCATATGCATGAAAATTTAATCTCATCTCTTGTCTCACAGCTAGAATTAACCCCCCGACTCCACCCCTTTTCTTTCGGTCTTGAGCGCCCAGAACATCACAGAGGACAAATCTATGCACAAACATTGAAAGAGGCCCGTTGTTGGCTCACACATTCATTTGTATTTTGTGTAAGCTGGTGAAATATGTCCATGTAGGCTTAAATGGAACATTAGTGACAGTGGCGCCACAGAATGAATGATATGAATTGAAAGCAGCGTACAGCACAAGTAACTATTTTTAATTCTCGCTTTGCCCGCGATGCTTAATGGGAAGCGGTTTTCTGCCGGGCTGAATGAATAAATTAGGCTGTAGTGTGCCGTCAATTGTCCGCATGCGCAGCTATCTAACAAAGCTACACTAAAAGGGATAAAATGCAATTAGACTGGTTAAAAAAGACGACAAACCAAGACCTTATGTGCACTCCAGTTATGTTTGTTTCAAAACAAAAATAATGTTTCAAAACAAAAATAACACAACACCTCTGAGCATGAACGAGAGAGGAGAGTTGGCTGTTTTTGGGTTTCCGGATAGCAGCTGGCTGTTAACCGGCTAACTGTTAGTTGGTCTGCTTGTTGAGTGCCCCTAAGCGTCACTTCCAGCCGTTGAATTAGTTTATGAATGTGCTTGTTCCGTGTTCATTTTGCTTCCGTTCGTTCATTAAAGCAATTGGCTGCGCACTGGCGGCTGTCTAAGATTTACCATTTGTTGAGGGGTTACAATTTGTTCTAACTAGCAGTGATAGGTGGGATTAAATTAGATTAAATTAAAGATATGGTTACTTTGTAAACATGCAGTTCTGTGCACGTTTTTAATGTGATTTTACAGTAAACTATGTAGCATTGGAATATAGTCGCCCCCAAAAATCGACATTTTAATATCAATTGTCCAATTGAAGGCGAATGTGTCACTCGTGCATCAACATAAAGAAGCTTTTTTTTTTACCATCAAGCAAATTAGAAGTGCTGGTAAATAGTAATAATAAGAGACTTGACGCAGATGAGCTCCCAGCAGGGCAGCTGTCATTAGAAGCCTCTGAAAGGCCTTTTTTGTAATGTTCGCACGCATACACACACACACACACACACACACACACACACACACACACGTACACACACTGCCTCCATCACCATTACGCAGCCGTCGTCCAATTAGACAAATGCTGGCAGATTGCGAGCCCTCCACCACCTCTCCCTACCTCCGCCTGGCTGTAATGAGAGGCAGCCTGTTTACAGTGGATACGCTTTTAGCCTCACTCTTAGGCTCGTCCTTTCAGTCACACAAAATGGGGGATTAATGATGCCCGGGGACATCAGAGACATGGTGTGCTGGAGAACACATTACTACTTTTTTAGCCCAAACACAGGATGTCAAATAATAAATTGTTGTTTTTCCAGCTGCAGTAAATAAAGTTTAGTAGTTTGAACATGAAGTTACTTGTCTTTGTAGTACATTCAGTGAAATACTGATTGATTTGGTTTATTTTCAGTTACTTTTTTTGAGGAGCTGGATGTGATTTATGGCATTTCCCTTCCATTTCGCGGCAGTGCTCCGTCGATCAGATTAGTGTACAAAACGTGGAGATGCATGTTCTTACTCTCTGTTTTGCAGACAAGGTGATCAGGCACCGAGCATGCAGCCTCAAGGACACAGCACACGCTATCTTCTCCTCGGAGCTCGACCCAGAATTTGATCGCATGTGCGAGGACATCAAGGAGGCGCGCAGGAAGAATGGTGAGAACCTTGACGTGTTCTCTGTACTTCTTATGCCAGTAAATTCAAAGACACACTTGCTAGTAAATTTAGATTTTCTGCGGTTTTGACTTAGTGCATCCGGAAAATATTCCCAGTGCTTTTCCCCTCCAAATTCCCGATAGATAGGTGTGCCATAATCTAAATTTTTCCGGAACACGACTTCAAGGCCTCCACTGTTTATGCTTCGGCAGCAGATTTGGTTACGATTAGGCGCGATTAAGCAGATGTACATCCGAGGAGTTTTTTTTTTTATGTATCCTGTCAAATATTAAAGCAGTGAGGTGTGTAATCGTATGCAAATATTCCAGTTGACGATTGCCCCTGTAGGAATTGCCTAATTAGCATGGCCGCTTAAAGTAAGTGCAATAGAACACAGAGTCTCCTGCTTAACAATGTTTATTTATATCTGCTAGTCACAAAGTGAACATATTTAAACTTTTAAATCATCTTAGGGTGCCCTCTCCAAATTAGTGTACATTTGCAATAGTCTTATTTTAACATGCGGCACGAATATTGTTCGAGCCGATAGTCAGCAAAAGAATCGTAGCGCTTTTAAATATTTCATCCTTTAGTCAAGGTCTTTTTATAACGCTATCGATTAGCCGAGTCGTTTGCATGACACCCGGGTTGTAGCGAACTCCTGGCGGCAAGCCTGGGACTTGAGAAGGTGGTAAAATAAATGTGAGAAATGAAAATGTCGTTATTCGGAGGGCTTCAATGGACCGGCTCCACCTCAGTTTTTAGTGTGCTGTGACACTCAAGCTGACAATGACTATTGTATAAAAAAAAAAAAGAGAGACTAAGCTGATGCTTAAAATGTTACCACCAAAGAACTGGTTCCACAGGTTAAAATAACATTGTTAATGTCACAAAAGATACGCGGGGTAAATAGTAATGTAGAAAACAGGATTCGATAGACTTTTGTCATTGACAGGACCACAAGAAAGCCTAATAAACACGTGGCTGAAAATCCACAGGAAGTTCCCCATTTTAGTTTGAAGCTACCATTCTGAGCTCAATTTGTCCAGAATGAGTCTCCACTTCCCATTTCTCTCTGCTGATTGATACTAATGTAATGCCACTCCTCTGCATAAAGACCAATACGGGCGTATAACCTAATCTTCCGTTGTGATGTGCAGACCAGCAGACGCCAACTCAGCCTTCAGCAACAACAGCAGCAGCAGCGGCTGAAGCATCACCACCAGGAACAGCATCACCATCAAAAGCAGCAGCAACTACTCCGAGCCCTCCCGGAAACAGGAGGAGTCACGGTGCCGCGGAACAGCAGAGTAAGGCCAGCACTCAGGGCGAGGCCACCGACAATAAAACATGCTGTGAGTACCGCAAGAAAGACACGCACACAGAAATAGTTTGGATTCCCTGCCATACAATAGATGGCAAGTGTAAAGAAATGATTATTGTTGGAACTTGACACAAAAGTAAGTCACACTTTTTAAAACCATTTTTCGTGTCGTGCATTTGTATAAACAAGATATCTGCTGTTAAACTAGAAACACACTGGAGCCCTTGAATATTCTTCTCTTGAGTGCCCTAATTGAGTGTTCTAATTCGTTTGGAGTAATTGTCTTTAAAAAAGTAAACAAAACAATCTCTTTCATTGTTTTAAATCTAATCCATGCTATGCGATTAGTAACGCCGACCCCGCAACAGACAGCACAGTAAAACAAAGGGAATACAAATACATAAACAAACTGCACAAATACACAGGCAAGAAATGAAACCCCCCAAAAATCCTTGAGCCTCTTAACAGCAGCCCGATGTGTCACATGATTACAGCCCACCAGTTGTATACGACACACACTGTGGGGAGTCGACGCTAGTGAGCAGCCTCATTAGCGGGGTCCTCCCCTCTCTTAACCACTCGGAACATGACCACACCACGGGGCCATTACATGACCAGCTGTGGCAAATGGCAGGTGTGAGGCAAACTAACGGGGATGTCATCTCAACTGCTCACATGTTAAGTCACAAAATGCCCGCCAGGCTTCTTACAATACGCACTCAAGTTTCCGCTGTATTTCTCGTACCCAACACAGGGTGGTGCTTGTTTTCCATGAGCAGCACCCCTAGTGAGCGTTCTTTCTCTTCTGCTATAAATCAAGCCAGGTCCAAATCCTTCACATGTACATTTTTATTAATGACGGGATGGAAGTAGTACAGAAAAACAACTCGATATTGAGTCTTACGTGGACGGTAAGTTTCGTATGAAGGAGTTTATTCAGAAGCATGTCGTGCAGAGTTATTACTGAAACCCTCTGTTGAAAGCGTCAATTAATTAGGCTAAGTCGGGTGATTAATTTGTGACATCGACATCCTGTTCTCACCTGGAACTTCTCAGTGGGGCAGCTATTAGTCTAATTGATCAGTGATTGTGCATAATGACATGACAGGCTAAAAAGTGCAGCCGGTAAAATTTGGCACTGCTTGGCAAATGAAATGGCGCACCGGTCTGCTTTTTCATGCTTTGTTCTTCTCAGCGCTGTTGAATGGTGTTTAAATTCAACTGACAAAGCCATGACAGAAAAGACGACGAGGTGTCTGTTATTTTGGACCACACTAGCTAATTCTAGGGTCATTTTGACCATTTCCTGGCAGCCCATTGATTTTTTTTGTAGCCATTTTAAAAGTGCGGGTTTATCGCGAATCTTAGCCTGCAGTTATCTTGGCACTTGACACGATATATTTATTTATTTACTTTTGTTTTCGATCCACTGCTCCCTCTTCTCGTCAAGTGCCGCGACTGGCCCGCGCCATTCCAATATAACAAGCAGCGCGATGATGAGGGCCACTCAATATTTACACAAACACTTTTTTGAAGGCTTAATATATTTGCAAAGCGGGTGTGAAAAGCACTCGCGTTCGCTGGACAAACCTGGTTGCCATGGATAGATGCGTGGGAAGACCTTGAATGGACGGAATATGTTTGCCGTGCTCCCGCTTCTGCTCTCCACTCGCTCGCTCACACCAAAGGTGGGAGCACTCCCCCGCCCCCATCCTTCCTCCCCCACAGGACCATTAGCGAGGCCCCAGCTCGGGGTTCACGTATGGTGCATCACCACAAGGATCAAGTTCATTGCAAGTGCCATCCTTTCATTTATAATTAAATCTTCTTCGCTTTCCTTATTCGAATGGCACTTGCTTGTTCACCCCCCCCACCCCGTGTCCCTTTCGCTATTGATTGCCACTTTCAATATTCACATCTGATGATTTTTGATGTCCCTTTGTTCTTTTACCATCACGATGCATCCCTTTCACACAAGTATCGTCAGTGTTTGCAAAAGAGAAGAATAATGATGCGCTGCATAATGCGTCCTCTGCATCAGTCAATAGCCTGCCTGCCCAAGGCAACAGCCACCAAGGCTTCTCTTGTGGCTGGAACACCGCTGCGACTAACCCCCACCGCGCATCTTACATTAAACGGGCGTCTCTCCTCCCCGTTGCCAATGTCAATCCATCGCCAGGCCTTGATGGGATATTTAAAGTCATAATAAACACCCCACGCTTCCTTTTATATTAGGCTGGAGTAGTTACTGCATAAAAGGATGGCCTGGATTTGATTTCTTTTCAGAACATAAAGGACAGACAGTAGGCATCCAGGAAATGGGGTGATAACTGTTTTATAGAATACAAAGATAATTCCACCAATTTGATATTTTGTTCAAATAATTTCTTTAATAACCCCAGTCTTAGTATTTTCCATTCACCATAGCAGAGAGTTCAAATTTGTAGTGTTTGTTTTAACTGAACTGTACCCCAATAAGTTTAAATGGGCTAATCATTTTAAACGATGGCCTCAATCGTTTATGACGTTTTTTTTAATTTTCACCAAAGTTGAGCTCGGTGGCTTCACAGTCATCCCAGGGGAGTTAGCCGCTTGTCGCTTTAGGCTAACTAAGGTCGGGTATATGCAGGAAACTCATTTTGGCAGCTTGTTTCCATTATTAACGTGGCCTGCTACCGACATCAGGTGACAAATGGGACCTTTTTTTCCTTCCTTAGGGGGCTAAAATTAGAACACGAACAGCAGGGTACAAAGAACCCATCTCCAGTTTGAGATTGCAGCGTTAGTGTCCGATATTAGAATACGCCTTTCTCTCTGGGAAAAAAAAAAAGACTTTTCAAAGGCAATCTGGTGCGCTGGGGGAGCGACGCCAAGCTTAGCTGCCATTTGGTGGGCACAAACGCCTCTTGGATGGTTGCAGCGCCAAGCCAAATGAATCTCAATCCTCATTATTTTGATCGTATTAGGTTGCACGTCACATTACTGTCTACCGCTGTGTCTGCGGGCCTTTTTCCCCCCAATCTCTTTAATTATGACCGTACATGTCAAAATTGTATTCTGATAGTGTAAAAAGCTAGTCTGCCCTTGGAAGTGTAAAAAGCTAGTCTGCCCTTGGATTGGCTGACCGGTGCTACACAGTCAACCCATATCCAATCTGAACAACTTTCCTTAGGCGGTTCAATATTTCAACTCATTTTGATTTAAAACATTAGCCAATTTGACATATTTTGATTAGTGCTTTTCAGTAAAATTCAGCTCCTGCGATGCCGCCAGCAGTGTAATGGGAGCCCGGTTCAGTTGCGTTTGACAGGAACACTTGCACAAACATAATACCGTAACACATGATTAGTGTTCTTTGAACAGCAACACGGAAACAGAAGGTTTTTGCTTTCAAACTACACCACTCGTGAATGCTACTCATGATCTTCTACTTTTTGTGGCAGATTTTGGCATCTCATAACGTAGCTGCTACCCAACGATGGAGTAAAAACTGACTTTTGCAAAAAATTGTGTACGGTACTGTTATGTAAACAAAGTTTTAGCCTCCTTTTCTTCAGTGATTCACATCTTTTTACAGCTCTCCAATTATGCAAATATGTGTGGCTATGAACATTTTATTTCTATTATGGCTGCGGTCCCGTGGTTGTTGAGAAGGTTTAAAGCTGAAATTAATTCACACTGCACATTTTCTCACCCATAACAATAGGATAGGCAATAAAATCAGCCACATATTAGTTATTTGACCATGCTAGCTGCCATAATAAGACGCTGCGTGACTTGCATTAAACCCCCACACCGGTCCGTAAGAATTTAAAATGCGCACCGATTGTTTTTAATTACTTCAAATTACTGGGAGAACCTCACTTATTCACACTAATCGCGGACATAGCCATTAAATGTCGCGTCAAAGTGCATTTCTCTCGCATATAGCTGCCCCGGTTTGTAGCTAACGACGTGTCATTATAGTCAAGGGGAGCTCGGCTAGTAATGATTTTTTTTCCAGTGGCGCTCTCGTTTGGTTCGTTGTCATGCATCAAATCGTCGTTTCTACGATGGTACACCGGTTACTAATGGCTACATCAACGCGAACAATTCATGTCAAAACTGTTTCACATGCCCGCTAATCCTTTTATGTGTTGTAGCCTTAATGCGCAAACTCGCTTTTATTATATCTCGAGTCTCTCCTTGAAGTAAATGTTTTCTTTTTGAAGGACATGTTGTTTGCTGGAGGAATCTTTTCAATCAAATTTAAGGTTCTGTGATAAACTATATGCCCTGTAAGAAAAGACCTGAATCCTTGGCAGATGTTTACTGATGCTAACAAGTAATTGCTCAAACTTCGGCTTTCTTTTATGACAATGCAGCATTGGAACTCTGTTGAATACTGAGATTTAGTCTGGTTTTATATCTTGTTTTTTTTCCGGACTCCTTGGATGGACTTCACGTAGCGGCTAAGCACCCATTGTTAACCGAATAGAAGAAACGGCAGAAGGCTAGGTCGATGTCCCTGAGGCAGACGTAGACTCCGCCAAGTTCTTTTAACTCCCGTCCGTCTCGGTGTTCTTATGCGAGAGATTGAAAAATGTTGCCTTGTGAGCCAATGAAATTGCACAGCCGGCCGCGGCCTCGTCCCCAGTATTGATGCTATCGTGCGGGATGCCATTAGGCGAGAGACGTAGCGAAAGTAAAAGCAAACAAACCGTTGGTTGGCGGCAGTGGGGGGAACAATTGAGGGAATTGACTGATCGCCTTCATTTCCACAAGCCGGGGATGGTATCATTTATTGATCGGGACGTTTCATTAAGTGTCGCCGCAACGTGTCACCTCGCTTGACAAATGGCTGTCTTTACATTTTATGACCCTGCAGTCCATGAGTCACTCTCACGGCCTTGCTCGCTTTCTTTTCCGACAACTCTACTCACAATGGTATGATTTTTCTCATTTCTCTGGTGTTTACTCGTGTTCATTCCTGGCATAGTTGCGACTACGTAGGCTGTTCTTTTCTTTAATTAGGTGAAGTCATCCATCAATAGGGCAAGCTAGCTCTTAGCAATTTACAATGGCATTCACAAATAGTCTGATACTCCATGCTTATTTTTTTTGACAGTTTTTAAAATACACAAGCGAATTTTCCTGTTCCTCTAAATGCCTAAAATCTTTCCATCAGACTTCTAAGCTCTCTTTCCATAAATTCTTTCTTTACTTTATGAAATAAATATCATGTCTCATAGCTGCATTTTTGTGGCATAAATCCCAGGCAACACCCATAGCCCACATTTTCTTGCTATTGGGAATCTTATATCAAATATGCGCCAGTGCCCCATATGATAATTAAATTACACTAGTCAACCGCCCCCAAAAAACAGCTCCAAGCATATTTTTTTCCCTCGACCCCAAAACGCTACAGTATAATTTATTCCCTCGCCATGAATGCACGCCGGTGTTCGCCCCCCGTGTCCTAAATGTGAATTCACGGAGAATTACAGAGTGGAGTCCTCTTGGGACCGAAGGGAAAATGTTGTTGATTGCCATGGAAACACACGCTTGCGTTGAAAAGTACGCCATGCGCCAGGCAAACAAGAGAGCATCTGTTCAAGTTTGGAGAGGTGTGTCGGAGTGAATCGGGAATGATACGAACAGATTGGATGATTTCCCAAGTTGGGCTATTGGCAGTGGTTGTGCAGAATTTTGAAATAACGAATACTACAGTATATGTATGTGTATAATATGTAAATTATCTTCTCAGCGTTTTTTTGGTGGTCTTTCTGAAGTGAGAACCAAAATACTTAAGACATTTTGGACCTCCGCTGCCCTAATTGTCAAATGGAGAGTCTATGGTCTTTAGCGCGCTGAGAATTAGACATGATCTGTTGACCCATTTGTGTCAGTGACTATTTATAGTAACCTCATCATAAACTTGAAGAGCTGCCGCGTCATATTAAAAGCGAAGGCTTTGTGATCTCCGTTAATTAAGACGCATGTTCCAAAGTTACGCATGATCAGCAAGTCTACGAGACAGCAAAATACGATGACTTGCAATTAAATGTCCGACTTTAAACCGGGGGTGGGCTACACCTTGTACGCATTGCCAGTCACATTTAAAATGTAAATTATCGCCACTGAACAATGGCAGAGGTTTTTGGCTCGAAATTAAAAATCCCAAAACCAAACGTCTGGCAATCTCCCCTGCGGGCAGAAGCGTTTAATGTAACAACTTCCACTCCTCTTGGTTCCCTTCAGTCCCTTCACCTCTTAACGCTCCAGATCACTGAAGCAATAATTCGATGAAATAAATAGTAAAGAAATCAGTCAGTCATTCAGAGACACCCAATTCATAATTGCACCCAAAGGCTTTCCCGAGCTGTGTTCATGTTGGTGGCACTGCAATGATTTATCGACTTAATAATTGCCGGTACCGCACTTTGGATGCCGGCATGAAATTTCATCTCCCCCCGCTCAGCGTTCACTTTAACTGGCGCACACAAACGTAACATTTGGCACAGCCCAGCAAATGTAACGAGGGCTTTAATTACTACTACAAAAGAGCTTTGGAACTAAGACTGACTTCTCTGCCTTCGCCCTCCCCCCTCTGCGCTCCACTGTTCATGCTCTGACAATTTTCATGCATCATTTACGAGCTTCCTATGACGAGTCACTTGCTGCTACTCCGTCTCACCTTTTTCCTCCCCCGGGTGCTTACTACACATCTTTGATGGTGATAGCTAAGCCCTCGCAAGCCAACCTCCCGTGGGGTTTTTTTTCTTCTTCTTTGTGTAAATAAGACATCTGGGCAGCATGGAAGGGAAAATGCAAGGTTCTGTTAACAACAGCGAATTTGATTTCTGTCTACAATCTCCGCCTAGGTTAGACATGACCTAGCCCTAATGATGAATATAAAAAAAATCTATTTTAAATGGGTCATAATCCAATCCAAAGCAGGGAGCGTGCTGCACTGTTTAATTGAGGCTAATGCATACCTGAGCGTTTAGTGTCCATTGAGAATCACAATGGGGCATATATTATTAATTATACCAAGGATCTTTTGTCTGATTTATGCTAGTCCACTGGCCCTTGACAGAATTATAATGGCTTTGACTTGATTGAATGAGTCCACCGTGGTCCATTTAGCATATCAGTGCAGAAAAAAATAATCTAAGACCCAAGAAAATAGTGAGAGTTCAAAACAAACTGAACTGTCTTGCAGTTTGACAACTTGGCATATAATTTCGATTTCTTTGTCTGTCTTGGCATGTGAAGAAATTGACAATAAACCAGACTTTGACATAAAACTCAAATAAAAAGGTAATTTAGGATAATTTTGTCCACTTCAATCGGAACATTACAGTACAAAAATTGCACTTAAGATTCTGCCATACATTTTAAAACTCTACAATAGAAGGGCAAGTATGAATATACCCTTGTCATTTAGCTTGGTATGTCAGGAATTTTAAACAAACCGAGCTAGAAGGACACTTTTAAGATAAAGCCTTGGCAGTGCTCTCAGATATTGATCCCAGTGAAATTTGTGAAAAACTGGCTTTTAACAAATGTCGTTTGCTGCCACAAGTAATTTTTCTATGAGTTTTTGTGGCCAGTCAGTCTCGTTATTGATTGTTGCTGGAGTACAGCAAGTGTTAGCTAGCTTCTGTTGGCCGCCAACTGAGACGTGTCATTCAATGGCCATTTTCTTTTTGTCATTTTGCCTCACAGATCATGTCAAGAGGAAGCTCCGCCGACGGCAATCTTGGGTGCGGGGCATCATCCGCAAGCATAAACACCACAAAAAGGGAGTAGAAGTACAAAAAGTGGAGGCTGAAATAGAAGCGCCAGGGCCCAGCGACTCATGTCTAACGCTGGATGAGGAGTCTTCCTGCGACACCCCGGGACCCCAGACCAATGGTCATCTCCCCCACGTCTCCTCCACGGAGGAGGAAAGCTCCAACGAGCCCCCGGGCGGCTCTACTGACACTGGAAAGGAGTTGGAAAAACAAACAAACGATTTCCAATCCCAAGCAGACAAGGAGAGGCAAACTGATGGAAAACCTCCAAATGAAAAACTGCATTCTTCTGAGGCTCTCCAGCTAGCGCAAGTGAATGGGAACGACTCCATGGATAGTCTGGACTCTCAGTGCCTGGAGGAAAACAGCAAGGCCAGCGAGAAAAGGACTCCTCAGAACACGAGGGATGAAATAGCGTCAAAGGGGGAGCACAAGAGCATTAATGACGAGAATCAGGAGCACAAAGGTCTGGAAGATGATCCGGACAAAGAAGGTACGTAGTTGGAGAGAGAATACGCATGTTGACCCGTTAAATCTGCATTTGACACGGTTGTTGAGGTGGCGCAATTTTTTAGGGGTTTACCGTGCAGACATAAAATGGGAATTAGATTTGCAGCCTTAAAACCATGCCGACAGTCAAACAGAGATGAAACGGCATCACACGGTGGTGCTGTTGGCCTGCTTTGAAGTGTACGCATCCAGTCATCCAGAACCCATTTGGTCTTATTTGAGAAAATGGTCCCAGTTTCTAAATGGTCTACCATCTTCCGCTATAGTAAAATCTCCCTTTCAACTGCAGAGTTTTTTTTTGGGGGGGGGGAGATTGTGAGAGAGTGCGAGTATCGCTCGCTTGGTTGCCATCATGAAAGCTTTGATGTCATTTACAGGTGACGGCAAGGCGAAGAAATGCAATACGAGCCCGTCGGAGCAGCTGAAAGCAGCGGCCGCGAGGACGGAAGACGACCCCAACGCCGTATCCCCGCCTCCTCCGCCTCCTCCGCTCGTGGTTGATCACCAGCAACTTTTGGTAATGCACTCAATTATTTTCTAAAAATTTAAAAAGAGGGTGGAGCTCAAGTAGGCTATGGTTCTTGAATTGGCTGGAGGAAAAGGAAGAGAATATATGACTACAAAATAAAATACTGGAGGATCTTAATCGGGGCTACACTGATTTCTGACAGGGCCGTAATTGTTGCAATTAGTTGATTGAACACGCTCGGGCACATCGTAAATTGACGGGAGACATGATAACGACTGCCGTACGAAGGTTAGCTCATAAAAAGTAGCTTTACCTCGGCCTTGTGCCGATCACTCTTTGTATTTGTCATTGAGCCCCCTTCACAAAGCCTACTCAAACTTTCCGAACAAAGCAGACATTTTTTTTTTTTGTAGACTGGGATTTACATTATACAGGATGGTAAAGCCCCTTTACGGACGACTGCGCCCCTTCGACATCTATAGGTCTGTTTTCAAGCTGATGGTTTGTCAGCTGTCCTTCTCAGATGAATAACTTTTCTCGGGCTTATCCCAACTCTGCTCATCCTTTTTTGGGGTGGCAGTTCTTTGGGTGCCAATTACGTTTCTATCAATCAACAGATGCGGCAAGGAAACAAGGTCATGACTAAAACATTAGCTGCCATTCACCCAAACAGAACATGTGAGCGAACCCCCGGTGCTTGCTACTTTGGTCCCCCCCCAAGTGGACTCGAAATTGGTACCTTTTTGGCTCAATGGCGCATCGCCGCAGCAGTGGCTGGGTGGCCGCGGGGTGTAATTGGCATAAAAGAAGTGCTCCTTTGACACGCACTCACTTTTTCACCCCCTTCCCAAGTGACATAGAGCCATCAAGCCATTATCGAGTAGCTTTTTAGCCGAGTCCCACGCCGAAGACGGCGTCAACGCCATCACTCAAAGTGATTGGCAGGCCTTTTAGTTGGCCCGATCTTTTGGACTCAGACGGGCCGCCACGGCGGCTAACAGCAACGTGCGGCACTAATCTGCAGGCTTGTGGCTAAAGCATGTCGTGGGGCGGGGGCGGTTGGGTTATCTTTAAGAAACAGATCGTGAAAATAGGGAGACTGTGAATAATTGCTTTTTTATCCCCCGGCTTACGGAACAAATTGAATTTCCTATTGGCGCCGGGAACGAGCGCCGCCGTTTAAGCGGCGTTATGCTCGCTGGTGTTTATTAGGACTCGTGGTGGATGTCAGCCTTCCCTCGGTTATTTTCATTGATTATAGGGTGCTCATTATTCGCGACTGTCAACATGATGGAAGAGGCTCTGAAACTCTTCTCTGTATTAAATACCATCAGTGGTTTGGTCACAGGCTTGAGGGCATCAGTACGAGTTTGGGTCTTTCAGAGCCACGATGTTGTTCGTATTTTTAGCGCTATTTTCCCCTTTCCCAACAATCGGCCTATTGTGGAAAAAAACCGAACACAGATGATTGCTGATGAGATTTTTTCGGAGTAAATATCCAATCTGGAGCTTCACCGCGCACTTATTGCTGGCGATTCTGTTTTTCTTTTAACAGTTGGCCAAAATGAGTTCTTTTCCCACACCGCTGGCACAGCATGGGGCACGTCGTGGCGCTATTGTGACATTTCACCATTTCATGTGCCATGTTCCAATTTTTATTTTGTCATCTTGGCGCTTGCTTTTAGTCATCACAGCGGGGGTAGCCCCATTCACCCGCGAAGCACGTTTGCGTCCCTAAAGAGAAATCGAGTCCATCATCTGCCAATAAAAATAGATGGCATTTTTAGATGTTTTTAGATGTTTTTTTCTTCTTCATTCTGGGACTGTAGTGCTGCATTGCCACCAAGCCTCGGGTCCAGTCTGTCAGGTTTTCATTCAGATTGCAGATCTTCCTTCCACCACCGTATCAAAGTGTACCACTCTGGTGATCGAGTTAGGAAAAACATTACAGTTCAAAAATTCTGATTATTTTCTGAACCTTGGTAACGGAAATATAATCAAATTCTTGAACTGAGTTGTACTCGGAGGTTGTTGAATTTGACACCCCACGCTTTCCTCTATCCACTACCACACAGCCGCTATCCCGCTTAAGAAGCTGAGAAAATCCACAGCTCAACTTTGACCACTCAACAATGATCGGAAAAGGACAGCTTTGATGCGCGGTGTGAAAAAGGCGCTTGTGTTAGCTTCATTTGACAGAGGCTAGCTATGAAAACAAGTTACGAAATGTTGCTAAGGTTAATCTGTAATGAATAAAGTTGGAAAGTACATCTTGTGTCCATTCCGATATTATATTTTGGACGTCAAGGTGTTTCATTTCCTTTGATGATATAGCCTTTACGAGTGCCAGAAGTCCTTCGAAATAATCACGAATGAACCCCCCCCCCCCATTTAACGGAGTATTTTGACATTGATCTCGCACAAAGACCTTTAAAGCACATCACTCCGTTTTTTTTGTTCTTTTACAACCAAGCGCGCATAATTCACAAGTTATCAAATGTCGTGGGGATTTTTCCAGCGATTCCACGTTGGAAGCCAAGCCGGTTCGTGCCCCGCTGCATATTTTACGATGAGTTGACAACCCCGGTAGGGATCTCTCTCGCCGTTCCTCCCCTTAAGGGACGAGCTTCTCATTTTAATGTTCCGAGACGATGGTCGTAATATGATTTGTCGTGATTGTCCCCGACCCTTCTAACACCATCTATATTGCATTACCTGTGTGAACCCCCCCCCCCGCAATAAACCACACGGACCAGAATATTATTTTTAAAATCAGTGTCCGCCCTCGCCGAGGCGAAAAGAAACCGATGTTCATTTATCATTTATTGTTTTTGCTCGGAAAGGATTTGAATTGGAATCGCGGAGCGAGATAGCGGCGGTTTAATAGTGTCCCTGCTGACGGTACACGTGGCTAGCTAGCCTCTCCAATGATCTCCACCACTGCAGGCTTTAATTAGACGCACTTCTTCTACCTTCCCTCTCAATACTTGTAACCTCTCGTAAAAAAAGAATGTGGCTACATTAGACCCATAACAAGGCAGGTAACACGGGTCAAAATAGGCAGCAGCGAACAGAGCCAGGCCTTCACAGGTTGGGTCTTTGGGGTTAAATGGCCCGTGTCGGCGGCGATCCTTACCGCACGGGATTACTGCCCCTTTGTGTTGCGGCGTGTTCACTCAATCAACAAGCGCGTTGTAAGACACACCGCCGCCATTTACCCCACGCTGCCGCCCGGCCCCTGACCAAGCTGACAAAAGGCAAGGGGAGCGCAATCAGACCGTTCGCAGCCAGTGGGGAGAAAGAACCTCGCGGATGGGAATGAATGGAGCGGAAACGAGGCAAACGGGGAGGCAGGGTGAGGTGGGAGTAGAATGGGGGAAAAAAAAAAAACATAAAATTTGCTTCGGGGGGAGGGAGCTCTATAAAACATTGAAATGGGGAAACGGTGAGAAGATCCTACGTAAAATAGGAGCGGAGGTGCGCCGTAAAGTAGCAAAGTGCACCCAAAACGTAAGGGTGACAAACTCGGTGGCTCGACTGTCAAGATGGACTGTAATTACGGCAATTAAAGCTTTTATGCAGATTTTTGACACGTCGCCATGCTCCATTTTCGTTCGCTCCCCTTTGGCGCGCTTACCGTATGAAAATAGGCCAATAAAATGTGCCGAGTACGACTCGCTGGACTGCGGCTCTAATGATGACTATTATTTTTGCGGGGGGGGGACTTTATAAGAGTCTTCGGCGCTGGCTTTTTACTTAACAAGGGACTTGCACTTATTAGAGGCCAAGGGGCAGTTTTTGTCACATCTTAGCGAGGGCATTGTCTTGCACTGCCAGAATGTCTAATGGAAAGTGACAATACTGTCAAAGTTATTATGCGCTTAATCTGCTGTTGCAGTGGAGAACGTCTCACGGGAATAACAATGGGCTAACTTTGATTCACTTGGAAAAGCAAAAATGCTCTTTGCAGTGTTTTAATAACAGTGAAATAAATAAAATAAAGATCAGGCCCTATTTTTGATCATGTGATCAGGACGTCCCTAATTATTTTTTTTACTATCATAATTACTTTTTGTTATATTAAAGCAATTGCTTGACCGTATCATTGAGGAAGCACAAGTTTGTTTGTTGCTTCCGTCTTTCCCTTCAATGTAATCAACATCCATTGTAATCAGACTGGCTTAAGCCTGTGTGTGTAATTAAATCCCATACGTCGGCTGACTTCATCTTGACACATTGTGTGCTTTTAACGCACGGTCACCGCCTTTCACCCTAGAGGTAAGATGGCGGCGCGTGCACACGCAGCGGCCTCTCTCTGTCCCGAACGGTGTTTTGTTTTGTCGTTTAATGTGGGTTTGTCCGACAGTTTTGTGTGTTCGTCTCGTCGCACCGAGTTGTGCTACAAGTACAGCGGGCTGGTTCTGCTTGACATCAGCAAAAGCGAGTTTTGTGGCGATCTGGACTTTGAAGCGGGGACATTAAAGGCGCTCGGTCTGCTCCGTCCTGAAACATCGGAAGCGGTATGCGAGGAGGCTGAAGAGGGGCGAGAGCGGGGGCTGTCCGGGCCAGGCTGGCGGCCAACCCAGCTCGCCCCGCCGTGCCTTCCTTTCTTCTGGCGAACG
This sequence comes from Syngnathus typhle, assembly GCF_033458585.1. Lineage (NCBI taxonomy): Eukaryota > Metazoa > Chordata > Actinopteri > Syngnathiformes > Syngnathidae > Syngnathus > Syngnathus typhle. Next base: position 6,513,134 of record NC_083759.1, on the reverse strand, counting down.
TTCGATCACTGGGCATCAACATGCCTGCTGAGATCTACGAACCGGACAGTGCGTAACTGCTGTGCATCTGGAGCGGCTAGCGTGCTATCGGGCAGACCGGGCCATTGTACGAGGGGGAACATCGCGAGGAGGTGGAACGCGCGTCTACATCCGTGACGAATGATGCCGGGACTCTGTGGTGGGATGCAAGCACTGCTCGCCTCTGGCGAAGTTTGTGATCTCTAGGCTTTTGGGGTCCTGAACTCTCTCCCCCTGTGTCTCGTCACCGTGGGATGGAGGAAACGTAATTTTAATTTCTTTGTGTGTCTTGGCATGAAGGAATTGACAATAAAGCTGACTCTGACAACTCCCCTCCTTTTTTTTTTCTCGCCGCCATTGATAGTAACTTTAATTAATGTGCCTCGGTCGAATTGAGTGGGCGCATTGTGATGAGCTGTGCATTTTGAACGCGTACACACACCGGGGTCAATTAAAAGGGCCTTTCACTGTCCACAACGTTTTAATTAAAGTCGTCGTGAAATGCAAACTTGCTTCTTATTATGATTAGCTTTAATTAACTGTCACCGGGATCCGCGGCTCTTTTGTACGCCTTTGACCTCCAAATGCTGTCACACCTGTTTTTGAACGGCCGCCATTTCTGGCGCACACGTATGCCAGCTTATCGTAAATGTATTTTTCCACTTGCAGGTACTACTCGACATGGCGGTGAAGAAGAGTGAGGGCTTCAGCGTGGAGCAGATGGAAAGACTCTACTCGGTGCTCAGCCAGTGCATCTTTGCCCACCGCAGAGAGTACGACAAGACCCAACTACTGGAGGTAACCAAGCTAGTCATTGCTATATTATTTTAGCGTATGCTAACTGACAAGCGAGTGTAGCATCCACACAATAAAAGAATTATTCGCAGTGGAAAAATCTGTGGCGAAATATGACAAAAACTTGATCACGTACTTAACTTGCTTTGAAAAGCGGCAGTGTTTGTTTACCATGAGTTAGCTGCTCCGTTGGCAACGGAGGAAGGACAAGAGGAACATACAAACCACGTCGCTTGGTTCTCTCAAAATTTCACTCCGTTATTTATTTACATATTGTCGAGTATATATGCAGATTTTTTCCTCTCTCACCCCTCAGGGAAACAGTATTTACATAAAGCATTTCAAACTGTTTCCAATTTCGTTGGGGGGTGGGTTAAGAAACTGCCACAACATGTCAACGTTGAAAGATAATTATATTAGGTGAGAATCACAGCAAACGACACGGCGATCATCATCGTGCGTGGCCAAACGGAGTCAAGTTGGGCAATTACTTTTGTACAAAGTTGGTCTTTTTGAATTGACATTTAGGTCACTCAATGGGGCATTGAGAGAGTAACTGGCAGTAAGTGTCACAGCTGGATGTTTGACAGACACACGACATTTTGGGCATTTATGTCTTGACTTTACAAGTCATAATGTGCGCGAAAAAAAAAAAAGACAGCATAGCCGTTGAATTGTCATCATGGTGCCAAAATTGCACTCTGACAAGAATACCTCTGCCTCAATTGTGACTTTTATTTGTGTAGATTGCTTTGCTAACAAGCACAATGCACCAGATTGTTGCCTCTCAACACTTTCCCTATTTCTTCCTTCCACGCCAAAAAAAAAAAAAAAGTCGAAGGTTCTCGGGGGGGCGAACGCAAAGATGATGAAGGGAGCTGGCGTGCACCCGGCGAGTAAATTAACTTTGGGTTTTGTCCAATAGCATGTGAACATAAAGACAAAAGGGATCATTATGAGGATAAAAGCCCAATTTACAACACTTATCAGCAAAAAGAGAATAAACTCAGAATTTTACAAGACACAAAATCCATGCGTTGAAAATAAGTAATTATAAGAGCCAAAATGCGGGTGATTGTTTCTCAAATAATATCAAGTTGCAAGACTAAAAAAAAAGTAGATTTAAAAACTCATTGTTTTGTCGATCAGCTAAAATGAATGTGTCGAAGCGCGCAGAACACGTCTAGTGAAACGAGCCGTCCCTCTTGCGTCACCTTTTCACTCAAATGCATAACAAGGCACTTTGTTGTCACTTTGTGTGCCGCAGGAGATGGAGAACAGGGTCCAGCATTTTGACACATTCCTGTGCCACTCAGACCACAAAACCTCCTCAGGTAGACCCTGAGCAACTGCCCCCAACCGCCTCCTCCCATGGGACCACAAACTTGGAGCGAAGTCAAGAGACATTCAATGGTGCTATCATTCGTCTCAGGAAAATCTGCTTCAACCCCCCCCCCCCCCCCCCCCCTGCCCCCTTGAGGTGTGTGTCACACGCACGCGCCAAGGTGATGGGCGACCCCGGTGCTATATGGGTGCTAACTATAATCCACGCTGCTTTTCCAACCCGGGACAGCGACTCCAAACGACCGCCTTTCACACACTCGCACGTCGATGTTCACCAGTACAAATGGGTGACCGCCATTTGAAGACAAGGGCAGAATAATAGCCACAATCCGCAAACTATAGACCGCGGAACCAATCTCGCCCCAGAGTGGAACCGCCACCACCACTATGCGCCGCGATTGTGTTTTCTCTCTCCGCAACTCATTTTCAACCACCTCTCCCCCTCTGTGACGTAATGATTTTAAACGGTCAAATTTGTAGAATCCATTTCGGAACCTTTCACAAAAAACAATGCTGTATAAAACACAGCGCTTGAAAATCGCTGCAAAAATAAAAATGTGACCAGGTTGACTTACCGAAGTCAAGCTGGTCACATTTTTATTTTCAGCCCATTAGCCACTGTACGGAAACGTGCCAATTGTTTATTCTGTTCTTTAAATCCATGCGTTAAGCTCCTAGTAGCATCAGCAACGTCGCTAAGGCACCATTTGATTTCATTCATTTCCGCTTTCAGACCCTTCCAGCACCCGTCCGTCCACCCCGGGGGCAGACTGTTTCACGAATATGCGGTGGAGTAATTATGCAAAAAAAAAAAAAAAACCCTGCCGTAAGCTACCTCAGCGTAACGTATTGTTAACTGTTTACTCGGTACACACAAGCGGTATTTTTTGTTTTTTTTGTACAGTCACATCACTCCTCGCTATTGGTGTGTCGGCGTGAAACCCAGCCCGCCCCAAAAATCCCAACCCATCACCCACCGGGGTACCATTTTTCAACATTATTCAGCCTTTTCTGCTAATATTTGGGCAGGTTCAGTTAAATGTTTATTTATTGTAAATTTACGTGTTTTTGTTTAAAAATTTCACAAACCTGTAGCATTTGTGTAGCAGGTTTTGGGGGAACTTGTGTGTTTGCGTATGGGGGTTTTTACACGTCTCTCAGGTTCTACACATGCCTGTTGTTTTTGTGTGTATTTATTTCCTGGTGTTTTATTTTGAATTGCTGCGTACTGGAAATTGTGCAGGACCAGACTTGTTTTTTTGTTTTTAATATGTTGCCAAAAGGAGTATGACATTGGAGCCACATTTGGGAATGAAAGACACAGGTTAGTTTAAATGTCATACATTGTGATATTGCTTTATCGTAGCCAGTTTGGACTAAACCAATTTTTGTCTGGTAGTTGAAACGACTTTTTCTAGTCCAGTATACCGAGCGAGAGAACGAGCCGCTTTGTTCCTGTTCTTCCTTCTGCCACATGCCCTGACATTATCGCCGAAACCTTTGATGGCAATGCCGGCATTCCTGTTAGGTGCTTTTGACCTTTTAAACACCACGCAAGCACGCTCTCGTTACCTTTCTAGTGTAAGTTATATTTGGAATGGAAACACTTACTGTAATTTCTCAAATTACTGCTGTTATATACTTGAATAAAAAGGTGCAAAACTGTACAGTGTGAAAAAGAGTGAGAGAAAGGCGTTCATATTTCTTTTGGTATATGTATTAGCTTTTCGTAATAACAAGTGTTCATTTCTGGATACAGATTTACAGACGTACAACTTCTCCTTTGAATTCAACCTATCAATTTAGTTTTTTTTCCCCCTAAAAACATTTATAGACAATTACCTTGTGGTTGTAAAATATACATATTTATCCTTCCTGTTATTTACAGAAGTCCACCTCCAACACCAAATGGCTGGCTTTAAAATGAGATGCCAAGTATAGAAGCCCCCCCCCCCACCCCGAGAAATATGATAACACTTCCGGGTGATTATTGTGCTTTTTTTCCTCAGAAGGGGGTTGGGATGAATTATTTCCGATAACGGGATGAGGCTGAGTCCTCATGGATCTGCTCTTTGGAAGTCCTTTCTCTCTCGTCCTGTAGATAACACTCGTGTCAAATAAATAGATGAGTGGAGTTTGACTAAAAGGGCGCCTGTGGATGAGATGACGGACAATGGGCATGGCTGAACTGTCGCACATGAAGGACATTTTACACAGGAAAGGGAACGAGCGGCCGGTTCCAATGAGGAGAGTCCCAGCTGGTGGTTTTTGGCACTGCACAACGGTCAGATGGGGTTCCGCCTGGACTCATCCGCTCTGGATGTACTTCTTGATGACCACGCAGCCGTGTCTGAAGAGCGGGCAGGGGAGCGACTGCAACAGCGTCCACGTGTTGGCGCAGGGTTCAAATGTTTCCATGTTGCCCAGCGCAGGACCTTCGCTGCTCACGATGCCCCCTGTTGCGTAGATCTTTCCATCCAGGATCACGGCACTTTAGTGGGGAAGAGATTGATAACACACACACACACACATATATATATATAGCTATATCTATACAAACATAGCTATATTTATACAGATCTATATTGCTATATATATACATTTCTATATTTTGATATATCTATAGCTATATCTATACAGATTTATATATATAATCTTTATATAGCTATATATCTATGCAGATAAAACATCTATACAGATATATATCCATACAGATCTATATCTGATATTTATATAGCTATATATCTATGCAGATAAAATATCTATCTATACAGATCTATATATACATCTATAACTATATATATATATATATACATCTATAACTATATAGCTATATTTATAGCTACATCTATAACTATAGTTATAGATCTATATTGATATATTTATATACATATATCTATATCTATACAGATCTATATAGATTTATATTGATATATCTGTACAGATATAACATCTATATAGATATATATCTATACAGATACATGTATAACTATATAGCTATATTTATACAGATCTATATTTATATGTATATCTATATAGCGATATCTATACAGATCTATATTTATATATCTATATTGATGTATTTATATGTATACGTAGATGAATCTCCATAAAGATATATCTATAAATTACATACAAAATATTAAATATATATCTATAAAATACATGCATCCATACTACATAGATACCCTCACGTATGTATGATCTCGAGCTCTATTAGATATCGTGATCACTCGCTCATATATAGATGAGAGCAAAAGAAATATACATTGTCTATGAATCCATTTTTCTCTGTAGAGCGATATTCATATATAGATCAGATGTATTTCTACAGATTTAAATACTTAATATTTCACTTTCTCTCACATAGCAATAATAACAATCTCTAAAACTATAATGAATAACCAACAACCTCATGTTATTTGATAGGGGAAACAGAAACAGAAGTTTGTGTGCAGGGAGGATTAAAACTTGGTCTTTAAGCAGATTACGGCTTTTGTGTCCGATTGGGGCCTACACACACCAAGTCATAAACGCGGCTGGAAGTGGAAAAGACTATTACATAAAGCTTAAATATGTTGGGTTTGACCACGAGTGAAGAGCATGCAGCAAAAACCACGAGCAGCCGCTGCTGTGCCCTGATAAACTCGAAAGGATGAGGAGGTGTGTGCGTCCTTTGCTCAGATGGATCATTTCTCTTCTTCCTCTCCTGTACGATTACCTGCCTGACTTCATCTGCTGCACTGAAGCACGCAATACCAATAGTTCAGTGTCCCCCTGCTATTCACGGGGGATCGCGACAGAGCCAGACCGACAATTACTGACACTCCACTAAAAGGGATTATCATCACGTAAACAGTATTGGTAGTTTTAACCACAAACTATAAATACTACAACTTCTATTTTAAAATGTTTTTTGGGCTGCTATCCACTTCCTGTTTAGCCTGATTGTTTTTAAATGGGACGGCGTCTATGTACACACATGATCGCTCGCGTACTACATATGGGCTTGTTACCTGCAGAATTGTCTGGAGTGATTCATGTTGGGTCCCGCCTTGATGTTGCCTTTGTCTGGGTCATAAATGGTGGTGGCTCGCGCGTATGCTCCTCCCAGGATGTACACCAGGCCACCCAGACTCACCGCCGGAGCGTACTTGTTGTCTACACACACACATAGATAAAACTTTTATCATAAAAGGTTTACCCATGTCAAGTAAAAAAATAAATTAAAATCCTGTCAAAAAAGCAGAGCAGGGTTCCAGTATCTTCAATCAATCATCACTCACCGATCATAGGCGACTCGATGAAGCTCCAGGCGTCGCTCTGTGGCACGTAGGACTGCAGCACGCCGGCCGAGCGCCCCGCCTCGTTGACGCCACCGAAAACGTACACTTTGCCGCCGCACACCGTGGCCGCCGCCGAGTGCACCGGCTTGGGCAGCGGAGACACTGTCTCCCACTGGTTGGTGATGGTGTCGTACCTGCGGGCAACAACGACAGCCGGGTGAGGCTTCCTGTCACGTTTCCATGCACGCCAAAGCACTACATTTATATTGGACTACGCTTTGTCTTGAACACAAAATGGCAAATAGAGCAGAGTTCAGTGTTAATCATAAATCTGCAAATAGGTGACTTAAGGTCATTCTTGATCCTTGGCGTATTTTGCCAAAAACATGTTATTAAAAAGACACCTGAGAACAAATGCATGTTTCCTTTAGCACTGAATCTCTTTGCTTCTAAATGGAATATGACCTAGTTAAACTTGGCACTAATGTATCACACACACACAAGTACAGTAGACTTGCCGACTTTTGGCTGCGGGGCTGACAGGCGTAATTAGGCGAAGGCGCGCACCACCAGGGAGGATGAAAAAGAGCGAGCATTGCGCACAATGACGGCAATTAAAGCAATTACAGAAAGCAAACATATGTCTAGCGACACACGCCATTAAGCCCTTGCGCCGGTCACCATCTTGGAGCAAAAAAATACAGCACTACAGTCAATGGTGCCCCGGGGCAAATCTCAGCTTCAGTGTCTTTTGTGTGTGGGTTGTATTTTACTTAATTTCATTCGTTTATAAATTGGGGGTTAACTTTTATTGTACGCCATTTGTTTTTATTTTATCTGCTATCAAAGTTCATCTTTTGTCATTAAATCAATATAAATGAATGGAAACATGGAATTTATAAATTGGTCATAAAATACATTTTGCACTTTCAACAAGAGCAGCAAAACAAACATGAGCATATAAGCGACGCGCAACTAGCCGCTGATGTTCAAGTGTGTGTTTACGGGTGATGGTCCACGTTGTATCTGACAAGCGGCACTTTGTAAAAAATAGCCTGACGAACGAGCATGTGAAATTCATTAGCGGCCCAGAGTTTGACAGCAGGCCCCGGAGCATTGTGGGTAAAATTCCCTGTAATGCCACCCATTGAGTAGCCACTTGTCTTTGTTTACCGAGCAGGCAGACTTTTTAATGGAAAAAGCTAGGAAAACTAAAATCTAACCAACATCACCCATTTGCTTTTTTTTGTGCATTTTGCGAGGGCGGCAATTACATGCGACTTTACGCTAACGCCCGGGCCCGTTCCCTATTATTTCAATGCGAGATTGCTTATTGGATGCTGTGCTATGCTTGGCCAATGTGAATTTGGGGGGGTTTGAATTAGATGAAAAGGCCATCCAGCTTAGAAAATGTTACATGAGGTGAATGGCATTAAGGTGATTGACATCAAACTACCGCTACTATCGGAAAGCGGCAGACGGACGACCACGATGCTGCCTTGGTGGCGGTTGGCCGGCCACTTAGCGTGGGAGGGGTATACATTCCAAAAGGTCACTTGTCACTTCTTTATGATGAGGAGGCAAGTGAACTGCTTGCTGCCACATGCTAACGGCTGCTAATTAGCGGTGGCGGGGCGAGTGCTGTCATGGGAGGCCAAGATGGAAACACGGGAGGCTGCTATGCCAATCGTCATCCAATAAAGGAGGGGGAAAACCTGTCCAGCCATTTTCTATCTATCTAACTCGCATTACATTAAAATTTGAAAACTGTACACTGGTGACTTTACGTTGTAGCAAAGCTACAAAATGTGGATTGACTTTTTTTTTTTTTAAAGACGCTGTATAAGCCTGTACCAAAGTCGGAGTGTAGCCAGGTAGATTGCAAAATATGACAGATCAAACCTATCATGGGGGTTTAGTCACATTTATCTCGGTTTACATTCCGTGTAACCAATAAGACGAGAGTGATGTTACATCTTTTTTTTTTTTTTTTTTAAAGTGACAACTTGTAATAGTCATCGCTACTGCAGCCATACGATTTCATTTTTCTGCCAGTTTGGAAATCGACTGAGCCCCAAAAAGGTGCGATCCATCACAATGAACATCACGTCTGCGCACATTCCTCACTGTTATATCACCCAGCGTGTTAAATAAAGTCTGCCGCCAATGAGGCTCCCCATCTGTGTTTGATTTATTAGCGGGGTGAAGTTGCCGTCGATTTCTTTTCATCAACTCTCCTGACTGGAACACTGTTGAAAAATGCGAAAATAATTAGTGAGAAAATTATCTTGTGTGCCAGCAGAAGTTTAACCGTCTTAATTTTGAGGGAAATAAGTTGGGCCACATCCACCGGAGAAAACATGCGGTGGTGAGGACCAGGAGGCTGGTTGGCGGGTCGGGGGGGGGGGTGGGGGTGTTGTCAACCTTGACAGCACAGCAGGTGCCACCGCCGCTGGTATTGCTAATCCAGAGGAGCAAGGGATTAGCTCAGTCGGGGGGAAGCTGCCTCGGCAGGGAGGCTTTGGGAACCTCTTGTCCCTGACTACTGCGGGGTCGACCCCCCGATGTGCGCCCCCTGGCACCGCCCACTAATAACCATAACAGCTGGAGGCGCTTACCTGAGCTCAAATGCCGAAACACTTGCAGGCAAGCGAGGTGGCGGCACTTCATTAGCAGTGTGGAGAAACAAGAGGGAACCCTTGAAGGAGTTTACCCATGATCCCCTTTGTTTCCCGCAATCCTCGCTGGGTCCCTGGGAATTGCCGCCTCTCTACACTCTCAGCCTGACACACCTACTGCTGAATTTAGAGCATCATAAGACCACCCCTAAAAAGAAAATCTGAACCTGACAACCATGATTGGTATCATGCAAATTGAAATGGAAAGAGTCTGGGACTTTAAAGCACTCCACGATGCTAAGATATGGTAAGCTATATTCATATCTATGCCTGTATTACCATGGCAAGCTTAAAATAACACGATGCAGCTTCTGCTTTAAAAGATAATCACAGATTCTTAACGTGGATTGAAAAGCACGTGGCTGACTTCACCCCTGTTGACAACGTATTTTATTTGCATGCAGCAGAACGGGACGTAACGCTAAGTGAAACCTTGCGAGGCATAACCACGCTAATCAGCAGAGTCAGATTAGTTAAAAAAAAAAAAAAAAGAAAAAACCACAGAGGATGCCATCTTTTTGTTAGTGCAACATCCCCACTGAGAGGGCGCGTTGCAAACAGGTTCTCATGAAATATTAAGCGCCAATGGCGCTTGAAGGACGTGCAAACCTGCGCGTAGCGCGCGATAAATAAAACAAAAGCGCCACTGCGTGATTGACACATCATTAGACAGGCATGAATTATTCAATATTCCGCAATCATAATACTTCGTCTAAGGATCAACATGGCGGGCGAGAGTGCGGGCCCAGGGCACCTGATTGCGACTTAAAAAGCCTCCCCCGCAACTCGGCGACTCACTTCCCCTTTAAAAGCAAAACGTGCCAGTCATTAGCGACGAGAACAGTTGGGTTCGATCGTCACGAGTGTTGATTTGCGCCGACGCAAAGGCCGCATCCTGGCGCCATCCGGCCTACGTTGAGATGTCTCTGATTGAAGACATAATTGCGAGCGCCGGCTCGAATTTCACGGTGAGAAGCGTGAAAGCTATCGTCAAGAGGGAAGGGCGGTCGGCGGAGGCGGCGCACAAGACTGCAAATGAGGTGGGCGAGATGGAGGCTGTGCACATACCTACTGTACACGCACAATACGCAAATACACAAAGTCCAATCTGCAACACCATGCACTTTTTGCAAGATGCAAACTTCTGGATGCTGATCGTGGATCATCGTTACAAATGATGTTGTAACAATGACTACTTTTTGAGATGTTAAATACAATAGCCAGTTGAGCTTCATTAAAACCATCATTATGGAAATCATGTTTTTGTAGTGGCTAATGCTAATGTTTTAAATGCAGTCGCCGCACTTGTCGATGCTAGACGAGCCCGTCGCGTTTTTTAACGACAGCTGGTCTAATAAATGCGCTCACCGACTCGACATGTACATACCTACACTCACTCCGGTAACAACGGGAGCGCACAAACGATTGGTGGCGTCCCGGCGCATCCATCAGGCGATGAGCAACGCAGCAAATCAATTTGCAGCTGTCGCGGCGTCCCCGAGCTGCCATCCGCATATCAAACATCGGCAGCCGTCGCTATCCGCTGAGTAATGATTCTGGAATGTTATTAGTGCCACAGTCGCAAGCCAGACACCTGCCAGGACTTCCTCTCTACCGTCGCTGAGGGTCGCCGCAGTCAAATGTTCTGCTGGCAGAGTCTGGCCGCCTAAATGTGGCCAAAAATGGCCACTTAACTCATTCCCCGCATGACATTTTCAAAGCAGCTCGCCAAATTCTCAGTCGTTTCACAGCATCTTGGCCAATCTTTCACGACCCACAGAAGATTGTGTCATGTGACAAGATACTGTAAGCTTTCCAACTTTTTCTATAGTTTGGTTTATTATAAAGAAATAAAACAATAATTATTGCATTTACGGAACGAGATTTTTGTTAATTTTAATAAGCTCTGTGTGATCATTCTGAGCCCAAATTCTCACTGTAAAATTGTTCAAATTGCTGCGTCTCGGAATACCTCCGGTGGGCTTGAAAGGGATTTGCCTTGTATTTACGAGCGCTATGAAATAAATAGCTTGCTGATAATCTGTCAGGAACGTCGGCGAGCAGTCGGTTCGCCGTGTAATTTACGACACCTGTTCCCCGAGTGCGCGTCGGCGACCAGCTGCTGGCTGTCGCGGCCCGTCTCGTAGCAAATCTTTCCTGCCTCTGCTCTGCCCTTCCCAAACTGCCCAAGTGTGCGTACGTGTTTAGCTGTTATTAAGATACTCAGTCAAAGTTAATTGGAATCTTGCTTTAATCGGAAAAGTGACAAATTTCACACTTCCGTCAAAATCCAAGCGACGACGTTGAGATTTAATCGTCTTTACGCCGTCAGTCAAAATCCATACGGATGTTGTTCTGCTTCAAAAGGAATAGCTAAAAACACCATGGCTTGTGTGTCATCCATAAGTGGTGTTGCCAAACAAAACGAGCGTGCGGGTACAAATCAAATCTCCATAAAACTTTGATAGTAAATTATGCATGAAGCAGCTTACATTAGTCTCGCCTCACAGACTCCTCACATAGCAACAACAACAATAACGGCAACTCATCTTACTCTTCTTTTGCCTCCTTGTCGCAATGACACATTGCTAGCTGCACGCGGCGCACATTAGCCGGCTCATTCAACCACAAATCGGGAGGCGAGAGCGGGAGGGGGCACACACATCAGAGGAAGAAATCGTTGGATTTTTCCAGAACTTCATGGTCTTAAAAATGAACTGTAGGCCGCCATTTGAGACTCACCTCTCCACGTGGTCCAGGTTGCCCGAGACGCCCAGGCCTCCGATGGCGTAGAGTTTGCCGTCGTAGACCAGGCTGTTGTGTCTGCAGCGGGCCACCGTCATGCGGGACACCAAGTTCCAGTTATCCAGCAGAGACATGTAGCACCACACGTCAGACAGCATAACCCCCGACTCAGTGCCACCTGCAAAAACAAATACACATTAAAAAAAAAAAAAAAGACGGGCTGCATTTGGAAAAAAGTAATGATTTGCCGCTCCAGTTATTACCGTTTTTTTCCATGTATAATGCGCAAAATTTAACTAATTTATTGTCCTAAAATCTGGGGTGCGCATTATACATGGGTACAAAAAAATCTTTTTTTTTTTAATCCGGATATGATACGGAGGCCGCCATTACAGATGCGCTTTCTTCTCTGCTGTTCACTTCAAACACGCTCCATACAAACACAATGCTCTCGTATCAGACGCTTGCTCGATCACCTGCTCGTTTGTATGTACCCTACATGAATCCGAAACATTTCTTCGCTATCGAGTTTGCTAGCGCATGCGCAGTGATACTGACCGGCAGAATAACATCCGGTTGTTCCCAAAGATGATCTTTTTTCTGAAATAATTTTACGTTTACGGACTTAAGTAGGAGTCAAAATTTGGGTGCGTATTATACATGGGTACAGGCTGTTTTCCAGCATTGACATGCCATTTCTAGGGTGCGTATTATACATGGGGGCGCATTATACATGGAAAAAAACGGTATTAATTTTCACTCACGTTTTGGCTCACAACCAAAAGCGAAAAAAAAATATTGTCCACTTGGCACTTTGAAGTCATCAAAATGTTAATGCCGATGATGTCATTTAAGTAAGGAAGCCTGGCTAGGAAGTGCTAGCAGCAGGAGCTGATTGGCTAACCCAGTCTAAAAACTCTGATTTCCCCACCGGCTTGTCGGGCTCCCGACGGACACGGCGATGGCGCTTGTTCCCGCCGCCAAACACACATTTCCATTTATATGAAAAGAGAGCGTGAGAGCGAGCAGCCAGAAAGACCGATCCTGTCGCGGTGTCAAGGTGAGTGCGCGGCCGCTGCGCTGAAAAGGAGGCGCAAATGGAGCGTGGCGGGAGAAAAATGCCGTCCCGATGGAAGAGAAGAAAAAGCGCCGTACGGGATGAGCGAGTCACGTCGCCCTTTTTGCGCTCTTTAAATAGTTCTCAAAAGTCACCGGTAATGCTTCATTTTGACCTTGACCGTTTTTTGTGATTTACTATTTTGCCACCAATCTGGTAAGTCACAACGGGTCATGTCATGCCGCTTGTTACTATTGCCAACGTGGGGGCGGGGGGGAAAAAAAGTAGCTGGGTTCAGGATGATTCAAATTCACGCTCGTATTACTCACCCGACAGGTAAATGTTGTCACCGGCCGAGATGACGCTGAAGAACTCTCGGTCGTAGAAGGGCAAGCTAGCCAGCGGGTACCACTTGCTGTTCTGCGGGTTGAAGCAGGTGACCGCCGTCAGGGAGCGCTGGTTCATCCCGATGGCTTGGCGTCCGCCGACCAGGACGATGACCTCCGCCACACCTGTGGAAAGGAAGAGGGTGATGAAGGTGGACGGACGTCTGGGAGAAGCCGACGCCACCACAGGGCTCAATCTGCTGCTAATGCGGAGCTAACTGGCATCCATTCGGAAACAGTCGTCTCGCTACCGAGGGCGCTATAAAGACAGCGGTGATCCAGAACACACAAACAGGCTGGCAGGCTGCCAATAAACGACTCTCCGTCGGGCGACAAGGCGGCCACCAGACGCTAGTGAGCAGTGTGTTTGAGAGCAGCAGGAAAGGGGGGGGGGGGGGCTATCACGAGGAAGCCTGAATGAGTGGTGCCAAAGGGGGACGGGATTGTCGGGACAGCCAGGATTGAAGAAAAAGGTGAGAGATGGAGGACTGATCTTCATCTTTTTGTGCCCGATCAATATTGCCGCTCGGTGGAGTCTTTTCGACCCACCGCTTCCTTTGCTTGCAAAACAACAAACAAATCGCAATCCCCATTTTCGCCAATGTTTTCTCGTCAAAGCCGCGGGAACAAAAAAGGCGAGGAGGAAGACAGCCAACAATAAGGCCGACGCTGAGCTTAGCCGACAGCCTGTGGCTGAGTGGACGTTTTTCCGGGGTGAGGCTTTAAGAGGCTCCCTGATGGATGAGACGGGCGAAGGAGGTTGAAGGTGTTTTTTTTCTCACTTCAAGATGAAGCTAGACGCCAGTTCAGAACAAAACAAATAACAACGATGGGGTGTTCAACGTTCGCTGTCTTTTCGGGCTTAAGTCGTGCAGAGTCACGACAAGCGTGTTCTGACAGCGCTCTCTGTTTGTGAATTGACAGAAATGAGCGCTGAGCACACGTGCGCACACGGCGGCTCGGGGCCATTTCTGTTCGGTTGTCCGCGTCGGCGATGGTCTGCCTGTCTGGGCGATCCTTGAAGCCTTCGACGCGTCGGCGGACTAGCGAAACTCAACGCGGGCCTGTCAGAACATGGAAGCGGTCACGAGGGAAGGGGCGGCGGCGAATTGGGTTCAGGCTCGGCGAGGGGGCGGCCGCCCCTCAACGGAAGGTAGGGAGAAAGAGGAGGCGGCTCGGGATGAAAAAGACTTGACAAGCTGATGTTTTCCTTCTGACAAGAGTTTAAAAGCAACACATGAGAAACGATTGGCCCTGACTTTATTTTTTTTCCCCCATGAGCAAGGAGACAAAGGTCTCCTGAGAGTCAGCCAGAAAATAACGACTCAAGTATCAGATTGATCCGTCACTCACATGGCAACCTGCACGTATGTTAGTTTCTTTGATTGTATAATGTTTTAGTTGTTTTGTAAAATTACAGTTGTATTTATTTGAAACTATTCTTTTATTTTTCATTCTATTTTTATTTTACAAGTTGATTTTTTTTATTTTATACACTATTAAACACACACATCCAAAGTCTATGCCTAGCTGTGGGAGCCGTTTCTATCTGGCTGCAGGTCCATAAGCGTAATGTCTTATCACGCTCCCTTTTTACTCCATTTGCTCTCATTTGCTAATACTGTGATTTGTCTCCCGGGGTGCTAATTTGCTATGACGATGTTGAGGGGGGAGGCCGGGGGCGCCCCCATGATGGCGCTACCAAGTGCCTGTAAGTGTGTGGGAGCATATTAGGATGTTTGCCTTTCATACTCAACCACTGGTTGACTTGACTCACTCAAGGGCCCCAAATGTGGTCCAAGTGAAGAGGCCATTATAATTCTGCCTAGCAATGGAAATCCAAACACTCCCGTGGACGGATGTTCCTGTGCCTGTAATGAATGCTGGAAGAGGCCTCAGCGGCTTTGCAGTGGGTCCGACGGGTCAGCGTTCCGCATGCGCTCCACCTAAGCTGGATTTAGTTTATCTGTGTCAAATTTATGAGTCTGGACAGGAGGAGATTTTAGCGATAAGCCGCGAGAACATCACCGGCTCACACCGCCAACGTATGACTGGCGCTTCTCAATTACATTTTGGTTGAATTCATCTCAGCTGAAAACGGAAAATTTAGGCATCAATGAAGTTCCAAGTTTTGGAAGAGACAACTTAGCGGTGAGGATAAATGTTTTTGTCGCGTGCGAGTAAGGCAACCCGAAGAGAATCCACAGTGGCACAAACAATCTCACGCTGCATTTACTCCCCGAGACAAACGGCGAGGCTTGGTAATGACTGTGAGCCGGACAAGTATCAACAAAGTCGGGGTTAAAACGCCTTTAATTGTCTTTGCCAGCCTCTGACAGCTTCACCTTGCCGCCTGCTTAAATGCAGACGCCGCACTTTTAATTAAAACTAGAAAGAAAGGCGCCGGCATCGACAAGGAGGGACAAGAAAGTCAGGATCGACGCGTGCTCATTGGGACACCGCCAAAATATTTTGACGCTCAAAGTCATGTGATCAGATGCTGCCGAGACTTTTCTTTCTCACTTTAAAGCAGTGCTTTTCAATTATTTTCTGTTACGCCCCCCCCTAGCAAGAAGAAAACTATTCGCGACCCCCCTCCCCACCGTGACTATCCTAACTTGTCCTGTAAGTCATAAAATGTTGCACTGTCGCAAACGTCACAGAAGTAACAATGAGAGCGCCACTGCCCCCTGCTGTGAAAATGCGCAATTACACTTTATTCTAGTACTGCCAAAAAAAAAGCCTGTTCCCCAGGGTCACACGCGCCCCCCCAGGTATAGCACCGTTTGGAAGCACTTTGGATTCCAAAGAAAAGATGACTCAACGAGTCAACGGACAAGACACGTGCAGTTTGTAAATCCTGCCATGCGGTGATCAAATATTCAAGGAGCACAAATCTCGCCGCACATTTAAAGAAAAAACACGACATCAAAGTTCAGTGTTAAAATAAGCACTTTGTATACTACAATACTCTTGTAATTTCCTAAATAAAGAGTTTGCAGTACCTTGTTGATTTTGCGTATAGGATATCGTTCTATATTTTTTATTAAAAAAAATAAATATCGATCGTAGAGCACTATATCGCGATATATCGTGAATGAATCGCAGCAGGCTTTAAGATATCGGCAAATATCGTATCGTAGTTCTTTATATCGATATTATATCGTATCGTGACAAAACCCGCGATTTACACCCCTACTATTCATTAGCATATTACACGTGTATACACACACACACACACACACACACACACACACACACACACACACACACACACACACACACGCACACACAATCACACACGCACGCACACACACGCACGCACACACTGAGTCCACAAATTGACTTGCTCAGCAAGAAGTGCTTCACGGATGGCAGTTTTCTTTTCTTTTTACGCTTGACAGTCTTATCAACAGAGCTCAGGTGGCGCTCCATCTGCTTACGCGCCTTTTTAAGCGCGCACACACACACACACACACACACACACACACTAAGACCACACACTTCTATCAAACAAACACACACACACTCAAGCAAAAATATTCAAGGACAAAAACATCTGCCCTTTTCACCAACTTTCACTTTGGAGCATTCCAATTTTGTTTCCCGTTTTGCTAACTCGAATCAAGCGCTGCACATGTTCAGCAACATATCAATGCTAAATACAATCCTGCAGTGTAAAATGGCCGCAATGTTTCGTTTCCAAGCAGTAGAATGATAACATTTCAGCAAAGTGCTTCGGTGTTGTTAGAACAGCTTCAATTTGGACTCTTGCAAGATTTCAAACGTTTCCTTTTTTTTTTTTTTTTACAATTTAAGGATACAAAGAATTTTTTTAAAAAATTTTAATCGAATCCTAATAGCACAAATAAGGTTGACAATAATAATAATAATAATAAAGCTGAGCGGCGGTATTACTTTTGCTCTCCCCGTCCTTCTAAGTACTCCACATCTGTTGACCTTCAGTATAGTGAATTGCTTTGAAGCATGTTTTGCTCAACGCAAGGTTAAGTGGCCCTGCCTGTTTTTTTCTTCTTCTGTGTACACGGCGTGCGGTGGAAAATCTCAGGATGTCCCAGATGGACGTCAATTACACTAAGTATCCTTCATTAGGTTTTGCAAAATGACATCAGAGCGGGCACTCTTGCTTCCACTTACAAAGACGCTTTACGCTCATAACTGACTTAATGCAACACACACACGCTACACAAAATGACCCATTACCTTACCGGTGGGCCAAAATCAATACAAGGCGAAGTCTACTCATGGCGACATGACCTCTGTGTCACCTTGATGCCACGCAAGAGGAAAAGTGCACGCGATGCTGTGTCGTGTTGTTGCTCGCTCGCTCGAGTTGTGCTGCGGGTGGCGACGTAGGTGTGCGTTACCTGCAGAGAGCCTCGGTCTGGTGCGCGGCGTCTGCATCTCCTGGCGCGCGTGTGGCAGCATGTGGTACCGCTTGGCCTCGTTGACCAGGTCACGGCACGCCTCCGAAGACTTGATCAGCTCCTCGTTGTCCACCACGTTGAGCAGGTAGGACGGGTGGATGAAGGGAAGTCGCACTGACGCCAGCAGATCGGACAGGTGCTGGAAGGAAAAAACGATATATAAATCAACAAATAGGTAGTGGTGCAGTTGCTAAGGCAACCTCATCTACAGCTGCAGAATGTGCAGCCGCACGGATCCCCGTGGGAGGCTCGGCCAGCACGACAGCAAAAGCTGTAAACAAGCCGTCGCCGAGTGTCACAGCGGCAAACCCAGACTGAGCGGGATGACCTCGGCCAGCTCGGCGCTACGTGGTCCAGCTGGACAGGGGGCGAAAAACAAGAGACTCCCTGACAGACGAAAGAAGTCGATAATAAGCCGAGTATCTCGCCTCACACACCTGAGTTGAACTTTGCGCTCTAACAAGTCGAGTTGTAAAATTATTTTAGATTTCGAAGCGAACATTTTAAGGTACGAGTTTTGATGACTCCACTCTAAGATGCTAACTCGAGCATGAAAATTTCGCACTCTAAGGTGACAAAAATGGAGCATTTTTTTTAATGGGACGGTTCTGTCGTTAACAAAATAATTTGTCAGCCAATGACAGAGCAGCAACATGCTGTCACCACAAAATTTAAACGCACCCTCATTTTATGTTTACTCTCATCTGCCGTGATACGGCAACACATAAGCAAAGCTCGACTAGCAGAGTGTTTAGAGTAGAGAGGCGGACATCTGCTGATGACATTTCCTCTCAGCGAGCCCCGCAGATGGAACTGTCGGATAGCGTCACCCACGGGGGAGCGCGCCGTCTGCCAAAACAGTTTATCAAACAAGCCGCGCGGGTAAACATGGGCGGGACCTGGCAGGTTTAAGACGCGCTACTTCCTGCGCTCGGCGGCCTGACCTTCAATTAAAGCTTTTTGGGTTCGGCCTGCCGCTGCCTTACAAGGGGAGGAAACACCCGGGTCAATTTGGGTTTTGCCTGTGAGGCCATTTTCAGTTAAGAGATGCAACAGACAGCCGAGAGGGAAAAGTACATTACATAAGTTAGCGACTGAGAGCTGTCAAAAAAAAAAAAAAGCAATTGGCCTCAGTGAAGCTCGAAGTGCGACTTTTTGCCGTGAGACATCCGAACACCTACGACCTTGAGGATAAAAAAAATAATAAAAATACTGTATGAACTCAAGCTGCTCGACGGGTGCTGAAGAGAATGATTTCGCCAGACAATCGCTGCTCTCAGTCGAGAGAGGGAAAAGAGCAAAGGCCTCGGAGGCTTCACAGCTCTCGAGCAGCAAAGGCTTTGTGTTGGCACTTGGACAAACCCAAGAGGTTAACAATTTACCATCTGAGCTTACTTCAATAATAAAAAAAAATCAATCACTGTAACTGATCACAATTTTATTTTCAGTTTTTATCTTGGGCTGGAACTCCAATGAAAGGTTTGGCATTTTTTTGCTCTAGTTTTTTTTTTTTTTTAAGCAACTTGAAAAATTGGATTACTGTAATCCTAGATCAAATTAGAACCGTCACAATGTGACCCGAAAACAGGACGACTCCATCAACTGATGCAAAGAGGAGGTTACCACGGCAACCGCTGCTGGGATTTCCAAAAAGCAACTGTCAGTGACAAGCTCTCAATACAGTGCTCAACTTGACCTGCTTTTTTTTCCCCTCTCCCTTCTTCATTCAACTGAATTTTCTGGGGAACAGTAGCAAAAAAAATGGTCATGTGATGGAAAAAAATAGATTTCTACAAGAATAAAACCATTTTGCAACTATTACGATTCGTAAATGGTGACGCAGCAGGGTTACGTGATTAATAAAGTCCATTTCACAATGCATTGTGAAACACGTGCACTTTCCTCTCCCTGAGCTCAGTAGCAAACTCTCTCTCTCTCGCTCCTTCTCTCTCGACACCACCACTCCACAATTGTCCTCCTACGCTCACAATGGAACCGAGATGCGCGCTTGCAGCAGATTCTCAAGGTGTCAGTTTCCATGTTTAAAAAAAGAGGAACCAACAACTACAGAAAGTATTGCGAAGTAGATGAGTGAATTTTCCTCCCTACAAACAGCAAGGGGCAGCGTAGGGCCGCGGCTATACAACCAAGTTGCGATAAATACCATAATCAATTTGCAGTATGGAAAATAATTTGCTATGGCCTCCATTGTGTGATGTCAGACAACCGCACCTGGCAGAAGTCGTTAGACATCGATTTGGCGGTTCCCCGCTGGGGGCTCTGAAATTCGTCATTTTACTCAAAAGCGGCACAAGCAGAGTCGAGTACAAATGATAGGTTAGAGCTCAGTGTGCTGAGTACACATAACGACCTCTGCGTTCTCAAAGGGGGGGAGGGGTGGTTACATCTCCGAGGGACATCGCTCATGACATTCCCATCGGTGAATCATGTTTGACAATTGAGAGTGAGCGCGGGGAGCGACAGACTCCATTTCTCTCCATCCTTGCCGGGCTCGGCGGCCATATCGCTTTCTTTCTCTCGCTCGCTCGCAAGTAAATGCGAGCGTCGTCCTGACAGACGAATTGCGAGAGATTTCACCTCCGTCTTCCCTGACCTGACACAAGGCTTTAGAAAATGACGACTTCAGGGGGAAAAAAGGCTATTTTTAGGCCGACTCAATACTGTCAACAAAGAATCGCTCTAATTGTTATCATTTATGGCATGTCGGATTTTTTCGAGAGAACTAGCAAAGTCTTCACAACAAAGAAGGGAACAATTTTCCAATATTATCAACAAAGGTAGGCTGCAGTTTTAACAGTTTCTCTTGGTCATTTATTATGACAAGCGGTGTGCCTGACATATGGAAGCTCTCCGCGGGAGGTCCGAGCTCATGTGCGGCAGCTATTTTTAGGCTTTTTTTCTTCAATTCAAGGATGAGAAGACCATATGTGTGAACAACGTGACTCGCAACATGCAAGCCTCCCTCGCTAATGGGCTCACATAAGCACTCAAAACACAAAAACAATCCAGAGAGATGCCTGGTAGAATTATTCCTTTTCACCCAAGTGAGCACAAAACAACAAACATGACGACATACTCCTCCTACATGTTGGCAGTGAGAGCCATATGCTGCTTCACCCAGTCTAAATCAAAATACATGACAGCAGCCTGCTTCAGTCAGAATTTCCAATAAAGCCAAACGACTCAAGCAAATGACACACACAGGGTCATGTCATGTGCTTGAGTTTGAAAAATAGACCCCCCCCCCACTACACATGAATAATAACTCGCGTGTAAAAGAGCGCGCAGCCTCACAAACAAACCCATTCAACTGCAATGAGCACCGGCACGCGTTAGGCGGGACCAAAATACGCTCGCGCTTGGCCGCAAATGGTGTTTTTCGCCGTCTGCGTGACTATGAGTGCGACTGCGTGTCAGTTGGGGAGGATGTGAACGAGAAGGCGAATGAGGGGGTTTGGTTGATGGTGAGTGGAAGAACAGACGGGGGAAGGAGGTGGGGAGCATGTCGCCCTGAGCCACGACTGACAGGTGCAACGCGTTTCAGCATGGCTTCATCGGGAGAAAAGGAACACGTTCAGCTGCAAGAGTTCTCGTTGCACACGGAAAGACAAGTCTCTGTTTGCCCAAAATATTAGGTACACCTGAAGATAATGCTCGGATTGTAGTAGCATAGTATTAGCTTCCTGGCAAATATGCACAGTAGGAGGTTGAAGCCAGCGTAAGCGAGCGCGGCTTTGACCTGTAAAGTTGCCACGGTCCAGCGGGCGCGTCCATCTGGCTGCACACATCAGGACTGAGCACGCTCTGGGACCACACAGATGTCCGTGGAGGTCCACAGTTCACTGGCCTGCATCCAATCCCCTGACCCATCCTCCCCCACCCCTGATTTGAAAACATCGGGCAACACGAATATTTTGACAATGGCGGCTTTTACACGATATGCTCGCATTGACCCAATTCTGTTTGATTACATTTTGTATTGTATCCCAAACTCACTCAGTTGATAGATTTAGAAGTTTGAAAAAAAATCTGGGTCACCAATAGACATTCAATTGTGTCAAGGACAAGTGCATAAAGTTGATCATTTTAGTTTGACACAGCCATTAAAAAAAAAAGAAAAAAAAAATAGCCACTTATGCCAGTTTCATTTAGCAACAAAAAAATGGGAATCTATTATGAGTGAACCCACAAAAAAATCGCGAGGACCCCATACCTTAACGCTACTATTATCAAGACGGACAAAGGTGAGGGTGTTAAAACCTTGATGATCAAAACAGCGTAATATTTGATTTGGATCAACATATGCTCGAGAATTGAAACGCTTTGCCACCAGCGGTGAAAGCAGGAACCTCGTCCTCACTTCCACCCGGCAGTCCTTTGTATCGCCGCCGCACTCGTTCAATTACCGAAGGCCAGTCTGCCAAAAGGCTGAATGGGACCTCCATTAGGCATCACGTCGACATTTCATTTCATAGCGGAGACTATCTGGTCAGGTGACAAAAGAGGCTGATTAATTGTCTCTTTGGAAAGTGGCCAGCGACTGTAACATGGCTAAAAAGGTGATTTAGAAAAAGAAAAAAAAAAAGCCGGCCCAGCCATTAGCGGGAATAACAACAGCACGGCACGACCTTTAACGTTCTCGGGCCCAATGAACACAGTTAAAGGTATTACTTCATGTGCTTACGTGGGACTCCCATAATAAGCTAATGTCATTTTCTTCGTCTTTTTTTCCCCCCTCACGTTTTTTGGAATGTCAGAACAAATGATGGCAAAATGAATATCAGAGGACAAAAGTGCTTTGAGGTGATGTGAGCCCACGCGTGCATAGTTAAACGGCTTTGCCATCGTCTAAAACGACAAATATGACCCCATTTTACCTGCAACGTCAATTTTAATTTAGCCATTGTCTTTTGAGTTCCAAAGCACAAAAGACTCACCCACGCACCATTAAGTGGGGTTAATTGTATTTTTTTTTTCTTCATGCGGCGAGAAACTTTCCCCCTACAGAGAATGAGAGCCAAATTGCGAGTTAGTGGAGAACTCTGTATTTAAAAGACAGTTTTACACTTTTTATATAAATTTTGGTATGGTCGTGTGAGGACCCCGCTAAAATCCGTACAATTTCCCCGGACTACACACTCTAATGTTCTCTTCAGTCTCCGAGCAATGTCCATGCCTCGTTTCCTGCCGCAAGCTGACAGGCTAGCGGAAAGAGAATATTGCATATTATTTACCCACCCCGTTCAATATGCCACTTTTCCCCAATATAGCCCGCGGCTTAACACGCAAAAAAACGGGGGCGTGCTGAGATGAATGCAAAATTGCACGCGCGCACATAATGACGAGCTGACAGCTTAAAAGTCGCGCGGCGACATTGTGCCCTGACATGTCATAAAAAGTTGTCACAGGTTCCACAGGAGTGATTTTCCCCCTCGGGATGAAGCGTCGGTGGATGTGGACCATGAATGCGGCGCGACGGGAGAAGAATGCACAGGAGGCGTTTTTCGGTTCCCGCCCGAGGAGGTCAGGGCACAAGATTCGAAGTTGCCCCTTGCTACGCTTGGATTGTTCCTCACCATCTTTCTAATCTTCTGTACCGTCTTCTTCTTAGCTCAAACGCAAGGTGACCCGGGGTCTCACGTCTCAGGAATATGTGAATGGCTTGTTCAGACAAGCGGAAAAATGACCCCCTCCCCCACCCCCCGCAAGTCCACTTCTGCGGAACAGCTCTGCTCTCCATTAGAGGGCAAGATTGCTGGACCGAACGGCGTGGAGTTTTTGGACATGCAGCGGACATCACTCGGTCAATGTTACAGCCTCCTCAACAACAGTCTTTCCGTGATGTTGAAATTAGAAACTCCATGAAAGTCATTTTCCCTTATTTAGAGTTCAGGTGAACGAGTTACTTAGGTGACGACATCGTCTTTCCATAAAACGTCTAGACGCCTCGCATCAGAGCATCGCAAGTGCTTTGCTAGTACCCTAAGTACGCTTGACGAAGACGCGATAGGAAGGTAGATCAAAGGCGCGACGCTTAACGCAGAATGAGGAATAAGGATGTAAGCGCCGACAGGGGTGCATTGATTTTGGACGTCTGAGCCGGAGGAAGCGGGCCGGCGCTCGCCGAGAATGGATGACTCTTCCAATGACGGATGGGCGGCAATTCATCTGCTAATCTCGCTTCCATTTTCAAACAGCCCGTAAAAATCAGCGGCTTTGCGTTTGCGGTCTTGGCCGTCGGAATCAATCAAATTCTCATGACCCGAGGTTTCAACGGTGCGCAGATATCCTTGGATGCTTCGTTTGCTTTCGGATGATGACACCGCGACCTTGAGGCTTTATCGATTGGGCGCATTGTGCCAATTTTGCTGCCGATATCAATCTTGAGGATGTATCGTGTGATTGTGATGAACTGAATCGCCTGACAGCTCGCCGACAAACAAACAAAAAACAACGGCGGCTGTGTTTGTCTACCCTTTGCTTGTCTCATGAGGAACCAAGACAACTTTGAGAGGGCAAAACATTTTGAGAATTGGGACGGTTATATTTATCTTCCCTTACCTGAACTCTGGAGCCCGAGTCCCGTTTTATCCACTTGATGACCGTCTCGTATACCAGCTCCTCCGCTTTGGTGTTGAGGCTGTCGTTGGACAGGTAGGCCACAAGGTCCTCCTTGGACACGCTCAGGATCTCCTCCTGTCCCGCCACCTGATCATCAAATACATCCAATAGTAAGTGGACATTTTCTGAATCTGCAAGCTGACTTTTTGATTTGCTACTTATTGCATCCCTTCCTCGCAAGCTTTCCAGTCAACATAAAATGATACACCACCAGACCGACGGAACATTTTCGGAGTCATATAGCATTTTTTTCAAACTGCTCGTTCTGACTGGCTGGATTTTTCAATAAATATCCAACACATTATAAATAACCAAAGGAGTATATCAAGCTTCCCACTTCCACAGGATAACTGATGTTCAGGCATAAAGAGAGCCTCCATTTTACATGACCAAGCAGACAAATGGGGAGGTAAAAAAATTAATCAACAGACAATTTTAAATCACTGACTTACATAAATGGCGCCAAGTAGCGTGGCTCAAAATGTCTGCACATGGCACACAACATTAGTTGTGGGCCGTGTCGAGGATGTCGAGTTCGTCCTTGCATCAAATATACAAGAAAATTCTGTGTCTGTCTTACCTCAGGGAAGTTCTGCAGTGCAAAGGCTTTGGCCATGTTGTGTAGCTCTGTGCAAGCCATGGCCTCGGCCATGGCCAGGACTCCCAAGCAGTTTGCCGCCGTCAGCTGTTTCTCTGCGAAAAGAAAAGATTTGGAATTTCAAAGTGCATTTGCTTAAAGCATTGGAGCTGAAAGCCACAAATGTTACTATTTCACGCTTATGACTCCAAACAAAACAAAGCCCGACAGAAAAAAAAACAGGTCATTGACTAAATGGTGAAGCCCAAGCGGAAGACCGAGAAGAAGAAGAAGGTCAAGTCAGAAGACCCATGAGGGAAGAACACAGACAGATTGATTCGGTCGATAGAGAGATGGTGGACGTCGAAGATGATGTCGAGGGATTGTGTCACAGCTTATCAGCTTTCTAGCTACCCCGACACGTCTAATAACTCCAAACGCCTCCCGGGACAAACAAACAGGGCAAGAATCGATCACGGGGAGTAGGATTAGGGATTAGCCGGCGGCACGTTCGAGGTAGATCTTGAAATGACCAGCAGGGGGAGATCTGACGAACCCCTCAGATATTTGACAAGAGCTTGCTTTTGACCCGAGCAATCAAAATATAACGAGCAGAACTTTAGCAATCAACATGCAATCAGATGGACTGATGAACTGGCTCCATAAAAGCGGCTGATTAAATAATTGCCCTGGAGAGGGACCCATGCCGGGCCTTTATTTTTTTTGTTTTTATCTGAGCCCCAAAACAAATAGCGGTCAACAGAGGCAAAGCCAAAACACACCAGGGGTGAGAGTGATAGTGGACCATCAACTGTTTCCCTGCAAGTATCGGAGTTCTTTGAATTGACGTCAAAGAAAGTAGGTCGACGTGACTCTCCTAACATTTGACATGCTCATTCTCCTCTCTCAAGGACAAACATTCGTACGCGAACACGCCGCCCCTGCCTCCCCGAGCCGCTCTAATGTGCTAAAATGTCATGAATCTTGTCGAGGCTGAATGAATTGACGTCTCAGAGGAAATGAAGTCTACAAATGGCTTCCATGTTTGCTTTTTCTTTTTTTCTGTGTTGTGTGGCCCAAATCGAGAAAAACAAATCAATAGGCGCTGTTTCTGCTGTTTTCTTTTCTCCGCTCGCGCGCCTCTGACCTTTTTGCCGACATGCGCTTCTCTTCCGTTTGCTATACCCCAAACAACTCATGAGATGGAATGCAAATACTGGCATTTCAGGCTATGTTTTTATTTTTTTTTAAATGACTGTCCCCCCCCCAAACAAAGACTTTGCCAAACTTTTTGGGTGACCTTCGAGACAAAAGTATTGAGACGTGCCGTGACCCACCTAGGAAGGAGACGCAAACTTTGCAGAAAGTGTTGAACTGGAACTTGTTGGCGGCTTCCAACAGCGTCTTGGCGTTGGCCGAATCGATGACCAGAGAGCCAGTGTAGACAAACTCCAGCAGCTGCTCCAGAACGTCAGCGCCGATGTTGCTCATGCTCAACTTCAGCATCTCACCGTTGCGCGTCTCCCCTGACGACCTGGTCCGAGCATTGGCGCCACAGAGAAAAAGAGAGAAGTCGGCTTTGAGAGGGCTTGCTGCTTTGGGTCGAAGGAAGATTGTGAGACAAAGGGAGAGAATTTGGGGAGTTGTATTTATCTGAATTTGCAAAAGATGACCTATGTATAAACGATTTGATGATACCTCCCCCAAGGCTGTGAGGCATAAGAAGCAGAGTAAGTGCTACTCGGGCCGGGCTCGAATGACGGCAATTTGTCCGCGGGGGAGGTATTAGGGCGCTAAGTAACACCTCACCACCCATGTTTAATGTCCCTTGTGAAACAATAATCCACTCAAGGGCAAAATAAATAGAACGCCCCTTCCGACCCGCAACCACTTTAACTCCCATCCCCGCGGCCATGGACATATGAAAAGTGGCCGGTATTAAGATGGATGGAAGCCCTTTCCGCGCGTCAATCAAGATTTGGCTTTTTTTTTTTTTCTTGCTGCTGGAGCCACTTTGCTGAATTAGAAAACGTACACAATGGACGCCGCATTCTGGAAATCTGGCAAATTGCCGAGCATTAACGAGGAGGCAGCTGGATACGTCGCCTCCCAATGACTTCAATTTCATTTTATTTCGTAACACACAAACGAACT
This sequence comes from Syngnathus typhle, assembly GCF_033458585.1. NCBI lineage: Eukaryota > Metazoa > Chordata > Actinopteri > Syngnathiformes > Syngnathidae > Syngnathus > Syngnathus typhle. Next base: position 6,486,004 of record NC_083759.1, on the reverse strand, counting down.
TGAAAAATACTGAGATGCATGAACTAAAAGTGCACAATCAGTATTACGGGGGGCGGGGGGGGGATCAATATTATTATTTTAATTAATTTATTTATTTGGCTCACGGGTCACTTCGTTGCCCACTCACTGCTACATTTTAACGGGACATAAAACAAACAGGACGAGACAACAGAATGGTCGGACGAGGGAGGGATGGTTAAAAGAAAAAAGAAAGAGGGAGAAAGGGGTAAGGCAGAAGGGAGACGGTTCTTCCACAGGGAGCCAGCAGCCATCCTTAACAGGGAGGGTTTTGTGTTGTTCCATGACTTTTCAATAAGAGATGAGCCCAACCAAGCATCCCACCCCCTCGAACAAAAAAAGCCCACCACCATCACACCTGCAATTATATCCTGTAGTGTATGAACTCAAAGACATTAGTCATCATTTGAAACGCAGTCAGGGAGGGGGGAGGTGAGGACATCCAAAAATAAATAAAAAAATGATGACATTTAATTGTCTCCGCATGGCTGCAAAAACCCAGTTTTAATTTTTTTTTTTTTTTTTTAATGTTTCTTTTTGGTCTTTTTTTAATATGTTTTGTCCTCCTGTAAAGCAAAAAGCCACATAGCGTTATTGACCTTTATCCCGCTCAAAGGCCTGCCTGCAGGGGGGGAGCGGAGGGGGGTGGGCAGGTGAGAAGAAAGAAAGGGGAGGGTCAAAATGATGGAAGGAGGATGGATCTAAGAGCTATAAATACAAAAAAAATATAGCAGCAACCCAGTCAATTAGTGCAACGGGAAGTGGCTCGAGTGCTCGCGGAAAAACGTTAGGGAGCATCTGAAAAAAGGAGCATCTGATTGCACTCGTGTGAAAAATGGAGGTGGGAGGACGGCGAGTGTGGAAATGTCGAGATGAGCTACATTGGGATGGTAGAATCTGTTTGTGGGGAAAAAAAAAAATGCTACACTTTTCTGAGAGGGGGTGGAGAATGAAGGCCAAACACAGAAAACACACATTT